>NC_090325.1:53736924-54045982 GCF_035084215.1 Heptranchias perlo
TTGGCGGCCGCGGAGCCGTAGAGTGGGACCGGCTGACACTCGCTCCCGTGTCCGGACAAGCTGCGCCGGGGACGCGGTTCTTGTTATTAGGCCGGTAGGAGACTTGCTTTAACCGCCCGCCTCGGGGAGAGGGCGTCGCCCGCCCGAGTGATGGGGATACGGAGAAGTTCTGCTATGTTTACAGCTGCGACCTGGACATCAACGTCCAGCTGAAGATGTGAGTGCGGCGGAGGAACGGGGGACCGCAGGCCGGGGACCGGGGGACAGGGCCGGGGGACAGGGGAGGAGGGCCGGGGGCCGGGAGGGGGGCCGGAGACAGGGGACCGGGGGCCGGCGGAGGGGGGCCGGAGACAGGGGACCGGGGAGGGGAGGGAGGGGGGCGGAGGGAGGGGGAGCCGAGGGGGAGGGCGGAGGGAGGGGGAGCCGAGGGGGAGGGGGAGCCGAGGGGGAGGGCGGAGGGAGGGAGGGGGAGCCGAGGGGGGGGCGGAGGGGGGGGCGGAGGGAGGGGGAGCCGAGGGCGGAGGGAGGGGGAGCCGAGGGGGAGGGCGGAGGGAGGGGAGCCGGAGGGAGGGGGAGCCGAGGGGGAGGGCGGAGGGAGGGGGAGCCGAGGGGGGGGGGCGGAGGGAGGGGGAGCCGAGGGGGGAGGGCGGAGGGAGGGGGAGCCGAGGGGGAGGGCGGAGGGAGGGGGAGGGGGGGGGGAGGGGGAGCCGAGGGGGGGGCGGAGGGAGGGGGAGCCGAGGGGGGGGGCGGAGGGAGGGGGAGCCGAGGGGGAGGGCGGAGGGAGGGGGAGCCGAGGGGGGGGGCGGAGGGAGGGGGAGCCGAGGGGGAGGGCGGAGGGAGGGGGAGGGGGGGGGAGGGGGAGCCGAGGGGGAGGGCGGAGGGAGGGGGAGGGGGGGGGCGGAGGGAGGGGGAGCCGAGGGGGGGCGGAGGGGGGGGCGGAGGGAGGGGGAGCCGAGGGGGAGGGCGGAGGGGGGGGGCGGAGGGAGGGGGGGGCGGAGGGAGGGGGAGCCGAGGGGGGGGGCGGAGGGAGGGGGAGCCGAGGGGGGGGCGGAGGGAGGGGGAGCCGAGGGGGGGGGCGGAGGGAGGGGGAGCCGAGGGGGAGGGCGGAGGGAGGGGAGGGGGGGGGGGAGGGGGAGCCGAGGGGGGGGGCGGAGGGAGGGGGAGCCGAGGGGGGGGGCGGAGGGAGGGGGAGCCGAGGGGGAGGGCGGAGGGAGGGGGAGGGGGGGGGGGAGGGGGAGCCGAGGGGGAGGGGGGGGGGAGGGGGAGCCGAGGGGGAGGGCGGAGGGAGGGGGAGGGGGGGGGGAGGGGGAGCCGAGGGGGAGGGAGGGGGGAGCCGAGGGGGAGGGAGGGGGGGGGCGAAGGGGGGGGGGCGGAGGGAGGGGGAGCCGAGGGGGAGGGAGGGAGGGGGGGGAGCGAGGGAGCGAGGGGGCCGAGGGGGGGGGGGGGGGGGGAGGGAGCCGGGGGGGCCGAGGGGGGGGGGGGCCGAGGGGGGGGGGGGGAGGGAGCCGGGGGGGCCGAGGGGGGGGGGGCCGAGGGGGGGGGGGGGAGGGAGCCGGGGGGGCCGAGGGGGGGGGGGCCGAGGGGGAGAGAGCCGGGGGGGCCGAGGGGGGGGGGGCCGAGGGGGGGGGGGGGGAGGGAGCCGGGGGGGCCGAGGGGGGGGGGGGGGGCCGAGGGGGGGGGGGGGAGCGAGGGGGGGGGGCCAGGGCTCAGGCCGAGGGGGGGGGGGGGGGGGGGCCGGGCCGGGGGCTCAGGCCGAGGGGGGGGGGGGGGGGGGGGGGGCCGGGCCGGGGGCTCAGGCCGAGGGGGGGGGGGGGGGGGGGCCGGGCCGGGGGCTCAGGCCGAGGGGGGGGGGGGGGGGGGGGCCGGGCCGGGCCGGGGGCTCAGGCCGAGGGGGGGGGGGGGGGGCCGGGCCGGGCCGGGGGCTCAGGCCGAGGGGGGGGGGGGCCGGGCCGGGGGCTCAGGCCGAGGGGGGGGGGGGGGGGGCCGGGCCGGGGGCTCAGGCCGAGGGGGGGGGGGGGGGGGGGCCGGGCCGGGGGCTCAGGCCGAGGGGGGGGGGCCGGGCCGGGGGCTCGGGCCGAGGGGGGGGGGGGGGGCCGGGCCGGGGGCTCAGGCCGAGGGGGGCGGGGGGGGCCGGGCCGGGCCGGGGGCTCAGGCCGAGGGGGGGGGGGGGGGGGGCCGGGCCGGGCCGGGGGCTCAGGCCGAGGGGGGGGGGGGGGGGGGGCCGGGCCGGGCCGGGGGCTCAGGCCGAGGGGGGGGGGGGGGGGGGGGCCGGGCCGGGGGCTCAGGCCGAGGGGGGGGGGGGGGGGGGGGGCCGGGCCGGGGGCTCGGGCCGAGGGGGGGGGGGGGGGGGGGGGGGCCGGGCCGGGGGCTCGGGCCGGGGGGGGGGGGGGGGGGGGGGCCGGGCCGGGGGCTCGGGCCGAGGGGGGGGGGGGGGGGGGGGCCGGGCCGGGGGCTCGGGCCGAGGGGGGGGGGGGGGGGGGGCCGGGCCGGGGGCTCGGCCGAGGGGGGGGGGGGGCCGGGCCGGGCCGGGGGCTCAGGCCGAGGACTGGCGGGGCCGCGAGTGGACACCGATCCCAGAGCGGCTCCAGTGACTGAACATTTCTCTCTCCCACTGGGCGAGACCTAGCGGGTCTGTGTTTTAATTTTTCCGAGATTAACGAAATCTCCCCCTGTTACATGCCAGAAAGTATAAATATTTTAATTAGACTATAGGAATGGGGCGATCACAAGATAATTGCAGATGGGGAAGGACATTTGGCCAATTTGATTTATCCGTCTAGAGAGATCGTACCGTCCCCATTGTAGCATCTTCTTGTTCCTCAAACCACTCCAGGGTTTTTGCCTTCAATATTCTATGTGGATGTTTATATCACATGTTGATAATTCATTGTATTAAACAAACACCTGATATTGGTCTTAAATTTATCTTTTACTCGTTTGACCCTGTGTTCCTTGGTTCTAGTTCCATGGTTTAATTGAAAGTAATGTTCTGGTTTAACACTTTCTGTATCCTTTTATAATCTTACATACTTTATAAGACCATCTCTCAGATGCCCCTTTTGCAGGCTGAAAAGCCTAAGTCTATCCAGTGTCTTATTACTCAGACCCCTGACATTGGAGGTTAACCTCATGGGTCTTCTCTGCACTACCTCCAGTATTTGAGTGTCTCTCTGTTTCATGAATACTGCATTCAGTTCGTCACCAAGGTTTGGTCTTACTAAATGAAAGTATGTTTCAAGTTTTGCAATTGGAATTTAAAGACAATAGATTGAAAAACACCACCTTTAGGATAGTAATCTCTGGATTGCTTCCTGTGCCACGTGCTGGGCAGGTTAGGGAGAGGAAGATTAGAAAATTCATCATGTGGCTGCAAGGCTGGGGCAGGAGCCAATGATTTCCGTTCTTGGGGTATTTGATTCAGTTCTGGAATAAGGGCAAGCTAGAAGAAAGAAATGGCTATCACCTGAAAAAATCAGCACCAGTGTCCTTGTGTTGATGGCATGGTTGCTCATTAGTACCTTGTCCAAGTTGCTGCTATTCATATGTGAACCATGCCAGTAAATTTTGACAGGCTATTTGACTGCAGGAGCATCATAGTTGATCTTGTCCTCAACCAGTGTCCCTACACACTCACTTGCAGCAGAGGAATCAGAAGTGGGATGCTTGGACTGCATGACCAACTGGATATACTTACCAACAACATGCATTTATATAGTGCCTTTTAATGTAGAAAACACAACCCAAGGTGTTTCATAGAAGCATTAAGAAAATATGAACATTGAGGCAAAGATGGAGATACTAGGAGGAGTGACCAAAATCCTGGTCAAAGAGGTGAGTTTTAAAGAGGGTCTTAAAGGAGGAGAGGGAGGTAGAGGGGTTTATGGACAGAATTCCAGTGTAGGTCCTAGGCATCTGAAAGCATGATTGCCAAAGGTGAAGCGAAGGGAGAGAGTGATAATACAGAAGGCCAGAGTCAGGGGAATGCAGAGCTCAGGCTAGAGGAGGTTACAGAGATAGGGAAGGGTGAGGCCATGAAAGGATTTAAACACCAGGATGATTTTTAAATTTGGGGTATTGGGCAACCAGGAGCCAATGTAGGTCAGTGAGGATTGTTTGAATATGTACTCTGTAGGGAAGCTCAAGTTCTGTTTTTCAAAATGAACAGATTTGGAAATGGCCAATTTTGTTGGCTGCTAATAGTGATGCATTTATGGCAAAAGGCCTCAGTTATGCAGCGTTGTAGCAATGGAAGTAGTATAAAGGTGTGTTAATATTGTTATAAAAATGATTGGAAATTTGAGTTGTGATCTAGATTCAAAATCTTCATCTTGGGTTTATCAAAATTTGACTATATGGTTCATGGAGCAAGCCTGTTTTGCAGTACTTTTTATGACCTTTGCAATGCTCTGATACCATTCATATGCAATGATCATATTACTGATTACTCTTTCTGCTTTTCTTTTATGTTTTTTTGAGAACAAAATGCTTTACTAACTGTTTTACAAGAGGTCATGTTTAAAATAGAGCAATTTACTAATAGTGAACTGCGCATTTGTTTTTGCAGCCTGCGAATGTTGCAGATTCACATGCTATATGACAGCTGTTATCAATTAAACATGTAAATGATTGCACCTGTTTTAAGAGGTCTATGTGGATAGTAATATCTTCAAGGTGCATTTATAAGCCCTTGTGTTTCAATCCCATAAAGTGAAATACTAGGTTTTGTATGTAATTGAGCAGTTATATCATAGTTTCTGTGTCAATACAACGTGGCTTGATGTAGAAACTGCAGTCTAATTCTGGTTTAATGTCACTGACCACTGATCTGAATTTTGCCAAGCAGTATTAGATCATCTAGAAGAGGGGGTGTCACACTAGGCTTCAGATCAGCTGCAGTACTGTTAATAGTGTCAGTTGCACTAATTGTAAACAATTTTACAACACCAAGTTATAGTCCAACAAATTTATTTTAAATTAAATTCCACAAGCTTTCGGAGGCTTCCTCCTTCGTCGGGCGGATGGTGGAAAATGAAAAAGTTCCACTAATGTTAGAACTTCATGGACATTCAAATTACAGTGAATGTTTGTTTGAATATGTAACATTTTGCTTTGGCTGGCGACAAGAACCATTGTAATGCAAGTAGAGGTGTTGAAGCCCTTACTGACCGTATAAGGTAGCATTTGCAAATCTACAGTCCAACTGGATCACTCCTAAATGAATGTAAAGACAAGCTTACAATTATATCCGCTAGCTTTAAAATGTGAAATATACATAGGGTCCGATGTCAAGTCAGTATTATGACATCAGTATTTTTTGCAAACTTTTTTTTACAGTAGCTGTGTGCTCAGTTTTTGGGGAAATTTTTTTCAAACCAGAACCCCTATTCTTTGTATCCTCCACTGGTAAAAATCCATTTTTACTGTTTTTAAATAAAAAAAATGTAGGTTAGTATTACATACTAATTGCATAATGAGAAAGCCTAGTTGTTTGCAAACATTCTAAAATATTAAAATGTTGTGTAGAACTGTCTCAATTAAATTATGGAAGCACGTTCCTCTCCCCTAGAATGAAGTCACCATGATTTAACATTTTGTTTGCTCTCTACTTCTTTGTTATAATGTTGATTTTGGTAGAAATATGCATTTTTAAACCAAATGATAAACTTAATGGGTTTTGCATTTTACAATCAAGGATAGAATTCTGATCAAATGTTTTTTTTGTAATAGTGTGCAGTTCAGATATTTAGACTTGTGAACTATGAAATTATTTAAAGGAGAAAGGCATTTTTCTAGTCAGATCAAATTATTACCGACAGATTTTGTAACCATTTGTGCTGGAGTGCCCTGATATTAAGTATATATTCTCCCACTTTTAGTGTACAGTGGTGACCTGTAGAAGTGTGAAGTATAGTGATGAAAAATGTATTTACTGCACATTATTCTTGAGAAGTTCTATAAGCTGCTTGTCACATGCTGAGATAGTACAGGTCTTGAAACATTTACCTGAGGAAGGAGAAAATCTCCGAAAGCTTGTGAATTTAAAATAAAATTGCTGGACTATAACTTGGTGTTGTAAAATTGTTTACAATTGAGATAGTACAGAGCATCATAACTTTTAATTTTCAGAAATTCTATGGGGAATTTGAAAACTCATTCCCCACACCAAAGTGCTTTCTCATCAGCAAAGCCAAATAAGAGGTTGTTTGATTGACCTGTTTATTGTTATACAGCTGCAAGGCAAGTGCATGATGTGACATTATTTCTAATGCTGCTTTTAACTACTGATCTGTAAATTGTGTCTGACATCTTTAAGTTGTGTTAGTTGCAAGTGTTACAGCCTGTGTATCAATAAGTTGTCATCTTGTTGCATCAGTGATTTTGACATAAAAGCCCACTTTGTGAGGTTCAAAAATGTCATTATTTTCTATTGGTCAGTAACCATTTTTTTCTTTTTCTATGATTTTAGGCAAAGGGGGCGGGTTAGGATGTGTTTTATTTAAAACAAATCAAAAAACGAAAATAAGTGTCAAATAATTTTATTAAAATGATTCAGGATGCACTGCAGCCCCTGCGGTGCCCACTGGTCGTGGAAAGCCTCAAGCGTACCAGCAGACGCCATGTGCTCCCTCTCCAGGGCCACTGGGGCACGGAGAATGCTGCGGAAGAGAGGCAGACGTGAAACTAATGGAAAACTAATTGGAGTTAGCCCAACAGGAAGATGTGGTGCAGTTTTGTTTTGATTTGAAAGCTTGAGACTTACTAGTATTAGTAGAGTCTGTGGCATATTTCCAAATATACAGACTTTTGTTGCTCTGCTTTACTGATCACCTATGTATTCAGTTGTAATCGATGCTTTTTCATGGGGAAAAAAAAGTGTGTAAATTCATTGTGTATCACTAAAGGCTTTTTAAATTTACAGTTCAAAAATTTGCCATGTTTGAACACCAAAGATTTTATTATAGTACATGAAGAATAGTATAATTATAAAAATTACCAGATCTTTTGTTTAAGTAAGGAAGTGTATGTTACTTTCTGTTTCAGTAAGGTTTGTATGTGGATGCAGAATGATCTACACACCCCAGATATTTTCTCTGTGTTCCTCTTTGTATGCAGTGGAAGCTTGGAAGGAAAACGGGAGCAAAAAAGCTATAAAGCCCTTCTGGAGGATCCATTGCTTAAATTTTCAGGCTTGTACCAGGAAACCTGTTCAGATCTCTATGTGACATGCCAAGTGTTTGCAGAAGGAAAACCTTTGGCTCTTCCTGTTCGGACTTCCTATAAAGCTTTCAGTACTAGATGGAAGTAAGTTTGTTTTTGGTGCTGAGATTTGTGTTTGAAATGGGTTTTGTTTAGAAAGAGGTTTCATTGTCTTGTCAAAGTACATACCAGCACCTTCCCTTTGAGACTTTAAATCTGTAAATAAAACATTTAACATAAGACATCGTGAAACATAAGTTTATGAATTAAAATTTTTTATCCTAAATCTTAATGTTTCACACAGCGCCACAGTGGAAACTCCAGACCATTACGCTAACAGGAAAATGCACCCAAAAAGCACTGTACACAGTGCCAGTTTTGCCCAGGAGAAATTGCGCTAAAGTTTCTGTGCAAACTCATTAACATAAGCCCGAATGTAAAATCTCCCATTAAACAGCGCAATCAATTCATGACTAGAACATGGCCAATGGGGGCTCAAGGTGCTGGGTGGGATAGTTTAAAAGGCAAGGAAAAAAGTTCCCCCTTCCAAGTGAAGGTCACAAGGTAAGACGCTTTTCTCTCCCTTCTTCGTTTTGGTCAGTCCTGCAACAAATGTCCTAAAAAGAAGCTTGCCTACCTTCCCTTTCTAGTTCTGAGAAAGGGTCAGAGCTCCAGATACTGATGGACTCGATACTATAGAAAGTACAGCGGTGAAATTTAAAAAAAAATTAGGAAAGCAAAGAGGGCAAGAAAAAAATATTGGCAAGTAAAATCAAGGAAAACCCAAAGATGTTTTATAAATACATTAAGAGCAAGAGGATAACTAAGGAAAGAGTAGGGCCTATTGGAGACCAAAAAGTTAACTTATGTGTGGAGGTGGAAGATGTTGGTATGGTTCTTAATGAATACTTTGTGGCTCTTCTCACAAAAGAGAGGGATGGGCAGACGTTGTAGTTAAGGAGGAGGAGTGTGAAATATTGGATGGGATAAATATAGTGAGAGGGGAAATATTAAGGGCATTAGCATCTTTGAAAGTAGATAAATCACCAGGCCCGGTTGAAATGTATACCAGGCTGTTAAAAGAAGCAAGGGAGGAAATAGCAGAGGCTCTCCAACATTTTCCAAACCTCACTGGATACAGGCGTGGTGCGGGAGGATTGGAGAAATGCTACGGTTGTACCGTTGTTTAAAAAGGGAGTGAGAGATAGACTGAGTAATTACAGGCCAGTTAGTCTAACCTCAGTGGTAGGCAAATTATTGGAATCAATTCTGAGGGACAGGATAAACAGTCACTTAGAAAGGCATGGAGTAATCAAGGACAGTCAGCCTGGATTTGTTAAAGGAAGGTTGTGTCTGATTGAAGTTTTTGAGGAGGTAACAAGGAGGGTGGATGAGGGTAGTGCGTTTGGTGCAGTCTGCATGGATTTTTAGCAAGGCTTTTGACAAGGTCCCACATGGCAGACTGGTCAAAAAAGTGCAGGCCCAAGGGAAAGTGGCAAGTTGGATCCAAAATTGGCTCAATGGCAGGAAGCAAAGGGTAACGGTTGACCGGTGTTTTTGTGACTGGAAGACTGTTTCCAGTGGGGTTCCGCAGGGCTCACTGCTAGGTCCCTTGCTTTTTGTGGTATATATTAATGATTTGGACTTAAATGTAGGGGGCATGATTAAGAAGTTTGCAGATGATACAAAGATTTGCCATGTCGTTGATAGTGAGGAGGAAGGTTGTAGACTGCAGGAAGATTATCAATGGACTGGTCAGGTGGGCAGAAAATTACATTGAATTCAATCCAGAGAAGTGAGAGGTAATGCCTTTGGGGAGGGCAAACGAGGCAAGGGAATACACAATAAATGGAAGGATACCGAGAGGTGTAGAGGAAGTGAGGGACCTTGGAGTGCATGTCCACAGATCCCTGAAGGTAGCAGGACAGGTAGATAAGGTGCTTAAGAAGGCATATGGAATACTTTCCTTTATTAGCCAAGACATAGACTATAAGAGCAGGGAGGTTATGCTAGAACTGTATAAAACACTAGGCCACGGCTTAAGTACTGCATACATTTCTGGTCACCACATTACAGGAAAGATGTGATTGCACTAGAGAGGGTACCGAGGAGATTTATGAGGATGTTGCCAGGACTTGAGAATTTGAGCTATGAGGAAAGATTGGATAGGCTGGAGTTGTTTTCTTTGGAACAGAGGAGGCTGAGGGGTGATTTAATTGAGGTGTATAAAATTGAGGGGCCTATATAGAGTGGATAGGAAGGACCTACTTCCCTTAGCAGAGAGGTCAATAACCATGGGGCATAGATTTAAAGTGATTGATAGAGGGGTTAGAGAGGAGCTGAGTGAAAAAATTTTCACCCAGAGGGTGGTGGGGGTCCGGAACTCACTGCCTGAGAGGGTGGTAGAGGCAGAAACCCTCAACTCATTTAAAAAGTACCTGGACATGCACCTGTAGTGCTATGATCTACAAGGCTACGGACCAAGTGCTGGAAAGTGGGATTAGGCTGAGTGGCTCATTTTTGGTTGGCATGAACATGATTGGCTGAATGGCCTCCTTCTGTGGCGGAAATTTTCTATGATTCTACTTGCTGAGTATTTCTAGACTTTTCCATCTTTATTCTGGACTTTCAGCAGTTGCAGTTTTTCTAGTCTTTGTGGACGTTTTCTGTTTTTATATGGTGGTAATGTCTGTTAAATGTCATGCCCTTGATCCATGGCCACACCTTTAGAAAAAAATACTAATGACTTCATGACAACAGGGTTACTAAGAAAGTAATCCGCAGTTCATTGGTGTGAAATTCTTTGGTCGTTATAAATTGATACTTTTTTTAATCGATGAATGTTGTTGCATGTTGTGTAGGCAGTTCAAGGCTGTTATCCCACTTACTGACTCTCTTTCCTTCCTGCTTTCATCTTTTTTCCCACTTTATATAATACTTGTAATGGAAACAGAGTAGCCCTGAAACAGTAGGAAAAGGTCAAAAAGACTTTGTCTAAATTTCCCAGTACTATCCATGCAATTTAGGATCTTTGGGGGAAAAATAATAATGTCCATTTTATTTTCTAGCTGGAATGAATGGTTAAAATTGCCTGTGAAATATCCAGATTTACCACAGAATGCTCAAGTTGCTCTCACAATCTGGGATGTTTATGGACCTGGAAAAGCTGTCCCTATTGGAGGAACTACTGTTACCCTTTTTGGAAAGTATGGGTAAGATGATCTCTCCACTAGCTGTGACTTTTGCACTTGGTTTAAAAATATGGTCTGAAATTTACTGCAGTGGTTATGTGGAGAATGGTAAAATGACTTTCTTATGCATTTTTTGCCCCAGAGCGATTCATAATTTTAAATAGAAAATATACTCCATATATTCCTTGCTACTCCTTCAAAGAAAATACTGTAAACTTTTTAAATGGCACACTGAAATAATTTTATCCATCTAATGTTCAGATCTGCATGGAGCACTTTTTTTGCTTGTGCACTTATGGAAAATTTCTGTAACTATAAAATATTTAAATATCTAGCTTCACAAAAAGGGGGAAACAAAATAAATTTGTGAACTTCTGCTCCAAGTTCTAGATTGGAGTGAAATGTGTATGGATGACAATGTTTTAGATATATAGCATATGTTAACGAGACTAAAAATTGTAGCCTTTTAAAATTTTTATTGAGGTTCAGAAATGTAGTAACCGAAGGTTCAGAATTAATACAGGCACCTAATAGTCAGAATTTTAAGTAGATGCATTTCAAAGTTGGCAGCGGTGGGGTTAATTGTACTCTATCCATTTTTAAAAAAAATTAAAGATGTTGCATTGGCTACAAGGAAACAATATGCAGAAGATCGTTCAAAATGCATTTTTCAGTATGAAACGATTTGTTACACATGGTGGTCAGCTTTGTGAAGGAACTCAGTAATCCAAAACTAAGACATGACTCAATATCATGAGTTGTCATGTGAGTGACCTCCACTGCTTGACCCTAAACTCCCCTCTCTAACCTGCAGAACTGTTAATTTGCTATTGCAAATTTGTTCAGACTCCACTGTATTTTACACTACTGATCTGGACCAAATATAGTTCAGACTAGCAATTTATTGTTCTCATAAACTTAAATGTGCTCGTGTTTGGCAGTCACTTTACAGTTTCAAAGTTAAAATGAAACATTCGCTACTTTCATTTCTTTAACTCCTAGTTTCCCCAGTCTTCAGATAAATAACTGAATGGGGTTGTTGCCTTGAAAAGAGCATTTCTTTTTTAAATTGAAGTGTTAATATTTCACTCAATACTGAATCTGCAAAGCAGTTTTCATACAGATAAATGCATAAGAATAGGACTAGATGGTGGCAAATGTTTTACCCCTGCTAAAGAAGAAAGCAATTAGCCAGCAAATTACTTGCTAATTAGTCTTCCCTTAATGTGGGATGAAGTTAGTGAGCACTTGGAGAGGAATAGGCTAGGTGGGGACAATCTGCATGTATTTATAAAAAAGCATAGCTTTTTAGTAAATTCTTTGGATACATGACTTTTTGAAAGGTGTGCGATAGGATGGTACATGAGACTTTTTATGGAAATGAAGGCACATGTTATTAATGGAATGTAGCCACAAGGATAGAGATCTCAGGAACAGAGATTTAGGAAAAATCAATGTTTTTATGTTTAGTGGGATGTGGGTAGTGGTGTGCTGCAAGGATTGGTGCTGGGAACTCTTCCATTTCCAAAAAAATTATTTGGACATGAATGATATTGAAGTTTTCTAATACTAACTCAGGCATGGCCAACTGACGACTACAAGATTAGATAGGAATGGGTAGCAGATGCAATTCAATGTCGAGAAATGTGAAGTACGTTTTGTGGGGGGAGAGGTGGTGGGGATAAAGAAGTGATGGAAAGTATACATTAAATGGTATGGTCCTGAACAGAGAGATGGGCTGAAATGTTTTTTACTGGTTTGTACATTTCTTATGGTATTATCCAGTACAGATACATGGACCTTTTTTAAAGGTAGGTGTACAGGTAGAAAAAGACAAAAGCAAATGGGATCCTGGGTTTTATACATGGGAGCTTTGTGTATGTAAAAACAATGTGATTTGTACAAGGCTAGTTAGTTAGGCCACAGTTGCAGTATTGCATGTAGTTCTGGGCACTCAATTGTAGGAAGGAAATTGAAACCATGTTAACTATCAATTGAAGATTTCCTAGGCTAATACAAAGAATTAGAAGTTATAGTTGTGAAAAAAAAATCTCATTTGGGGTATTTTTTCACTGCAACTGAGAAAGTTAAAGGGCGAATCTAATAGATTTTAAAAATAAATAAAACGTTTTGAGCAAACAGACAATTGTTTATTTCTGCTTGTAGGCAAATTGGTAAAACGACATAGACTGAGGATTATCTTGAAGAATGAAGGGAGAAATAATTTTTTTAAAGTGATATAATCATTAATAAAAATAAATCTCAAGGCTAATTCTGTGATCAGGCGCTCACAGAGCACGCAAGTCAGGAAATCGTGGTCCTACAGCCCGTGATTTTCTATCCACTAAAGTTAATCGTGGAATTAACCCTCTTTTGTTTTTGCTTCAAAAATACTTGATATGTTGTGTAAAGAAAGTAGCCAGAGGGGAAACATTGCACTTTCCATTTAATTCTATTTGTCAGAAGTTAATCACATGTGACTTGCCACTAGTGATTTATTCAGTTTTCTTATTTTTTGAATAAACTTTGATATTGAATTCATTGCATGTACCCTCTGAAACTAACTAGTTTTTAGTTGATTTTTGGTTGCTTATGTTGACTAGTTACTATTTTCCTTTTTTTTTGGTATGTGCTTTGTTAACTACTAATGTAACTGGCTACCTAATTTGCTCTTTCAGGATTTAGCAGATTTTCTCGTGACTATTAAACTCACAAAGGGAGCCATTGATAATCAGACATTACTGTTTCTTTTGATGCTTGATTTATATGCTGTGGATGACAAGCTGATTCAATTACATTTGTCAGTAATATACTTCCTCTTATGCTTTTAATTCTCAGCATGTTTCGCCAGGGCATGCATGATTTGAAAGTTTGGCCAAACGTGGAAGCAGATGGGTCTGAGCCTACTAAAACAGCAGGCAGGACTAGCAGCAATGTATCTGAAGATCAGATGAGCCGCCTAGCAAAGGTAGGATTTGTGCACTCCTTAAAAGTGTTGATATGTTGCATTCATAGGTAAAGAAGTAAACCGTTGTTTAAATCTACATTTAATTTTTATCGATCTGAGATCTTGAAAGGCTTTTTATTTTATATTTTCTCCTGAGCTCTTGAGAACTTTGCGGAAAGTCATTCGAGGGGTAAAAGCAATTTTGTATTCCTAAATGTGTGTCACAATGGCAAACTTTTTAAAATGTGCATGGTGATTTGAAAATGCCTTTTCTTTGTATGGTTTTTAAAAGGAGGATGTTTGTCAACTTTTTTTGTAACTGACCTAAGCAAAAGCTGTGCCTAAATCAGACATGAATGTCTGAAATGGTTCTACAAGCTTTTATTTGATATTGGACCTCTTGCTTTTTCCCTAGTGATCAAAAAAAAGTTAGAATAAGGAGGAGACATTCTTGGAGAAAGATAGTGAGTGTTAGTCAAATCTTTGATTTTACAGATGCAGAAATAGATTGAATATAGTGAAAAGGAAGAATAGGAGAAAGCATGATGCACTTCAACATGAAAAGTAAGTTGAAAGTAGCATAAAGCAGACTAAGAAAGGGAGTGGCATTAGCCACTTTGGTGGCTTGCATTTTATCAAGAAAAAAAAAGTTCAGATCAGGATGTAGAGCATGGGCGAGTGGCGAGATTTGGAAAATGTAATTTAGCAGCAAATTGTTTAGAGAGATGAGTGCTGGTGCTTATACTTTCATGTTGGTCCCTGATTAGGTGGCAACTTTATGCTTGTTGCAAACTAAATTTGGAGGTTAAAATGGGGCACAATTAGTTCAGGTATCACCTACAGAAAAAGGGCTCAGGACTCCATACAGCTAAGATATCTCCGTATGCACACCAACCCGGAGTTCTATTTACTGACTAGTTACATTGCTGGAAATGAAGGATCCACTTTTCAGACACTTAGGAAATCAAGGGATATGGGGATAGGGCGGGAAAGTGGAGTTGAGGTAGATGATCAGTCGTGATGTTATTGAGTGGCGGAGCAGGCTCGAGGGGCCGTTTGGCCTACTCCTGTTGCACGATCTTATGATCCTGCTGTTGAGGATAAGAATTACAGTAAGATTTTTTTCAAGAATCCTGAGACCAATTATTAAATTGAAGGCTTTTAGCTCTGGAATTAATGGCTAGTAATTCAAGCCTCCGATCATATTCTCATCGTCCATGGCCTCAGCCCATACTGTCTCTGACTTTAGCCTTTTGTGTATGCTCCTACTGGTGGTGACAGAACCTTCATCTGCTTTGGCCCTGCTCTCTATAATTTCCTCCCTAAACTCTTCCACCTTGCGCTTCTCTTCCCACTTTTGAAAACCCATTTTGACCCATCTTTTAGTCGCCTCTCATCTTGGCTCGGCAGTTGTTCCTTGATTCTTGCTTTTTTTTCCCCCTACTTTTTGCCCTTTTCCCTCCAACCCATAAAGTGCTTTGGAATGTTTTGTACATTAACGGCATAATATATTGTGGTCTGTTCTGCATCTATTTTAAAAACCACAGAACAAAATGCCTTAAAATTATAAACTTTCCAAACGGATAAGAGAACTGATAAAGCTACAGTGCATACTGTAGGAGTATCGGGGGCAAGAGCATGACCAGTTTGATTTAATGTTGACTGGTTGCTTATCCCATCTGCGCCACTATGCATGAGTGCTCATTGGAGGCCGGTTGTCTCCTTACAGGAAATTAACCCCAGGTTGCTGCCGTGTGAGCTTACTTGTGGCTTTAAAAATAGTAGCATTTGCCAGGACCCTCAACCATAGGTAGTGAGGACACCAGGGTCTAGGGAAAAAAATAAAGGGCATTATTATGTTCAGTAATAATTGAGAGAAGTATTGGGGGGCGGGGGGGGGCGGCGCAGCGGCGGTGGTTGGAAGCCCAATAAAAGAAAAGATTTTCTGTAAAGCAGTTGTTTTCGATGCTTTCTCAACAGACATCGTATTGATAACCAAGGGTTTTCATCCTAGTTGGGGTATCTACTTTTCAACCAGATGTTCCTGTTTGCATTGAGTCGAGGAATTTTGTGCACAAACTTCAGATTTAAAATCTGATTGATTTAAGTAAACCGCAGACTGCATTTTCCTGTTAAGTATAGTTAATTTCATTGCTTTACTTTTTAAAATCTCATTTATACTGTAAGTCTTGCATAAGGTGATCTGGATTTACAGTAGTGCTTGGGTAACTAGTTGAGAATGCTAGTCTTTCAGCACAAGGTGCACTGACTGCAATATATTAGTTTTAAAAGTTAAGCACAGGAATTGAAATGACCTTTTGAGTGACCTGCCGCAGTATTTTTTTTGTGTTTCTGTTGATTGAACAGATCTGATCCCATTGATTGTTTTCAATCAATGGAAATTTTACTGGTAGCTGAGCATAGTCCCATGTGAATGTGCTGCCTCTTCACCCCTTCTGAATTCTATGGAAGCTGGTAGTATAATCTTGGCTGCTGACTTGCATTGCTGCTAAATGCGCTCTTGTTACTACATCACTAGGTGGGGAAAATTGGGTCAATAAGAATGAATTGAATGATTTGACATCATTCTCAGCTAAGAGCTCCACTGCATAATGTTGGCTTTGGGTCTGCAATCATTAACATTTCACAGCTGTTACTAACTAACTGATTGATAGATACTAATTCCGGCCTAAGCAGCTAGGTATATATTGGTGATTGCATAATTTTGCTGACTGGTGTGAGGGAGGGGTTAAGGGAAACAAACAGTTTGCTCATTTCAAGTCGGTTTATAAATTCAGCACTGCAGTGAGTCTCCGATGGGTGAGGCAGAAACTGAGTGAGTAAGAGTTTGAGCTTAAGGGAGTTTGGTGCTGAGTGGGAGTTCAGGCGCAAAATCTGGACAGGTCAAATAAGAGGTGGTTTTGTCACATTCAGGAGGGATAGCACTAAGATGGAAGGATGATGGGGACAACTAGTAATATGTACAGCATACATGATCTGGACCTGGATCTTGATGACATCTTTGGAGGGAGGAGGGGAGATAGAGAGAGGGGCTACACTCGCATGAAGTGTTAAAAGATTATAACTCTGAAGCAAAAATGGCTGAGCTTGGAATTGTTATCTGTATGCAACATAAGGAATCAAGTAAGTTTATGCTAAACCTTTATAAATCACTAGTTAGGCCTCAGCTGGAGTATTATATCCAATTCTGGGGACCACATGGAAGGACGTCCAGGCTTTGGAGAGGGTGCAGGGGAGATTTACTAGAATGATACTGGGAATGAGGGACTTCAGTTATGTGGAGAGACTGGAGAAGCTGGGATTGTTCTCGGAGCAAAAAAGGTTAAAGGGAGATTTAATAGAGGTGTTCAAAAATTTGAAGGATTTTGACAGTATGTAAGGAGAAACTGTTGCCATTTTCAGGAGTATTGGTAACCAGAGGGGGCAGATTTAAGATAATTGGCAAAAGAACCAGAGGGGAGATGAGAGATTCTTTTACGCAGGGAGTTGTCATGATCTGGAGTGCACTGCCTGAAATTCAGTAGTAACTTTCAAAAGGGAATTGGATATATAATTGAAAATGAAAAATTTGCAGGGCTATGGGGAAAGAGCAGGAGAGTGGAAATAATTGCACAGCTCTTGGAGCTGACACAAGCACGATGGGCCAAATGGCCTTCAGTGCTGCATGATTCTATGATAAAACTCTCCCCGATCCACATGGAGCACACGTTTCCAATGGTGGCCATCCCACACACAGGGAGACGGTCAGAGTTGGATAATGAAGGGGTGGGCGGAAGAGAAATGGGTGACCACCTGCAGAGGGACATACATTGAAAGTGGAAGGGATTCCTGAGCTTCTAGAATTGTCTAAGTATATTCTTGATACTTGTAAAGCAGACAATGTTGGTGACTCAGGGAGGATAGCCAAGAGCAATCATTGGAGCAAAGAGCTACCCTAGGAAAAGAGGCAGACTGAACAGGAAAAGAGGATGGTGGTAGTTTCAGGAAATTAATATATAATTTGGGGATAGATTTTTTTTTCAGTAGTGGCAGAGAGTCCCATATGTTCTGTTGGCTCCCAGGTGCAAGTGTATGGGGAATAATGGAGTAACTCTTGGGAAGGTGAACAGCCAGAGGGTGTGGTTCACATGGGAATCCACAACATAGGAAATAGCAGATTCAGGGGAATGGATTTAAGGTGCAAGACCTCGGAAAGTAATCTAGATTACCACCCTTGCCATATGCTGAGACAGATAAAGTTTATGAATGTATGGCTTGAGAGATGATATAGCAGGGAAAGGCACAGTTTTCTCAGACATTGAGGCCATTTCTGGGGAAGGAGGAAGCTGATCAGGGCTTCACCTCAACTGGACAGTTAATCATAACACGGAGAAGGTAAATTGAGCAGTAGATTTTAAACTAGTATTGCAGTGGGAGGGCAATTGAAGGCTTGATCATGGATAAAGTAGGGGTTGTTGGCACAAGAGAAAATAGGGAGCACAAAGGTCACAGTTGAAGGCAGAATGAGTGCAGGCAAGGTGACAATTAACATGGGTTCAGTGCAGGAATACACTGTAAAGGGTGATAGAAAGGATAATTTGGGGGAAGTTGCTCTTTGTCGGAGAACTTAATGATAAAGTAAGCAAATTGGAATTGGGTACAGATAAGATGGAAATGTTGTGGATTAAGTTAAATGACATCAAGGGGAAGAATTTAATGACTGGATAACTTGAATTTGTTATAGGTTAGCGGGTCAAGTTTAGACCTAAAACTTAAAACTCAAAAGTATTTTCAACACAATTGTTATGGAAGACTTGAGCTTACTGGAGATAAATAGAGAAGGTTACAATGAAAGGAAAAGATAACATTTTTCTGGACATGATGATGGCCTGTTACATGACATAAATGATTAATGAACCTACAAAGGGGAGGTGACATTAGATTTGATGCAGTGTAATAACCAGACAATGCTGCAGCAGGTTACAGTGAGACCACCTTGGAAGTAGTGACCAGAATATAGTTGAATTTAGCCTCAAGCTTATACTAAAAATAAGAGGTACTACACCAGCTCTTAACTTTCCTAAAACAGGTTTTGATGGAATGCAGAGCAAGCTGAAAGAGGGTAGACTAGACCAGAATTTTAGAATAGAGCAGTATAGAGGAAAAGTGAGATACTTTGAGGAATACACAATTGTTAATACAAAGTAACTATAGAACCACTTGGCAAGCAGTGCAGTATGGAAGGACTACCGGGGGTAAGAACAAAGAAAGAAAGCTTTCCTCCAATGTCAATCCACATGTAGATTAGAGAACAGGTGTAAGAATAAGGGTACAACACCAGTCAAGAGTGAAAATGGATGTGATCAGGATTACAATGAACATAAAACACAATGTGAAAGGAATATAGGCTTTTAAAAAAAAATGTCAGTCATTGGGTCCCCTGAAGAATTCTAAGGGAAACATTATGTCAAGTGATCGAGAAATGGGAAGTATGCTGAATGAATTCTATGTCTGTTCAAAGGAAAAACTCAGTTGACATTTTCATGGTTAGAATAGAACTTCTAGGACAAAATGATGAAGTTCTAAGAAAAATAGATTGAACTGATAAGAGGTGATGGACAGATTGAAGGAAACCAAGGCCGCAGGTCCAGACAGCTATTGACGGATATTGTGAAATGTGGCTAAGTGGACTGTAGTTCTTTTTCTGGTCCTGTGCATTCATTCCACTGTGACTATTTTAATTACAGTCTGATAACATAAGAAATAGGAGCAGAAGTTGGCCATACAGCCCCTCAAGCCTGCTCCACCATTCAATAAGATCATGGCTGATCTTTGACCTCAACTCCACTTTCTAGCCTGATACCCATATCCCTTGATTTCCCCTAGAGTCCAAAAATTTATCAATCTCAGCCTTGAATATACTCAACGACTGAGCATTTGCAGCCTTCTGGGATAGAGAATTCCAAATATTCATGATGCTGAATGAAGAAATTCCTCATCATCTCCGTCCTAAATGTCCAACCCCTTATCCTGAGACTATATGCCCCCCCTCCCCCCCCAGTTCCAGCCTCTCCAGCCAGCGGAAACGTCCTCTCAGAATCTTGTATGTTTCAATGAGATCACCGCTCATTCTTTTGAACTCGAGAGTACAGGCCCATTCTACTCAATCTCTCCTCATGGGACAATCCTCTAATCCCAGGAATCAATCTAGTGAATCTAGATAAGCAGACCAAAACTGTACATAGTACTCCAGGTGAGATCTCACCAATGCCCTGTACAATCGCAGCAAGACTTCCTTATTCTTGTACTCCAACCCCTTTGCAATAAAAGCCAACATACCATTTGCCTTCCTAATTGCTTGCTGTACCTGCATGTTAACTTTGTGTTTCGTGTATTAGGACACCCAAATCCCTCTGAACTCTAACATTTAATGGTTTCTCACCATTTTAAAAAACATTCTGTTTTTCTATTCCCACCAAAGTGAATAGCCTCACATTACCCCACATTATAATTCATCTGCCACCTTCTTTCCCACTCGCTTAACCTCTCGATATCTCTTTGCGTCCTCCTCACAACTTATTTTCCCACCTAGCTTTGTATCATCAGCAAACATGGATACGTTACACTCTGTCCTTTCAGCTTAGTCATTAATATAGATTGTAAATAGCTGAGGCCCAAGCACTGATCCCTGCGGCACTCTACTAGTTACAACCTGCCAACCCGAAAATGACCCGTTTATTCCATAGAAAACATAGAAAAATTTACCGCGCAAAAAGAGGTCATTTAGCCCATCGTGTCTATGCCGGTTGAAAAAGAGCTACCCAGCCTAAACCCACTTTCCAGCACTTGGTTCATAGCCATGTAGGTTATGGCACTTCAAGTGCATATCCAAGAATATTTTAAATGTGATGAGGGTTTCTGCCTCTACCACCTTTTCAGGTAGTGAGTTCCAGACCCCTACCACGCTGAGTGAAAAAGAATTTTATTAGCTCCCCTCTAATCCTTCTACCAATTACTTTAAATCTATGCCCTCTGGTTATTGACCTCTGCTAAGGGAAATAGGTCCTTCCTATCCACTCTATCTAGGCCTCTCATAATTTTATACACCTCAATTAAATCACCCCTCAGCCTCCGTTACAAAGAAAACAACCCCAGCCTATCCAATCTTTCCTCAGCTTTGTTTTCTGTCCATTAACCAATCCTCTATCCCATGCGCCCTAATCTTGTGTGACAACCTCTCATGGCACCTTATCGAATGCCTTTTGAAAATCCAAATATACTACATCCTCTGGTACCCCCTATCTACCCTGCTAGTTACACCTTCAGAAAAACTCGAATAGATTTGTCAAAGGGAAATCAAACATGATTTCCCTTTCATAAAACCGTGTTGACTCAACCTAATCCATATTATGATTTTCTAAGTGCGCTGTTACTACGTCCTTAATAGATTCTAGCATTTTCGCAACTACTGATGTTAGGCTAACTGGCCTGTAGTTCCCTTTTTTTTCTCTCTCTCCTTTCTTGAATAGCAGGGTTACATTTGCTACCTTCCAATCCACAGGGACCATTCTGGAATCTAGAGAATTCTGGAAAATCACAACCAATGCATCTACTATCTCTGCAGTCACCTCTTTTAAAACCCTAGGATGTAGGCCATCAGGTCAAGTGGATTTGTTGGCTTTTAGTCCCATTAATTTTTCTAAAACTTTTTCTTTACTAATATTTACTTTAAGTTCCTCACTCTTATTAGACCCTTGGTTTCCCATTATTTCTGGTATGTTTTTTGTGTCCTCCACTGTGAAGACGGATACAAAATATTTGTTTACCGTCTCTGTCATTTCCTTATTCCCCATTATAATTTCTCGTGACTCTGCCTCTAAGGGACCCACGTTTACTTTCGCTAATCTTTCTTTTTGCATACTTGTAGAAGCTCTTACAGTCTGTTTTTATATTGCTAGTTTAATCTAATTTTCAATTTTCTCCCTCTTTATCAATTTATTGGTTATGCTTTGCTGATTTCTAAAATCCTTGCAATCCTCAAGCTAACTACTCTTTTTGGCAACATTGTAAGCCTTTTCTTTTAATCTGATACTAGCCTTAACTTCTGTAGTTAGCCACGGTTGGATCACTTTTCTCCGAGTTTTTAATTCCTCAAGGGAATGTATATTCATTGGGAATTTTGAATTATTTCTTTAAATGTTCGCCATTGCTTATCTACCATCGTATCTTTTAATGTAATTTCCTAATCAATCTTGGCCAACTCGCCCCTCATACCTACATAGTTGGCCTTGTTTAAATTTAAGACCCTAGTTTTGGACTTAACTACATCACACTCAAACTCAATATGAAATTCTGTCATTATAATCATTCTTCCCCAGAGGATCCTTTTATTAGATTACTACTTAATCCTGTCTCATTACACAATACTAGATCAAAAATAGCCTCTTCACTAGTTGGTTCCTTGACATTGTTCTAGAAAACTGTCTCTGATGCATTCCATGAACTTGTCCTCAAAACTACTTTTGCCAATTTGGTTTGCCCAGTGTATATGAAGATTAAAGTCCCCCATGATTATTGCATTACCCTTATAACATGCTCCTCTAATTTCCTGATTTATACTCTGTCCAACACTATAACTATTGATGGTCTGCAGCTGTAACTCAAGTGTTCTGCATACTATATAATTGACTAGTTTTATTCTTGTGTCAATGTACTATGTGCAGAAAACAAATCAAGGCCTCTATTAAAACTTTCATCTCCATATTATGTGGTTTGATATTTGCTGCTTATCAAATGTGCACATGAATTGAGTGAAGATATTTATAGTAAATTTTATATGGTGGGAACTGTCTGACTGGAAGTCTCCAAGGACTATATCTGCTTCAAATGATTTTTAAAAAAATTCTCTGACTCAGGCACCAGACAAGAGAAGGTTGGAAAAGGTAAGTGTTGGACAGAAAGATGTCTGGCACTTGAATGGCCTAGTTACTATATATGCATGTTGAGTGCTAAAAATAACACCTGAATGATGTCCAGCTAGAGCTCCAGGGAAAATTGCCTGCGAAAGATTATGTTGACTATCCTAGGTTTCAGGGCTGCACAAGTGACTTAATTGCATTCTCTTAGGTTCTTGACAGAGAGAAAAAAAACTTTGTCCACAAATATTGCTATTGTCTCATCTCTAGTTATTGCAGTATATTTTTGTATGAAAGGATTAAACGCTTGTTCAAATAATTGATATTAATAACATAAACATGTATTTACTATGGGTGTATGCTGACACTTGATTTCTGAAAGTTACTACATTGCCATTTATAACTTTGGATAAAAAATAAAATGTCTTCATGCTCTAGAAGAAACACTGCATTAAATACTTAATTAAGAATGGGGTACAGTAAAGTAAAAAATCTGGAAATAAAAAGTAGGCATCAGTAAAAGTAACCTGTCGGATTATCATAAAAACAAAACTTGTTCGCATCCTTTAGGGACACAAAGCGGCCGTCCTTACCTGGCCTAGTCAAATGTGACTCCAGATCCACACCAATGTGGTTCATTCTTAACTGCTCTCTGAAGTAGCCTAACAAGGCCCACCACCACCTCTTGGGGCGACTAGGAATGGGCAATAAATGTCAGCATTGGCGGTGACACCCACATCCTGAGAATGAATAAAAAACTGTGGCACGTGGGCCATTGCAAACCTGAGCCTTGACAATCTGCCCTCAAAGCTGAGACAGCTCAGTCCTACATGTATTTTGTGCCTATTACTTGCTAGTTTATTCAGTTTAAGTTTTATGGGCTGGGAGTTTGGAAACAGCAGATCTTTGTGCTATTGCCTCATTGGTGAATAATGAATAAATCCAAAACGGGAGAACCCAAATCTGCTCCGAATAACTTAAAGATTTATAAGAAATTAATGAGAATCTGGATTTAAACTTTATATGAAGTCCCTCGTGCTTCATAGGATTCATCTAAGCAATCCCCAAAGACACATGTTTGGACACCTCTGCTCAGCTGTAAGCTTTACTGACAGCAATATAACCCTATAAGAGCTCTGGCTGCAGATGATGCAGTCAGGAATCTTCAGAATTTGAGAAAGGAGGATAAAAATATTTTGGATCAATGGGGTAGAAGGGATGTGAGAGAGACTTTTAGGCTATGGAATGATGCAGCACAGGAGGCCATTTGGCCTATTGTGCCTGTGCTGGCTCTTTGAAAGAGCCATCCAATTAGTCCCACTCCCCTGCTCTTTCCCCATAGCCCTGTAAATGTTTCCACTTCAAGTATACTTCCAATTCCCTTTTGAAACTTATTATTGAATCTGCTTCCACCACTCTTTCCAGCAGTGTATTCCAGATCATAACAACTCGCTGTATAAATTTTTTTTTTCCCCCTCATTTCACCTCTGGTTCTTTTGCCAATTACCCTAAATCTGTGTCTCCTGGTTACTGACCCTTCTGCCATTGGAAACTGTTTCTCCTTATTTACTCTACCAAAACCTTTCATGATTTAGAATACCTCTATCAAATCTCCCCTTAACCTCCTCTGCTCTCTGGAGAACAACCCCAGATTCTCTAGTCTCTCTATGTAACTGAAGTCTTTCATCCCTGGTACCATTCTACTAAATCTCCTCTGCACTGTCTAAGGCCTTGAAATCCTTCCTAAAGTGTGGTGCCCAGAATTGGACACAATACTCCAGCTGGGGACTAACCAATGTTTTATAAAAGTTTAGTGTAACTTCCTTGCTTTTGTACTCTAAACCTCTATTATAAAGCCAAGGATCCTGTATGCCTTTTTAACAGCCTTCTCAACTTGTTCTGCCACCTTCAGAGACTTGTGAATGTACACTCCTAGTTGTCTGTTCCTGCACCCCCTTTAATATTGTATCACTTAGTTTATGTTGCCTCTTCTCATTCTTCCTACCAAAGTATATTCTGTCTCCTGATGAGAAGTTTCAATGCCATTTAATAAGAAAGCAATCTGCTGGGCCTTCTGAGAATAGGAAGTTGGGAGCAAAGAGGAATCTGTTCATTTGTTGTGTGCAGCAGTTCTGTGCTTTTGTTGTTGTGTTGAGCAGATTAACATCCTCTTATTGTGAAGCCCAGCCAATATTGAGCTCTTTAATAGTGTATGCAAAGTGCTGGGATGGGTATCAAAGAACAGGATTGTTACAAATCCACAAACAGGATACTAAGACTGAAGATCAATTTACCATGTAAGCAAATGGGTCTCTTCTGTTTGAGACCTATAATATCAGAAACAGATCTCCAGGAGGGTATTTTCTCACTGCAATTTTTTTCTTTCCTGGTGATTGTAATTAAAAAATTAAAATAATGAGGGAGGAAGAGTATAGTGAAGTACATCCTTTCATCCTTCTCTTTATGCATGCCTCCCCAACCTCCCAAAAGATGATGGCAAGTAGTTTCCAGGTTTTAAATCAACCCAAAATGCATTTTAAATTTTTTTTGAAGCTTTCTATTGCAGTTTTCAAATGTGTTGCAGCTCTTTGCACTGAGTTGAGTTTGGTACATTTTTACATGAGCTGTGCTCATCTAACTAAAATGGCAGCCACACCAACAACTAATATATTAATATTGCCTGAAAATCCATTTAGTCTTTGTAATCTGAAATCTAAGTGGCTAAAAAAAAAGCAGACTGGCTTCTTTTGACAAATTGCATGATGCATTTTATTGGGCCTGCTTATATTTTCAGCATGATTTCATTATTTTAGTAATCTTTTTGTTCTGATTTGAAAGTGAGTGCTTACCACACTAACAGCTTGTGGCCATATGAAGCCTGATCTGGCCAGCTAACCATGTGACTCAGTGTCATGGTTACCAGGGACCAATCCCAATATTCTTGTCTCACTGTCGATATGTAGCATATGGCCCACTCCTTATCCTCAGATATGCCTCTTGCCCCAAGTCATGGGACCCATCTCTTGAAACAGCCTACCTGATCCCTCCTAGTGCCCATTGCCTATCCCCCAGGATCAGGCTCTAACTCCCAGTTGCTCCCTCATCTCACTTTGTTGCAAGTACAAGTCGCAGCTATAACTCCAGGTCCAGCACGACTGCATTGGGATGAGCATCTAGCCCATGGTTGAGGAGCATTTCACAAGCCTATTCTCTCTTTCTTCTCGAGGGAGAGATCAAATAATTTCTGTGCCTATCAAAGGGTTGGAACCCTGAGTTTGGTTGTAGGTCTCCATGGGAGGTGAAAATGATATAAAAGGAGAATTGTATGAGAGGCATAAAGAAGAAGCTTGCATTTATATAGTGCCGTTCACATATTCTGCACATCTTGAAGCAGTTTACAGCCAACTGATTAATTTTGAAGTGCAGTCACTTTTTAGGCAAATATGGCAGCCAATTTGCACACAGCAATGTCCCACAAATAGTAAATGAGAAGTGACCAGATAGTTTTTTTTTGTTTGGTGTTGATTAAGGGATGAATTTTGGTGAGGACACTGGGGAAATTCCCTGCTCTTCAAAATAGGATTGCTAGCTCTCCCAGATTGTCTTGGAATCTCCAAAATTAAAGGTTAATCTGCTGAGAAAAATCTTGGCATTAAAAAAAATCTAAGATGGGGGACAGCTGTTTTATTGTTGGTCAAGTCATCCAATCAGATAATGAAGAGTCAGTTTGTTTTCCAGTTGGCGTGGGAAAGTTGCAAGGATGTGTGTTGGGAGACTAATGGCGGAGGCAGGACGGTTGGAGGCAAGGTGTCATATAATGAAATCTCTTGGAATGTGACTAACCAGAGTTGGGGTAACCCTATCTTCAAATAGTATCATGATGTTTTTACATCCAAGTGAACAGGGAGACAGGGCTTTGGTTTAACATTTCTTCTGGAAAATAGCACCTCTGACAATGCAGTATTCCTTCAGTTGTGCACTAAAGTGTTAATCTAGGTTATGTAGCTCAATCTATAGTGGGGCTTGACCCCATAGCCTTCTGACTTGGACGAGAGTGCTATCAATTGAGATAAGCTGACTTTTGCAAAGAAATTGGGAGATATACAGAAGAGGGAAGGAGAGACTTGCAGAAGGAGGTGGAAAGGGTTGAAGACAAATTGATGACAGGAAAACCAAGTGTATGAACCATAAAGACAGATCAACATACAGAATCAAAGACTGAGAATCTGATTTTATATTTTTAAATAAAGGCCCCAGCCAGTTATGTAGGTTGGTGTTGTCCAATAGAAATTGCTGACTTGTCACAGGCGTTTCTATGATGACACTGTTTTAGCTAACCACTAATTTTAGTGGAAACACCATACATACACTCTCGACAGGTCAATGTACTTCATGTCTATTTCCTTTACTTCCTTGGTTAGTGAATGGTGGTAGATGTTTGTTAAGCACTCAACGATCCAAAAACATGCGTATGCTCTACTTTTCATTTCACCATTTTATCAACAAATGCACAAAAGATTAAAGCACATGTGCATACACTGTGCAAATGAGTATTGAGCTCACATGCCCAATGATGATGTCTTACTTATTTTTTATTTGCTAATCAGAAGTGTAATTAGCCATATCTGGACTCTCAATTAGCCACATGTGTCTAGGGACTAATTTATTGGACAACATGGATGTGGGTAGATCCCACTATTTTCGGTTGCTCCAAGTCAGAATGGGACCCACTTGATGGACCAGCTGGTCTTTTCCCGTCCTTTTTTATATGTTCATAATGGTTTGTTGCTTTACTTTGTGCATTTTTATTGTTTACGGTAACACATATGGAAAAATTGACTTTTTGGTCAAACAAAATTTTACTATGCCCTGGAGCTCTTAAATTCTGTGCATAAAAGTTATATGACAAATTTATTAATCTGGGAATTTGATTTTCCCCTTACTCTCCTTCCCCCAAGGAGCTAGAACATAAAAACTTAATAAAGGACAAATATCTAAGAGTAGATTGTTCTGTCAACAATAAGTGTTTACGGCTAAAAGCAGAGAATTATAGAAAGGGAATAGTAACCCCGTTATTTTGAGGATCGCAAACCGGATTATTATGCTGTAGGATTTTGTTATTGTCACATTTTTAAACTATATTTTATGTTCATCAAAATGCAATTTTTTTGATCTATGTTGTAAATGTGCTTTTAATTTTGGAAACTCTGAATAGTAATTCATATATATTAAACATATAAACAATTATTTTAATTTTCTGGACTTCAAAAGTTCCCCTCTTCTATTTGGATCACTATTTATTCTCACTATATGGTGTGAAAATGATTACATATCTTATTGCATTAATGCAAAACCAACGGTGTAATTTGAGAGTCGGATCAGCAGTATGATTCCTGAATTAAAACCAGGAAGTGTGAGACCACCGCTTAGGCTTTGTACTATAACTCCAGCCTACTGCAAAGTTATGCTTTTTAAAAAAAAAAATTCTGCTAGTGCATTAAACCATCTGGCACTTTGCAAGTTTAAGTTTCAACTGGTCAATCTCCTGTGCAGTTGCACACGGGGAGTTAAGACCAAGTGTAGCCTTCAGGTGAATTGGGGTTAGAGGGCATGGAGTAATTGGACGAGGATGCGCAGATATAATTCAGATTCAATTTTGAAGTCACGCATTGTCTTTTTTTCTATTATAAATTTATGTCAATATTAGAAACTGCCTATGTAAACTTGTCACACTGTAATTATACTCCTGCCAGTGGAGATAACTTTTTCTGTTAAAAAATCCTAATAGGAAATGTGTGTATATATGTTAATGTTGGGAGAGAACTGAATGTGGTGTCCGTACTAACCTAGCTCTAGAAATTAACCAGTTGGCACTGCAAGCAGGCACAGTTTAACTGAGTTCAATGCAGGACACAGCTAACATAGCATAATAACACAAGTCTGCATGCTGCACACTGCACTCTACAGATCTTGGAACAATATTTGTAGTACAATAGTACTACGTCTCCCTATGTTGCTAGTTGAGATTAAAAAAGGGTTAATTTGAGAAAGTTATTTATAAATCCTGGCACACCCACTAAGGGCCAAAAAAATGACTGGATCATGAGCAAACTGATTCTGGGGTCCCCTTGAAAATGGGCCCCAAGAACTCTGCTGTCTGTAGATGAATAGTCATTTACAGCCATTTGGCTCATTCCTAGTTTCCCAGGTAGAGCTATTTTAGATGGTCTGAAATCATTAATTGAAATAAACATGCAAAGCTTGTGCAGAATGTTTAGTTTGTGACATGGCTGATTTTAGTGTTTTTTTTGCTTTCTTAAAGCTCACCAAGGCACATCGTCAAGGTCACATGGTGAAGGTTGATTGGTTAGACCGGCTTACTTTTAGAGAGATAGAGATGATAAATGAGGTAAGCAGGATCTGGAGGAACAGTGCCTTAATGGTGTGGATTAATTTTTGCCTTGCATAGACTAGCTTTTTTTCTATACTATAAAAAGCCAGTGTATGTTCTTTGGGTCTGAATACCGGTATTTTATTTGATCTTAAAGTAAAAGCTTCATAGTAATGTCACTTTCATGAGAACTTTTGATTCAATAAATTGCACAACACTTGTGTCCTATAGTGCCTTTGTCCAGAATTAATAAAACTTCACAATTCTCTGTTGCAGAGTGAGAAAAGAAGCTCTAATTTTATGTATCTCATGGTTGAATTTCCACGTGTTAAGTCTGAAGATAAAGAATACGGTATTGTTTATTATGAGAAGGTTTGTCATTAAGGTTTTCTATTACATTTTGTCTACAAGTTATTTGTAACTATAAAAATGGTAATTGTTTCTAAAGTTAATTTTCAGTGATCTTTTAGTTTAGGTTGGGATAATTGATTTTTGTTCTGATAAGGCTTTGAATTTGTATTAGTTACTTGTGTATATAGAACTTGGTTCCCTTTGGGGGTACAGACACTTGGTGTCTCTTTACATGTTGGCTTATTACTTCAAATGCCTTTTCATCAAACATAAAACTCCTCTTGAAATTGTTTTGAAAAATTGAGTTTATGCTCCTTGCAAATCCATCTCACCACCTTTGTTTACAAACTTGAGCTGTGAGCGTCATTAAAAGCACTTATTGCTGAATACTGTAGGTGCATAAAGCAGCTTGATGTGGAATGCTAGAACTTCTTAAAAACTTGGTATCTAAAAATGTATAAATTCATTTTTTTTAAGTAGACTTTTTTTAACTTGATGTATTTATTTCTGTTTACCATTTTCTTATCAAAGAAAGCAACTGTGCTTGCTGTTTCAAGTCAAAGTGTGATGTGTCCCTTATGGATGTTATTGCTAATGCTTTAGTGATATTTGAAGAAATTCAATTTCTGACCATTTCTATTGATACTAATTAGACCAATTTACTTTTAATCAGGATGGTGACGAGTCATCTCCAAATCTAACAAGCTCAGAGATTGTCAAAGTGCCAGATCCTCAGATGTCAATGGTAGGTATAACTTTAAAATGCATTATTTTTCTATGAAAATTATGGGCCGGATTTTGCTCTGAGCAGCGAACGAATGGCGTCCACCATTCATTAGACTTGGACTTGCTCATAGACTTTTCATGGGCTTTTGCACAGCAAGTTCCTCTCATGGGGCACTCTATCCAATGCGATGCCCTCTCCCGGGCATCTGGGACCTGTGAGAATAGGGCAAACAACTGGTTAAGGAGATACACAATCAGATTGAAGCAAGCTAATGAGTAGTGAAGAGTCAGAACCAGGAAGTATAAGATTGGACATTGAATTCACTATTCTATCAGGTACAGAAAGTGAAATTGAGAGGGTAGGAAATATTGAATTAAAAGATAAGAGACACAGAAAAAGTTTTTAAAAAATATTTCTTTTTAAATGTTCAACAACAATTAAAATCTGAAGGAACGGGACTTCACATTGTAAAAGTAAATTTTCAGTGCAGGAGAGATTGTTTGGCAGTCATTAAGACTTACCACGCCATTAAAAGTTTGTTTAGCCTTTTAAAAAAAAACTTGACGTACCTTTTTTTGGTGCGATTACTTCGTTTCCATCAGAGCACTGCAGGAACTTAAACTGAACGAAACAGCCTGAACGGTGAGTCGGCTGGCAAGATGCAGTTGTAGCGAAGCTTACAGAGGAGCAGGGCATCTGATAGAGGAATTTCCGCATTTAACTGCGCATGTGCAGTCACCGGAAGTTGCGGTACCAGATGCACAGAAATAACGGTTGGTCTCACTGTTATTTTAAGAGCAAAATCTGGCCCGTTGTCTTTTTTTATTGGAAAACGTTTAGAGATTTCAATCTTGATGCAACTTATTATGAAAGTTGGTGAGTAGTGGGATTGCTTGACAATAAAGGGTTACAAATGAAAATATTTGACATCCTGCACGAATTATAATGCATTTCAAAAAAAAAAGTTCTGCCAATCATTTGTGCAAGTGCACACAAGGCATTTTGTGTTAGATTGTGACTGACATTGAGTTGGGTATATCCTCTGTAATTAGGATGGTAATGTGGTAGATGACATGTTTACTTTGCAAGAAATGAATTTAATGAGTTAAGTAAGCCCACAGATGAGTTATCACTGCAGTTAATTGATGGATGTCGGATCTGTAGTGACTTGTGGAAATGAAAACTTTGTGCACGAGGGACGTTCTTCTGTAGTTGGGGATGTGACTGCCTAAAATAAAGTGTTGATTCCCTAGCGCTAATATATCTCCATTTGATGAACACTATGTCCACAGAAAAAAAAACTGTTCTAAAGGCTTTAAATACTTGAATTTAAAGGAACCCTATTTGTTGCATCTTGGCCTATATAAATCTGTAACTTGAGTAATACATTTTTTTTTAAATCATAGGAGAATTTAGTAGAAAGCCAGCATCATAAACTTGCCCGAAGTTTGAGAAGTGGACCTTCAGATCATGACCTGAAGCCAAATGCTGCTACCCGTGACCAGCTTAATGTAAGTACAAATATTGAAAATTTTCTCTAGAAAAGACATCTAAAAATGTTGAACATCTGATTTGTAAATATCATTTGGTAATTTGCTTTATTATATTTAGTAGAATACCAATTCCAATGCTAAACCTAAGCCTTTCCTGCATTTTAGCTAACTGGACAAATTACCTTTTTTAATTACCTTTTTGTTTACTCTTGACTTTTGTACTGTAAACAAAAGTATTTTTATACTGTTTGTACCCTTGAACATATTGGGAAAACAAGCTGTGAAATCATTAAAGGTATTTGTCTTTTATTACTAAGATTATTGCTTTTGAATTGCTAGAAGCTATATCCGAACTATAATTTTAGCTTTTTAAATTAAATTCAGCCACTAGAGATGATGTAAATGAAGATGTAACCTTTTTTGACTTTTTTGTTTCCAAAACACACACTATTTTCTAAAAGCATAACTTGACTGCGCGATATGCACAAGTAAATTCTTGTTTGTGCTAGTTTGGAAGCTAGTACAGACACCATGGGCCGAATGGCTTCCTTCTGATGTTTGACAGAACTGAAATTTCTGTTTGTCTAATGCTTATAGAATGTCTAGGAATATGATCCATTCCCTAAAGCCTTACTTGGAATAATGTATCATTAGTTCAAAATCTGTAGTTGTCTTGTAATTTTTGGAAGCTTATTGAGGCATGAGAATTCCTCCAGTTAATAATTACTCTAGGTGGGCCAAGTGGAGCAAGTGTCAGTGGGGGAGCATTTAGGGAGCAGCAATCATAGTATCTCGAGGTTAAGAATAGCTGTGGATAAGGACACAGACCACTCTAGAGGAAAAATACTCAATTGGAGGAGGGCCAATTTCAATGGGATTAGTACAGATCTGGCCCAGGTAAATTTGAAATCAAAGATCGGCAGGCAAAACTGTAATTGAATAGTGGGCGGCCTTTAAAGAGAAGATGGTTCGGATAAAGTCTAGGCACTTACCCATGAGGCAGAAAGGTAGGGCAACTAAAGCCAGAGCTCCCTGGATGACAAAAGAGATAGTAAGGTGAAATGGAAAAAAGGGGTGTATGACAGATGTCAGGTTGATAACACAAATGAGAACCAGGCAGAATATAGAAAGTTCAGAGGGGAAGTGAGAAAGGAATTAACAGGAGCAAAGAGAGAGTATGAGAATAGACTGGCGGCCAACATAAAAGGGAATCCAGAAGTCTTTTACAGGCATGTAAACGGGTAGTAAGAGGAGTGGTGTGGCCGATTAGGGACCATAAAGAAGATCTACTTATGGCAGCAGAGGGGATGGCTGAAGTACTAACTGAGTACTTTGCATCTGTCTTTACCAAGGAAAAAGATGCTGCCAGACTCTCGGTAAAGGAAGATATAGTTGAGATACTGGATGGGCTAAAAATTGATAACTAAGAGATACTAGAAAGGCTAGCTGTATTTAAAGTAGATAGGTCACCAGGTCCGGATGGGATGCATCCTAGCTTGTTGAGGGATGTAAGGGTGGAAATTGCGGAGGTACTGGCCATAATCTTCCAACATCTGTAGATACGAGGGGTGGTGCTGGAGGACTGGAGAATTGCAAATGTTACAACCTTGTTCAAAAAAGGGAGTAAAGATAAATCCGGCAACTACAGGCCAGTCAGTTTAACGTCAGTGGTGGGAAAACTTTTGGAAATGATAATCCGGGACAGAATTAAGAGTCAGTTGGACGAGTGTGGATTGATTAGGGAAAGCCAGCATGGATTTGTTAAAGGCAAATCATGTTTAACTAACTTGATAGTTTTTTGATGAGGTAACAGAGAGGGTCGATGCGGGCAATGCAATTGATGTGTATATGGACTTTCAAAAGGTGTTTGACAAAGTGCCGCATGGTCGGCCTATCAAGATTGTGGCCCATGGAATAAAGGGGGCAGTAGCAACATGGATACAGAATTGCCCAAGGGACAGGAAACTGAGAGTAGTGGTGAATGGTTGGTTGTTTTTCGAACTGGAGGAAGGTGTACAGTGGTGTTTCCCAGGGGTCGTTGCTGGGACCACTGCTTTTCTTGATATATATTAATGACTTGGACTTGGGTGTACAGGGCACAATTTCCAAATTTGTAGATGACACAAAACTTGGAAGTGTAGTAAACAGTGAGGAGGATAGTGATAGACTTCAAGAGGATGTAGACAGGCTGGTGGCTTGGGTGGACATGTGGCAGATGAAATTTAACGTAGAAAAATGTGAAGTGATACATTTCAGTAGGAAGAACAAGGAGAGGCAATATAAACTAGAGGGCACAACTCTAAAAGGGGTGCAGGAACAGAGATCTGGGAGTATATGTGCACAAATCGTTGAAGGTGGCAGGGCAGGTTGAGACGGTGGTTAAAAAAGTATACGGATCCTGGGCTTTATAAATAGAGGTATAGAGTACAAAAGTATGGAAGTCATGATGAACCTTTTATAAAACACTGGTTCGGCCACAACTGGAGTATTGTCTAGTTCTGGGCGCCACACTTTAGGAAAGATGTGAAGGCCTTAGAGAGGGTGCAGAAGAGATTTACTAGTATGATTCCAGGGATGAGGGGCTTTGGTTATGTGGATCGACTGGAGCAGCTGGGGTTGTTCTCCTTGGAACAGAGAAGGCTGAGAGGAGATTTGATAGTTATTCAAGGTCATGAAGGGACTAGACAGAGTAGATAGAACAAAACTGTTCCCATTGGCGGAAGGATCAAGAACCAGAGGGCATAGATTTAAGGTGATTGGCAAAAGAACCAAAGGTGACATGAGGGCAAAACTTGTTTTACACAGCGAGCGGCTAGGATCTGAAATGCATTGCCCGATAGGGTGGTGGAGGCAGATTCAATCATGGCCTTCAAAAGCGAACTGGATAAGTACTTGAAAGGAAAAAAAATAGCAGGGCTATAGGGATAGGATCGGTGAGTGGGGTTAGCTGGATTGCTCTTGTATAGAGCCGGCGCGGACTCGATGGGCTGAATGACCGCCTTCCGTGCTGTTGCCTTTCTGTGATTCGTGGGACAGAGAAACCTTGGGAAAACTAAAATGAGAGTATCAGCCAAGACTGGGATCATCAATCAAAGTACTGGTGAGCACCATCATCAATGGTGCAGCTGCTGTTGAAATTTGTTTTAACTTCTGGGATTTCCCTCTGCAAACACTGCAAGGACCTACAACACATACTTAATATTCAAATCCAAATTAATTTTTGTTCCAAGTCTTATCATAAGTATGCAGAGACTAACGCTTATGGACAGTGTGCAATCCTTCTGTCTCTAGAATATGGATTTGAATTAGGCCAAAACTATACAAAAACCACCTTGAGAAACATAGAAAATAGGAGCAAGAGTAGGCCATTCAGCCCTTCGGCCCTGCTCTGCCATTCAAAATGATCATGGCTGATCGTCCAACTCAGTACCCTGTTCCCGCTTTTCCCCCATATCCCTTGATCCCTTTAGCATTAAGAAATATATCTATCTCTTTCTTGAATACATCTAATGACTTGGCCTCCACTGCCTTCTGTGGTAGAGAATTCCACAGGTTCACCACCCTCTGAGTGAAGAAATTTCTCCTCATCTCCATTCTAAATGGCATACCCCATATCTTGAGACTGTGACCCCTGGTTGTGGACTCCCCAGTCATCGGGAACATCCTCCCTGCATCTAGTCTGTCTAGTCCTGTTAGAATTTTATATGTTTCGATGAGATCACCTCTCATTCTTCTAAACTCTAGTGAATATAGGCCTAGTCGACCCAGGATCTCCTCATCCGTCAGTCCTGCCATCCCAGGAATCAGTCTGGTAAAACTTTGTTGCACTCCCTCCATGGCAAGGACATCGTTCCTCAGATAAGGAGACCAAAACTTTGCACAATACTCCAGATGTGGTCTCACCAAGGCCCTGTATAACTGCAGTAAGACATCCCTGCTCCTGTACTCAAATCCTCTTGCAATGAAGGTCAACATACCATTCGCCTTCCTAACTGCTTGCTGCACCTGAATGCTCACTTTCAGCAACTGAAAGAATCAACGTCAGTTAAGTTTGGACAAATTCAACCTAGTTTCTAGTGCACAGGACTAACTTGTGGGCTGTTTTGCTAATCTAAGGGTGTCTGCTACAGGAAATGGAAAATTTCACGCTGGTGCAGTAGGAGGCATAATAAATGGATCTTTACTGTGTGTGGCTGTGCTGGTACATGAGCTAGGAATGCTTAATGCTGAGATTGTGTGAAATTACTCTTAACCAGGACCAACTTGACTATGTGGTAGCATTCTAACCTCTGAGTCTGACAGTTAAGTGTTCAAGCCCAATTCCAGCGCTTGAGCACATAATCTAAGTTAATACTTCAGTGCAGTACTGAGGGAGTGCTGCATCGTCAGAGGTGATGTCTTTTGGAAGAGATTTATACGGAGGCCCTGTCTGCCTGTTCAGAAGATGAGCAATGAGTTCTCCTGGTGTTCTGGCCAACATTTATCCTTCAATCAACACCACAAATTAACTGATTAGTTATTTCAGTTGCTGTTTGTAGGACCTTGCTGTGCATAAATTGGCTGCTACATTTTCCTACACTGCAACAGCAATTCATTAGATCTTCTGAGGATGTGAAGCACATTATGTAAATGCAAGTTTGTTTATTTTCTCCTTTCCCCAGCTAGTATGACAAATTGGAGACTTTTTTTCTCCATTTTCTTTATGGTGCATTTTTTTTACTTACTTATTCATTCTCTTCGTGGGTGTTGCTGGCAAGGCTGGCATTTATTGTCCATCCCTGGTTGCTCTGTGAAGATGTGGTTTGCCAGGCTACTTCAGAGGGCAGTTAAGAGTCAACCACGTTGGTACAGGACTGGAATCGCATATAAACCAGACCGTGTAAGGACAGTAGATTTCCTTCCTTACAGGACATCAGTGAACTAGTTGGGTTTTTATGACAATCCGACAGCTTCATGATCAATTTCAGAGTTTTTTTTAAACTGAATACAAATTCTCAAACTGCCATGGTGGGATTGAATTCACATTCTCTGGATTACTATTACTTAGTCCTGTAATATATTATAACCACTACACTACAGCTATTGAACCATGGTAGCTACAGTAGCCAAGTAAACCTTGTTTTATACTACCTGGCTATGTTTTAGAATTGTGCTACCCAGGCAAGCACTTTAACCTTGTGTATAAATAATTTTAGAATGAGTGTCTGCCCTCATGTTTGCTCCAAGTATGTTTAAAATAGACCTTTTGAGCACTTCTTATTACATGGGTTTGGCATTACATTGGAATCATATTTTATACAATGTCAAACCAAGCATCCTAAGGCTGCTTCCTCCTATAAGGGGTTTTTCTCTTTTCTAGATTATATTACAGGCTTAGCAGAAATTACTTCGCAATGATGCTAAAGCAATAGTATAAACACACCTTCTAACTTGTTAGAATGTTCAACTTTACTCTGCTTTCTAGAAGCTTGGGTACATTGGGGTGTGCTTTTACATATTTTTTTAAAAAGACACAATTGAGTGGCTCATGGAAGAGCACCTACAAGAACCTGCTGTACTGGCTATATAGCATACTTTGGGCCACTCCAACTGTGGGGTGCACATTTTCTATAAGATGCTTGAATGGCCAAATGGATGCTGTAAATATGCTCAGCACATTGGCAGTACCAGGCTTTAAGAATTATAAGCCTTCCTGGTTGCTGGCACTGTAATGTATTCACTGGCATGCTGAAACAGTTTCTTTGGCCTGGGTAATGTAGTGGTGAACTGACTAATATTCTGTTGTTTCTGGAAAGTAGCAATGTTGTGCAGTTGTCACTCTTGCCAATACTGGCAGCATGGTGCTGATGTTATTGCTGGGTCAAGGAGATGGTCCAGTCCAGGCTTCTTTACACATTGCTGCTTGGTGAGGTTGCAGTAGCTCTGTCACTGGCAATAGACATGCTCCCTGAGGTACAGGTCAATCCAGGAGTTCCTGATGTAGCCTTGGAACACAAGGATTTACTGCTACCCCAAGTGCTCTTGGTTTTTGTCCTCATTATCCAAAGTGGGTCTCCTAAAGCACCTATGCTGTTGTGTGGACTGAAACAATTAAGTTGCACTTTATTTTATGAATATAATCCATCTCTTTTCCACGTTGGATGAGTGCAGTGTCTCAATGCCACCTTTTGTAGAGAGTGTTATTAACCTGGTGTGGGATTGTAGACCAGCATGGACAAACTTGCATATTTTGCCTTTTTATTTGAGACTAAAACAGTCAGGTTTGTGTGTTAATGTGGAGCAGTCTCAGCAGGAATTTTGGCAGTGTGGGAGAGGGGGGAACTCACTCATCTATTAATGCTAACACAGTAATTTCAGCCCTTATGTCTAAAGTAGAAAGGTGGCCTGTTCCCATGTATGGACAGTCCTCATGTTTGAGCACTGTAAAATTATTTTTTCTATACCTTAGGAACATAGTAAGAATTTTCATTATTTACACATCTATTCCATACAATTATTAGCATTTATCAAAATAGTTTGGGTAGCAAGCTACACCATATTTCATAACGTACTTTGCAGTATTTCTAAGAAGTTACAAATGTTTCTTTTCCAGATTATTTTAAATTATCCTCCCACTAAATTGCTGTCCTCTGAAGAACAAGATCTAGTTTGGAAATTTAGATACTACCTCACCAACCAAGAGAAGGTGAGTTTTTTTTTAAAAATGGACTTGCTGTTGCAAAAGCTTCAGAAGTTGCCAGGATTACTCTAATTCAGATTGCTTAATTCAAATTATTGGATCATCCGTTTTAAGTGCAAAGAATGATTTCAAATTATCAGCAGTAGACTAGCTTCAAAAATACTTTTACTAATTGGGGTCATTTAATTTTTTTTGACGAACTTCTACTCCGATGAGAGATTGATAACTGTACTTGGCTACTTGTCCTCCATATTGAATTTTGATTTTCTCGTTTAAATTTGTTACTAAAATTAGCTAAGTTTTAAGCAAGGTTATTGTGTGCATGCTGATATCTAATGTTGGCATTTTTTGGGAGGTTGGGGTGGGGAAGGAAAGAACCCTAAGATTGCAAGTAGAAATGAAAATTTAAAATACTTTTACAAACTTTAGAATTTAGGCCACTTCCACTAAATTTTAAATTTATTCCCCTTAGACAGTTAACATACCACTCAGAACAGTTTAGGTCACATTTTGAAAATATATCGCCGTTCCTTCATTGTCACTGGGTCAAAATCCTGGAACTCTCTTCCTAACAGCACTGGGAGAACCTTCACCACACATACTGCAGCGGTTCAAGAAGGTGGCTTACCACCACCTTCTCAAGGGCAATTAGTGATGGGCACTAAATGCTGGCCTCGCCAACGACTCCCACACCCCATGAACGAATTTAAAAAAAAAAAAAATTGTTTCACTTCACATCTGCAAAATAAATAAAAAATAAACCAGAATGAAAAAAGCAAATTTGTGAATACTGAAATGTGGCTGTTGCTTACCCCAATATGGATACCCTCTGCTAGCCCTGGCTTCAGAATTTGAGGACCATGAATCCGGTTGAGCAATTGGTTTTTATATTCATCTATGTAATCTTCTATTTTTATGACTTCTCCTGTGGCGAGCACAAGATGGCTCACCATGGAAGGTGGCACTGCCAACCATATTGCTGAAGCTTGACTCATCCCAGCAGGAGGCGGCCTTGGGCTCCAACTTTTCACCAAGACCGTAATATGTTCCCAGGCCCAGTAGGGTATTAAGAGCAATCAAGATGCACTTTTCAGGACTACTTGCTATAGAAGGTTGAGCCACATATCATGTCCTTTGAAAGAAGCCTCTATGGTCTCGCACAACTTTCTTCCAGAATTAGCCAATTTTATGCTTTGGCAAAATTGACCAAAAATAGCACATTTATGATTTTTTTAGTAATATAAGGAAAAGTATTGCTGAAACAACTTTCTGCTATTATCAAATGCTTGAAATTGGGCTTGTATAATATACAATCAGAATAATAATGTGTACACATGATCTTGCTATATCTTGAATGATTTTCACAACGTCCCCATCACTTTTCACTTTTTATGGGTGCCTAGCCCCAGTTGCATAATACTGTGGTAGTATTGCAGTGACTTAGGGTATCAAGGATATTTACCTTTGCTCATGAAACTTGCAGCAAGTGCACGTGATCAATAAGGAAATGCAAAGCTGACTTGTAAAAATGCTTTACTAAATGTAGTTATCTTCTGTAGGCATTGACTAAATTTTTAAAGTGTGTAAACTGGGACTTGGCCCAAGAAGCTAAACAAGCCTTGGAGTTGCTAGGAAAGTGGAAGCCAATGGATGTAGAGGACGGGCTCGAGTTGCTTTCCTCCCAATTCACTAATCCAACTGTAAGGCGTTATGCAGTTGCTAGGTTGCAACAAGCTGATGATGAGGTAAGAATCTTGTAGATTAATGAGACTGAACTCTTAATGTAGAATCTATTATGTATCCAAAGAATCAACAATAATCATATGCTCATATAGCTTAGTGCACTTGTTAGTGCTGATGAGGCTTTGGAGCTCATGCTAAAAATACAGAAGTATGTTATGAAACTTAAGAACATAAGAAATAGGAGCAGGAATAGGCCATACGGCCCCTCAAGCCTGCTCCACCATTCAATAAGATCATGGCTGATCTTCAACCTCAACTCTACTTTTCCCAATCCCCATATCCCTTCATTCCCCTAGGGTCCAAAAATCTATCTATCTATCTCAGCCTTGATTATACTCAACAACTCAGCATCCACAGCCCTTTGGGGTAGAGAATTCCAAAGATTCACAACCCTCTGAGCGAAGGAATGCCTCCTCATCGCAATCTTAAATGGCCAACCCCTTATCCTGAGACCATGTCCCCTAGTTCTAGACTCTCCAACTAGGGGAAATAGCCCCTTCAGAACCTTGTACATTTCAATGAGATCACCTCTCATTCTTCTAAACTCCAGAGAGTACAGGCCCATTCTACTCAATTTCTCCTCATAGGACAACCCTCTCATCCCAGGAATCAATCTAGTGAACCTGTGTTGTACTGCCTCTAAGGCAAGTATATCCTTCCTTAGATAAGGAGACCAAAACTACATAGTACTCCAGGTGAGGTCTCACCCAAGCCCTGTACAATTGTAGTAAGACTTCTTTACTTTTGTACTCCAACCCCCTTGCAATAAAGGCTAACATGACATTTGCCTTCCTAATTGCTTGCTGTACCTGTATACTAACTGTGTTTCTTGTACCAGGATACCCAAAACTCTCTGAACATCAACATTTAATAGTTTCTCACCATTTAAAAAATATTCTGTTTTTCTATTCTTCCTACCAGAATAACCTCACATTTCCCCAGATTATACTCCATCTGCCACCTTCTTGCCCACTCAGCTAACCTGTCTATATCTGTTTGCAGACTCTGTGTCCTCTCACAGTTTACTTACCCACCAGCTTTATCATTACACTCGGTCCCTTCATCTAAGTTTGCTAATGTATCTAAGTCATTGTAAATAGCTAGGCCCAAGCACTGATCCTTGCGGCACTCCACTAGTTACAGCCTGCCAAACTGAAAATGACTCCTTTATCCCTACTCTCTGTTTCCTGTCCGTTAACCAATCCTCTATCCATGCTAATATATTATCCCCAACCCCATGAGCCCTTACCTTATTTGCACAACAGCCTTTTATGTGGCACCTTATTGAATGCCTTTTGAAAAATCCAAATATATTACATTCACTTGTTCCCCTTTATCTACCCTGCTACTTACATCCTCGAAAAACTCGAATAGATTTGTCAAACACTATTTCCCTTTCATAAAACCATGTTGACTCTGCCTAATCATATTACGATTTTCTAAGTGACCTGTTACCACTTCCTTAATAATGGATTTCAGCATTTTCCCAACGACTGATGCCAGGCTGACTGGCCGGTAGATCCCTGTGTGTTCTCTCCCTCCTTTCTTGAATAACGGGGTTACATTTGCTACCTTCCAATCCACTGGGACCATTCTAGAATATAGGGAATTTTGGAAAATCATAACCCATGCATCCACTATCTCTGCAGCCACCTCTTAGAACCTAGGATGTAGGTCATCAGGTCCAGGGGATTTATCAGCTTTTAGTCCCATTGGCTTCTCCAGTACTTTTTCTCTCCTGATATTAATTACTTTACGTTCCTTACTGTCAATAGACCCTTGATCCCCCCCACTATTTTTTTGTCTTCTACTGTGAAGACAGATACAAAATGTTTGTTAACATCTCCACCATTTCCTTATTCCCCATTATAATGTCCTCTGTTTCAGCCTCTAAGGGATCAACGTTTACTTTTGCTACTCTTCCTTTTTATATACTTGTAGAAGCTCTTGGAATCCGTTTTTACATTTCTTGCTCATTCGATTTTCTCCCTTTTTTTATCAATTTTTTTTCGTCATTTGCTGGTTTCTAAAACACTCCCAATCCTCAGGTTTACTACTGTTAAACATTATAAGCCTCTTCTTTTAATCTAGTACTTCTAATAATCTTAACTTCTTTAGTTGGCCACGGATGGATGTCTTTTCCCGTTGAGTTTTTATTTCTCAATGGAATGTATATTCGGTGAGAATGTTGAAATATTTCTTCAAATGTTTGCCATTGCTTATCTACTGTCATACCCTTAATCTAATTTCCCAATCTACCTTAGCCATCTCGCCCATCATACCTATGTAATTGGCTTTGTTTAAGTTCAAGACTCTTGTTTTGGTCTTAAGTACGTCACTCTCAAACTCAATGTGAAATTCATCATATTATAATTAACCCTGTCTCATTACACAATATTGGCTTTGGCAGTTCTAATTTCTAATGTATTTTTTTTCTCCACTTCTTAATGGTATTTCCAGGTGGGTTTTAGTAAGTAGTTTGCTAAACTTTTTCAAAGTTTGGAAGCAAGGAAATTTAAAGTTTCATTCTCACCAGGCTGCTGTTATGTCTCTCAATAACTCGACAATAGCAGTATTGGCAATGACATGGGACCAAGTTGTGGAGCCTGGTGGAGAAATTCCTAGGAAAGAAAGGTGTTTTTATGTGTGGCCTTCATTGGAGGATAACATGTCCTCAGTCTTGGTGAGAAGGGCAAATGTAATTTCTGCAATTACCATGATGCATGAGGGCGAGTATGAGTATACAATTTATTGGAAGACTTTATTTTATGTAGGATAATGGGACTTCATGCTCGAAGATTGGTGGCCAAATTAATTGTGTACTACCTTAACAAAAAAAATACACTTCTATGATAATGTGGTTCTGATTTCCATTTGCTATAGAAAAAGAATGAGTACTGGCTATTCTTAAATCAAATTTTAGAATTTGCTTTCTTAAATCGAAATAACTGCTGCTGGCCTGATGGATCAAGTCGCTGTATGAACAAGACTCCCAGAACAAAAGGATAGCTATTTTTGTGCTGTGTTAGCTACTCTCAGATGGTGCTAAGACACTGCAGTTAGCCACTGCACCCTGATTTACAAAGGAGGGGGACTTTCAGTTTTTTTGATTTTACCATCTAATGACCCCTGCTGAAAAGTGCATGTGGTTCCTGGAAATGGGATTGATGTTCTCAAAGAGTGTGTAAGAAGGTGGCAGATGGAGTATAATGTGGGGAAATGTGAGGTTATTCACTTTGGTAGGAAGAACAGAAAAACAGAATATTAAATGGTGAGAAACTATTAAATGCTGGTGTTCAGAGGGACTTGGGTGTCCTTGTACACAAAACACAATGTTAACATGTAGGTACAGTAAGCAATTAGGAAGGCAAATGGTATGTTGGCTTTTATTGCAACGGGGCTGGAGTACAAGAGTAAGGAAATCTTGCTGCAATTGTACAGGGCTTTGGTGAGACCACACCTGGAGTACTATATACAGTTTTGGTCTGCTTACCTAAGGAAGGATATACGTGCCTTAGAGGCAGTGCAACAAAGGTTCACTACACTGATTCATGAGATGAGAGGGTTGTCCCATGAGGAGAGATTGAGTAGAATGGGCCTATACTCTCTGGAGTTTAGAAGAATGAGGGGTAATCTCCTAGAACCATAGGTTACAGCACGGAAGGAGGCCATTTGGCCCCTCAAGTCCATGCTGGCACTATGCAAGAGCAGTTCAGCTAGTCCCACTCCATGCCCTATCCCCATAACCCTGCAAATCTTTTCCTTTCAAGTACTTATCTAGTTCCCTTTTGAAGGCCATGATTGAATCTGCCTCCACCACCCCCCTCTGGCAGTGCATTCCAGATCCTAACCACTCACTTTTTTTTTAAAAAAAAGGTTTTCCTCATGTCACCTTAAATCTATGCCCTCTGGTTCTTGATCCTTCCACCAATGGGAACAGTTTCTCTCTATCTACTCTGTCTGGACCCTTCATGATTTTGAATACCTCTATCAAATCTCCTCTCAACCTTCTCTGTTCCAAAGAGAACAACCCTAGCTTCTCCAGCCTATCCACGTAACTAAAGTCCCTCATCCCTGGAATCATTCTAGTAAATCTCTTCTGCACCCTCTCTAAGGCCTTCACATCTTTCCTGAAGTGCGGTGCCCAGAACTAGACACAATACTCCAGTTGTGGCCGAACCAGTGTTTTATAAAAGGTTCATCGAGACTTCCATACTTTTGTACTCTATACCTCTATTTATAAAGCCCAGGATCCGTATACTTTTTTAACCACTGTCTCAACCTGCCCTGCCACCTTCAACGATTTGTGCACATATACTCCCAGATCTCTGTTCATGTACCCCTTTTAGAGTTGTGCCCTCTAGTTTATATTGCCTCTCCTTGTTCTTCCTACTGAAACGTATCACTTCACATTTTTCTACGTTAAATTTCATCTGCCACGTGTCCGCCCAAGCCACCAGCCTGTCTATATCCTCTTGAAGTCTATCACTATCCTCCTCACTGTTTACTACACTTCCAGCATACTAATCAGCCAAATTCAAATGGTTGTCCCTGCTAACAAGTTGAATAGACAACAGCAAAAGTATTTATCTTGCCTTGGTGATTAAGTGGAGACTAATATGTGGCAGAAAGTTTCCAAAATATTGGTGGAGGAATCAAAAGCAGATAATGTAGTAATATTGCAAAACTACACCGGCTATTTGAAAATCAAAATAATTTTGATTATCTAAATCCAGCTTGATGGTTGTTGTATTGCTAATATTGTAATTAACCTAATCACTCTTTTGTAACTTGAGCAGTGCAAGTTGGCAGTGTAGAATGTTTTAATAAATATTTTTCTTCTATATTTTTTGTTTCAGTTACATATTTTATATTAATTCTTGATCTGGACTGTTTTAAAATTAATTCACATCCTAAATGGCAGATGTGTTTTATATGTATCAATTTTGTATGTTTTACAAATTCAATCCCTACACATTTTTCTTAAAATTACTGAAAGCTGTTTGTTCGTCACAGGATTTGCTCATGTACCTGCTTCAGCTTGTTCAGGCTCTTAAGTATGAAAACTTCAATGACATAAAAGTTGGATTAGAACCAAACAGAAGAGACAGCAGTCAAACTGCAATGTCTGGAAGTATGTCTGGCTCATTAACAGGTGCTTCAGAAATGGAGAGGTGAGGGCATTTACTTTTGTAGTTTTGATGTATTTGAAGCCTTTGCTATAATTTTAAAAACTACGGCTGTTCTCCTCCTCCTGTTGTTGTGTTCTCTCATGCCAAACTTTCGCAATGTGACAGCAAAATAAACAGTACTGAACCCATAATTTGGCTTCTGTGTAAATAAATCTGACCAGGTAGCTTTAGCCAGGACGCATTGATCTGGTGCTGTGCTTTTCCAACTTCAGAAGATGGAGAACCTGGGGCTGGGTGGACAACCCACATATTCTCCCATGAATAGTATATAGTGATTGGGACTTAACTGTTAAATCTAGACATTTGAACAGAAACACAGGTTTAGATTCACTGGAGACTGTCTGCTTCTGGAAACTGCCAGCCATCTGAAATTGCAAATGTTTGTGGGTCTGAACTGTTGGAAGGAACTTTGCCTCAAAACTGGGCTTTTTCGATTAAAATCTTTTAATATGCTTCTTTACAAGGGCTTTTAATTTTCAGAACCACTTATATTTTTCATTTTATGTTCTGATCTAGTAGTTCAATTTTTTTCTATGCTAATCAGAGGATCTTGTTTGTGGAACTGTACTGTAAACCTCAAGTACAATTTAAGTGAAATAGCTCAATAATAAATTTTTTAAAAACCTGGTTGAGTAATGGTTCCCTGGCCAAGGTGCTGGGGCCATCAGAATCCTATGTTGTGAAGTCAATGGCCTAAGCTTGCCAAACTCGTCTTGGCGGATCTGAGGCAGACTGCGCCAGAGATGTTTTTTCTTTATTCCTTCATGGGATGTGGGTGTTGCTGGCAAGGCCAGCATTTATTGCCCATCCCTAATTGCCCTTGAGAAGGTGGTGGTGAGCCGCCGCCTTGAACCGCTGCAGTCCGTGTGGTGAAGCTTCTCCCATAGTGCTGTTAGGTAGGGAGTTCCAGGATTCTGACCCAGTGACAATGAAGGAACTGCGATATATTTCCAAGTCAGGACGGTGTGTGACTTGGAGGGGAACTTGCAGGTGGTGGTGTTCCCATGTGCCTGCTGCCTTTGTCCTTCTAGGTGGTAGAGGTCGCGGGTTTGGGAGGTGCTGTCGAAGAAGCCTTAGCGAGTTGCTGCAGTGCATCCTGTAGATGGTATACACTGCAGCCACAGTGCGCCGGTGATGGAGGGAGTGAATGTTTAGGGTGGTGAATGGGGTGCCAATCAAGCGGGCTGACTTGTGCCTTGTAGATGGTGGAAAGGCTTTGGGGAGTCAGGAGGTGAGTCACTCGCTGCAGAATACCCAGCCTCTGACCTCTTGTAGCCACAGTATTTATATGGCTGGTCCAGTTAAGTTTCTGGTCAATGGTGACCCCCCAGGATGTTGATGGTGGGGGATTCGGCGATGGTAATGCCGTTGAATGTCAAGGGGAGGTGGTTAGAGACTCTCTTGTTGGAGATGGTCATTGGCACGAATGTTACTTGCCACTTATCAGCCCAAGCCTGGATGTTGTCCAGGTCTTGCTGCATGCTGGCACGGACTGCTTCATTATCTGAGGGGTTGCGAATGGAATTCAACACTGCAATCATCAACAAACATCCCCATTTCTGACCTTATGATGGAGGGAAGGTCATTGATGAAGCAGCTGAAGATGGTTGGGCCTAGGACACTGCCCTGAGGAACTCCTACAGTGATGTATTGGGGCTGAGATGATTGTCCTCCAACAACCACTATCATCTTCCTTTGTGCTAAGTATGACTCCAGCCACTGGAGAGTTTTCCCCCTGATTCCCATTGACTTCAATTTTACTAGGGTTCCTTGGTGCCACACTCGGTCAAATGCTGCCTTGATGTCAAAGGCAGTCACTCTCGCCTTCTCTCTGGAATTCAGCTCTTTTGTCCATGTTTGGACCAAGGCTGTAATGAGGTCTGGAGCCGAGTGGTCCTGGCAGGACCCCAACTGAGCATCGTCGACAGTGCCACTTGATGGCACTGTCGACGACACCTTCCATCACTTTGCTGATTGAGTAGACTGACAGGGCGGTAATTGGCCGGATTGGATTTGTCCTGCTTTTTGTGGACAGGACATAACTGGGCAATTTTCCACATTGTTGGGTAGATGCCAGTGTTGTAGTTGTACTGGAACAGTTTGGCTAGAGGCGCAGCTAGTTCTGTGCTAGTATTCTCCCCTGTTTTTTCCTTTTTTATTCACCCCTCCAACCCACCTCTCCCTTTTTCAAGAGGACAGGCCAAGTGGTATAAATTGATAAATACGTGTGTGAACGCATGGCAAATTAAATTACAGTGAAGGAAAACTGGTATCTGCCATGTTTCCTGCCATTAGTCCTGTTTTAAGGCTGGCTACCAGATCCATCTGTTAGGCCCTGGCATCCAGAGTTCAAATGTGAGTGGGCTCAGAGTCTTTTCAGAAAGGAGCCTGTGCAATCATTTAGAGCGTTGCCATACATAAATGTTGGGCAGTTTTTAAAGTTTTGCTGAAGTAAGTCAGGCAGCCTTTTCCTTTGTAGCAGGTCTGAGGCCTCAGTTTGGTGCTCTCCCTCTCCCCAACATGGCAGAGGCCCGAGACCCAGCATGCAAATGATCCCCAAGGCTGGAATGTCAGGGTGGCATCTCTGTGCCTGCCAAAGATGTTCTCATTGGAAAGCCTAGAACAATTTCTTTTATCGAGAGCTGCATCTGTTTCTGGCTGGGGCAGAGATCACCTCGTACAAAAGGTAGATACTGCATGACATTAATCACGGCCAGAGTGGTCTCCTGGACTAGTTTTGATCACCTAAGGGGGTAGAAAAGGACATTTCTGGATTTCCCCCCCCCCAAATTGGCCTAGGATTTATCTTTTTTTTGCCTCTCCCAGGAGACCACAAACCTTTCTGATGGGGTGGGGCGTGTATAAAGTGTGATGCACAAGGCATCGCAGTTGTGTGTGACAGGCTGGATGGACCAGTGGGCCTTTTCCTTACTTTTCTCCCATAGTCATAAGAACAATGAGTGTGGCCAAAAAAGAAGTGCAGCCTTCCAAGTGAGTAGTTATATATTTTCATGACAAGTTCTAAAGGCATCTATTGGGAGGGCAGCGTACTGTTGTAACTTTATGTTCAAGTGCAGCATTTGGCACTTCCTCGTCTTTTCAGAGCACAAACTTAAAAATTACTGAAGATCTTTGTGTACCTGCACATAACCAATGCTGATATTCTGGACAATTAAAACAAGTAACTGTCTGCATAAGTTTAGTAAATCAGCATAACCCAGCAATATTTGTTAAACCTAAAAATACAAATAGTAGGTCTGCCAAAGCTCAGTGCTCATTCTTCATTGTAATTTTTAATGCTCTGGTGTTGGATTAATTTGTTTGAACTCATTATATTCTGAACATTCTCTTGTAGCTCCCAAATAATCACCAGTCAGTTTCCTCCAGTATCCTCTCCTCCTCCTCCTCCAGTTTCTAAGGCAAAAGAGGGAACAGATGGAGAAAAGCTAGAGGTAAGATTAGTTGATGCAAATTGTAACTTCCATGAACTTTTAGCTACTTGTTTTTGTTTTAATGGAAATATCATCTCTTTACTGTTCAAGATTAGCGCTCTGTACTGACTGGTGCTCCCAACATGCATTAAATTATAACTGAAGCACTGAATTGCCTCCACCTGTTTTGAGGACTAACCAATATGTATCTGAGAAAAATTTGATTATTAAACTATGGTGTGAAGTAAATCAAAGAAGGTTTACAATACACAAATCTGCTATTCATATATTTGCAGTCTGTTTACCTGTTGTTACTTTTTAAAAAAAACTACAACACTGTCTCCTGCAGTGCTGTAATCCTTGTCCTCTCAATATTATGCAGAATGCTCACACTTTTGTCCTTGGAGACAAGCTATTGCCAGAGTTATTTTAGTTATTTTGTTGATATGACATCTTATACATCTTATGCGGGGGGAAACCAGTTCCAGTCCCTATTAATTCAGTGAAGTCTCAACAGAAGATGCTAGAAACTCTGCTTGTGCTGAAGTACTGAGCTCGGTCATTGAGCCAGATAATTGATTTCTTCTGGTGTAGGCCTCTATTTGGTCTTAACCTTACTAGACATAAGATGTGGTCAATGATGCATTTCTTCCGTTTGAGCCTTAAAATTGAGAATTAAAACTGGACAACAAACATTTCTCATTTTGGTTGAATTTTTGTGGATATTTTTGTTTAAACAGTGCTAATAACTTGATGAAGGGAGCTGGCTTCCATGGGATGCTGTGTGAGGGTGCCAAATTAGCATACATAAAGTTTGCACCAAAATCCCAGGTATTAACTGCATCTTTTACTGATCACCTTTTTTATATTGGCACTTGTTTAGCTCAGATCTTGGGAGATCGGTGACTGAGAGCAAGCTCTGGGCATTCACGTTGCTAAATCTCATTCCCTTACCCAGTGGCAGAATCATGGACTTAATTTTTCATGAGTAAATGGTTTTGCAGACAAGAGTCTGATTTGCCATGATGTGAAGGGAACTGGCTCACAGATGACAACCTGCTGGAATTCTTCAACCTCTAAAAGCAGCTGATACTAACTCGGCAGTTTCCCTCTGGAATCTGGCCGATCAACAGTCTCCAAGCAAGCAGACAATCTGGAGGGAAATGTGAAGACCAGACTCTTGCCAATCATGACCTTATTGTGGATGATCATAGTGACTGAAACTTGCCTCATGGGTGGTAACACCTTGCCCCTTATTGAAGTCTCCTTGCCTGGCTATACTTTTGACTACCTGCCTCGCCCAAAACACCATGGTTATGGTGTAGTACTTATAACCAAGGCACACCTTGGCCTCTTCCTCCTCCTCTTGATGCACGTCACCTTTGCCTAAAATCCTCTGTCTACTGCCCACCAAGTATCCCACCTCCAGTTTCTCCCCAAAATATCTTCCATTCTCTCTCTCCTCTCAGCCTCTGCACAGTGACTCCATCCTCAATGATTTTTAATCTTCACCTCAAATCTCATTGATGTCTCTCCACTGAAATCACTGCTTCCCTGTCCTACCCCTATATAAACTTTCCTCCCATATTCATGGCCATCCCCTCAACCATGTGATCTCCCATGGTCTCAATTAGTGACGAAGCCATCTCTAACCACTGCTTCTGTGTATCCTTTCCACCCACTTCCTCCTACCTCTTTCAACCCCACATCAATCTACAGCCACTCTTGGAGAATAAAGCTCTCCCTCAACTTGCTTACACTACACTCTGAAGCTCCCAGCTACCTAGCCTTTGGCCCTCCTATCGCCACGATACCTCTGGATCAGTTGATTTTGCCCATCTTTACCTTTTGATGTCGTCTTGCCCAACAAAACCTTCACTATCTCCCATACCTATTGTTCCCTCATCAAGTCCCAGGGGTGCAGACTTGAATGTACCTGACACACAACTGGCTGAACCACATCAAGCTCTCCTAGGCCTTGCTCTCCTGCCAAAACCACCCACTACTCTAGAAGAATTCTGGAAGGAAAATATAACTTCAAGTTCCTTTTCTTCACTATCAACTGCCTCCTTAAACCCCTCTCCCATGCCCCTCCACCCTTGCCAAGTTCCAAGTTCCAGGAACTTGCAGCAGTTCCAGGTGCCAACTGGAACTGGTGCTCTCAGACTGCCACAGTTTCCTCCAGCTAAATATTGGGAGTATTGCAGCCATCATCTTCGGCCCAACCACAATCTCTGTACCTTCATCACTGACTCCAGCCCCCTCCCCAACTGCTGTCTCAACCCAAATTGGACTGTTCACGACCTTGGGGTCCTATTTGAGCCTGTGCCAAGCTTCTGTTTCCATATTCTCTGTCGCTGACTGCCAGCTCCATCTCTAACTTTGCCTCCTGCCCCTATCTCAGCCCATGTCCCACTGAAACCCTCATCCATGCATTTGTCAGCTCCAGACTCTGCTTACTCCCAAGGTCTCCTAGTTTAGCCTCTCATTTTCTACCCTTCGTAAACTTCAGCTCATCCAAAACTCTGCTGCCCCTGTTCTATTCCACAACATGTGCTACTTGTCCCTCACCTGTCCTTGCTGACCTACATTGGCTTTTTTTTTGTTCTCGGTATGTGGCTAATGCTGGCAAGACTGCATTTATTGTCCGTCCCTAGTTGCCCTGAGAAGGTGGAATTGGCCAACTGAGAACAGTTAGTCATTGTGATACTGCTTCCACAGTGGTTTATGTAGGGAATTCTAGGATATTGACCCACTGGTGATGAAGGAACTGTGGCATATCTCCAAATCAGCATGGCATGTGATGTACTAGCGTTCCCACAGTTGCTGCTGTTGTCCTTCTTGGTGTTAGAGGTCACTGAGAAAGGAATTGCTGTCGAAGTAACCTTGAGCTGCTGCAATGCTTTGTATCTAATTTAGCTACAGTGCACCAGTGATGAAGGGAATGGATGTTGAGTCCAATTGTATGGGCACCAATTGTTCTGTCTTGGATTATGTCCAGCTTCTTGAGCTCCTAGTTCCCCAATGTGTCAAATTTTAAAATTCTCATCCTTATATTTAAATACCTTTTTAATGGCCTTGCTCTCGCTCCCCTCCCCCAAACTCTCCTTTCCTGTTACTCCAGTCTCTCAAAGTCCCTCTTCCTCCTCTTCCATAGTCTCGTTTTTCTGACCCACTTTAAAACCCACCTCTGACCAAGCTTGGCTAAATGTCTTTTTCCTTTCACTTCTGAAATGCCTGCCGCTATCAAAGGTGCTATTTGCAAATTGCTGCCCTCCTCTTTCTCTTCCCACCGCCGCCCCCCCCCCCCACCCCCAATCCTTTTTTCCCTCCTCCTATGTCTCAAACTTTTTAAGTTACCTCAAAAGTGTTCTCGTTCAGTATCCAGTCAGTGGTTTCTCATCGAAGATTAATGGCCAGTTGTGCAATAAAGGAAGAACAAAGATCTTGTTAGAAAATCAGAAACTGAGGGTAGACATAAGCTGAAACAAAGTTATGACTGGAGAATTGCAGGGCTTGGTCTTGGGAGGTTGCAAGATTTTCAATTGTAAATGGTACTGAAATTGGAAACCACACAAATAGGAATAATGCACCCAGATTCAGAAACATTTAGATAAATCTATTAGGAAATTGTCCCATTTAATTAAATCCATTTACTTGTAGAGAGGTGTAATGAACCAAAATAGGGAGTATGCTGAATAGGTCGGCCACGAATCATGGTAAAGAGAAGACTGACTTGAGGTTATTGTAAAATCAATAGCCCAGTGCATGACTGCAGTAGAAAGGCAAACAAGAGATTACACAAATTGGGGTTGTATTCTCTAGAGTTTAGTAGGTTAAGGGGTGATCTGGTCAAAGTTTATAAGATATTAAGGGGAACAGATAGGGTGGATAGAGAGAAACTATTTCCGCTGGTTGGGGATTCTAGGAGTAGGGGGCAGTATAAAAATTAGAGCCAGACCTTTCAGGAGTGAGATTAGAAAACATTTCTACACACAAAGGGTGGTAGAAGATTGGAACACTCTTCCGCAAACGGCAATTGATGCTAGCTCAATTGCTAATTTTAAATCTGAGATAGATAGCTTTTTGGCAACCAAAGGTATTAAGGGATATGGGCCAAAGGCAGGTATATGGAGCTCGATCACAGATCAGCCATGATCTCATCAAATGGCAGAGCAGGCTCGAGGGGCTGAATGGCGTACTCCTTTTCCTAAGATGATACCACTTGGCTGAGTCGTTGGCTGTAGTGCTCTTGCCTCCAGGCTTGAATTTAGGCTGACCCTTCATTGCAGTACTGAGGGAGGTGCTATCTTTCGGATGAGATGTTAAACTAAGTCCCTGTGTGCCTGTTCAGGCAATTGTAAAAATTCCCATGACAATGTTCAAAGAAGAGCAGGGAATTCTTTTGATGTCCTGACCAACGTTCCTCCATCAATTAATGCCCTAAAAAGCAATAACTGGTCAAAAGAAAAAGAAAAAAAACTGCAAGTACTGAAATTCTGAAATGAAAACAGAAAATGTTGAAAATGCACAGCAGGCCAGTCAGCATCTTAAGAGTTTATTGACATGTCTTTCTTCTACAGATGCTGACTGACCAGGTGTTTTTACTACAGTTTAATTGGTCATTTTTCTCATCTGTTGCTTGTGGGGCCTTACTCTGCTCAAATTGACTCCACTTCAGAAATAAATCAGGAAAAAAAAAACACCACAAAGTTGGCAGATTGCCTAAAACCCAATTGCTTACTTAATGTCCTTCAGGGAAGGGAATCTGCTCTGGCCTACATATAACTCCAGTCCCACATAGCATGGTTGGCTCTTAGTGTCCTCTGAAGTGGCCTAAGAGACTAATCAGTTGTAAGGATACCTTGGGCCAACTGGGGCCAAGCAATAGGAACATAGGAACAGAAGTAGGCCATTCAGCCCCTCGTGCCTGCTCCGCCATTTGTAAATGTAGCCTTTGCCAGCACTACCCATGTACGGAGAATAATTTTTAAAAAGACTATTTTACCAGACAGATCAAATGCCAGTCAAGTAAGCTAATATTGTTGCTGTATAAGGTACTGGTTTAATCTCAACCTGGAGTATTGTGTGGAGCACTCATCAGGTTCCATGGGAAGGAGGATATTCTTCCTTGAACTAATGAATCGGGCAATGTAGATGATGCTAGGCTATGTGGGGAGTTTAAGGAAGTTTTGTATTCTTGTGGGGAAAAGAGGAGTAGATTTTGAGATGTAATGTATTTCAAAATTATCAAAGGATTGATTAAAATTAATTTAGACAAGTTGTTGACACTGGTGAAGGTTTGAAACTAGAACATCATTTAAAAGTCAGAAGTAAATGGGGAACTTGGACAGAACTATTTTGCATAATAAAAAAAAATAACAAATTTTAAAAATATGAATTAAGTTAGCAAGAAAGTGATTTTCTTCAATCAGTTGATTCAAGAGATAAATAGATGTTTTTGGAGAAAAAAATGTTTGTAAGATGGTAGGAATGTAGGATTGAGGTCAGTCAAAATGGGATGGCTTGTTGGGACAAATGTCCGAAATACATATTGGAACAAACAAACAAACTGCTAATGCAGTGATTTAATTATCATCTGCTTTGTTGTACAATTCCTTGAATTAGTTGTTCCAACTGTGATTTAACTCTTCTCTCCTCCTCCAGCAAGACCTTTGTGCATTCCTGATATCAAGAGCTTGCAGGAATTCTACTCTAGCTAATTATTTGTACTGGTAAGTGAACTTTTTTTTTACTTTCCCAAGGATTTTCTTGGGGATGACTACATCATTTTTGCAGCACCCTTAAAGTCAACTAATGATCTTTGCATGAATAAAGAGCAGCTTGCAGAATATTAAACTTGCCCCATCTTTGTTATGGTTTTCCTTATTCTTTTGTTCATTTCTATTTGGAAACAAATAAACTTCCATCCAAACCCCTGAAAAGGGAAAAAATGAAAAGAACTCCAGGGGCCCTGTTCTCTAAGCTGGTGCCACAGAGGAACTATATTAGTCTTAGTTTTCCCATTCTGTCCGTTTGCCCTGAAAAATTATTTTCATTCTCCTATTTGAAAGAGACCACAGTAAAAGACCAAATTTAAACTGGATGGAAGTTTAAACACTAAATTCAGCAGTTTCAAAAGCCCTGACTCACAATTAACACTCTCTTCTAGAATTTGTGATCAAGCTGATCCAAACTTTCTTAATGTCAGAGCTGCACTTAGAACAAGAGATCAGCATTAATGGAAGCCATTTTAATGTAGCACATCCTATATGTGAATTTGGCACTTTGATCTGGCACAACTGCTTAGCTTGGAAAAGTCTGCACCCAAGTATAAATCAGTAACAACTTACATTTATAAATGTAGAAAAAACACCCCAAGGTGCTTCACAGAAACATAATCAGAAAGAAATGGGTGCCAAGCCAAAGAACAGATATTAGGAGGGGTGACTATAAGTTTGGCCAATGAGAGATGGGTTTTAAAGAGAGATTTGAAGGAGGAAAGACAGGTGAATGGCAGAGGGTATTCCAGTGTTGGCCCTGGGTGGCTGAACCCATGGGTCCCAGTGGTGGAGAGAGAGGGAGAATAAAATAGTTGGAGTCAGGCGAACAAAGTTCAGAAGAAGGTTGTAGGGCTGGGGAGGTTAGAGAAGCGGAGGGGTGAGGCATGAAGGGATTTCAACGCATGTGAATTTTGCCATTCTATTGCGTGTAAGACCTCATTCTGGCTGATATCTTCCTCTGCTGCTATTAACTCACTCCAGTTTACAACCTGCTGAGGCTGCCCTCTGCATCCCATGTTGGACCATTGCCTCACTCCTGATTTATGTCTGAGTATTTACTTTACTGCACTGCAATATATTTTCTTCTTTGTGCAACATCTAACACAATTTTGTAACGCACTTTCCTGAACCATCAAGGTCTGATGCTCGTGTTTATCAAACTTATTATTGGATGTAGTGGCCATAAAAATTTTGACCGATTTATACATTGGGAAAGATTGAATACTTGGCTTAGTAGTCTAGGTTCTGAGAAGTAATTTAATAAATATTTGAAATTTTTTAAACTTATCATCTTGTCACTTAGAACTTCCACAGTGGGGCTATCTTGGTTTAAATTTATTTGGTAAATTGTCAATGTAGGCTATGACTAATTTTGCCTTGGTGAATAAGTATAAACTTAACATGTTTAGCAATAACATGTTTAACATTTTTACCATAAAAAGGGTTGGGTAAGTAGCTAAATTGTTTATTCTAGAGCACCCAATTCTGATTTTGGAAAATTAAGTTCAATTTTCAGTTGACTGACATTTGGGCTCTGGCTGCTTCTAGATGGTGAGTTTTAATTGCAGCAGGGTGTGTGGCGAGGAGGGAAATTTGACCTGGGTGGGTGGATCTGTGTCTGTCTGTCTGTAGCTAGGCTATTCCTTCATAATTATGGATCTGGGAAACAAATGCACTGTAAACATTTTAGAACTACAAAAGATGGAAGCACAAATTAGAGGAATGAATACGTAGTTACAGGCAGCACTAAGTATTGAGACAGTATTTTTGTAGCATTCTAGAGAATTATTTAAATGACAAGTGAAGTATAAGAGGGGAAAATGGATGAGCCAGTAAATTACATTTGTGTCTGCTGATTAGATTACTGGATCTCAAGATTGTAGTCTACTTCTCCAATGGCTGAGAGTTTAACTAGTAAGTAGTTGAACCATACAGACTAGGAAGATCCCAGGTTTGATCTTCCATGCTGAGGCATTATTGAGGGTACTATGGTTGGTCTCTGTGCTCCTGCAGTAGGAAGGGGAAAAATAGGCCATAATCTCGCTCCCGATTTGCTATCCAACAATTGTTGCTGGAAGTGTGATTGTATCTTCTTCAGTTTTACACACAATCAGGCTCTGTTGTATTGCTTTCACACCCCTTTCCTCCTTCGCCTTCCGCGCTCTGCTCCCAAACACGCAGTCAAATAATCTGCTGCAACTTCCTGTCAAAATCTTTCATTAATAATGGCCATTTGGGCAGGAAACAAGAGGGCACTGCCAACCCTGGAACCATACCCTAGCAAGGTAGTAATGCCTTGGGGAGGGGAAAATATTGGTAGGCCAAAATATGGAAACAATTGTAGCCTTCTGAAGTTGTATTGAAGATGTGTGAAAGGGCTTTTAAGGATTCTGGTTGATTTAAGGATGTGCGTTGCATGAACTGCCCAAAATATGCAGATATGGTTGTTGCTTAAATTTTTATGCTCAAGTTATGGCCAGAAGAAATATGATAGAAATAGAAGAAATGCATCAGTGTACCAGCTTTTTTCTTGAATGTGGTACAAAGGACTACATTGCTGAAATAAAATGCTTGGATTATGCAGCTTTTTGTCATTTATTTGGATTTTTTTTTAGGCTTACCATTCATGTACTGTATTTCTCAAGCCATGTTACTTTTTTCCTGTTTCCTAAGGTATGTTATTGTAGAATGTGAAGATCAGGATACTCAACAACGTGACCCAAAAACTCATGAAATGTATTTGAATGTGATGAGGCGGTTTAGTCAAGCCTTGCTAAAGGTATGAAGAATGGTTGTTTTGAATTTAGCTTATGGGTTCAAATAATTAATTCCATCATAATGGGGAGAAATGTGGCTGCAGTGGTGGCCTGAATTTGGGGGAGGGAAGACAGAATTCAATTAAAATGCATCTATCTTTCGAGCACACCCTTTCTGACCGTGGAACTATTTACATGCAGGCATTATGTTGCCACTATCTTTGTGTTAACTAGTATTACTAATTGAATGTTGGAGTATCCAGGTTGTAGTGCAATGTAATGGCAAGAGTAGGCTCATTTTCTTGTGTCTCAGTAGTTGATTTTAAACACACATGGCTACAAGAGTCACACTTTTTTTATGTGCGACCCAGCTGAGCCAGTAATGTATCTGTTGGGTTTTTTGTTTTTAAAAAAAATTTCCAGTTGTACTAATTGGTCCGGGTTTTCCGCTGCTTTACTCGCCAATCTGCAATTTTCCACCCCTTCCCAATATGATGGAAGATTGGGAGCTGGAGCATGCAGGCACAGGAAACCCTACCTGCCATTGTTTTACTTTGTGGAAACTATCCTATAAGGGAACATTTTAGGCGGATACATAGTTAAAAGGTTCAACTGTTGGTGGTGGTTCGATTTTTTTTTCAATATAGGTGATTCGTTATTACTAAGTGTGAGCTTCACTGTGCTGCAGGCTACTCATGAGCAATACCACGGGCGATCTGTTAGAGGTCAAAAAAATTCTGATCTGGATTGTAACTCCAAATTTATCATTGAATAATTTCTCCACAAAATACTGAATTTGATGTCATATGTGAATAGCCTGGATCATTGCAAGTTTTATTCTGACCAATTAACATCTTGTACAGAGTTCCAGTATGAGCATTATTTTAGTTATACTGACATCCAGACTCTTTGATTTCTGTGTCCCCATTTTTTTTTTAAAAAAAGGATTGTTTGGTAGAATTGCATGTGTCCTGATTGGCCCTCTGGGTGATCCCTATCCCTGAGGTGCGTTGCTGATGTATACGAATTCAGATAGTTTCCTGTGATGGATAGGACATTTTTTAGGCATGCTGTTTTCCTGCTATAAAACTATGACCAAACTATGACCATGAAGCTGCTTGAGGGGACCTGCACTGAACAGAATTGAGCTTTTTAGTTTGATGGGTATTAAGTGGGTTGTTCAAATAGTAATTTTTTTTTAAAACTGCAACTTTTAGGGAGACAAGAATGTGAGAGTCATGCGCTCCCTTTTAGCCGCTCAACAAACATTTGTGGATCGACTAGTGCACCTTATGAAAGCTGTTCAGCGAGAAAGTGGGAATCGGAAGAAAAAGGTATTTTCACATTGCTAGTTAATTCACTAAAGTGCATTTGAATAGCATTGCAATTTACTGTAATGTTTCCACATCTTAGGCTGCTCATTATAATTACAAGATTATGTGTAGGGTGAATTATTTTTATCAATTTTTTTTGTATGTACAAAGATGTGATGATGAGTGTGTAGATAGATATTGATATGGAGATCAGCACATGTCTGTCAGAGTTGTGATTTCTTAAAAGACTGGTTTTGTGCAAAAGCTATTTCATGACTGGATAAAAATTAAGATGGGCTTGTTTCCGTTTCTTCAGGAGGCTTATAATTATCTCAAATTGAGATTATTGTACCAAATTCCCACTGAAATTAGTTTCAGAATCCACAGAATTTAGTGTCCAGCTATCTCACAATCAAATTCTTGATAAGGTGATGATTAAAACATCTCATTTTGGTAATCAGGTAGTTTAGTCTGAGGTCCCTTCTCTACCTCTAGATTTTTGTGTGTGGTTGTTTCAGCACTAATTCTATTTCTTTTAAAGTAGTCTGTAGTTTATACAGGTATTTGCCCAGAACAGCTACGTATTGAATGAAAAATGTTTGGATTACGTACAAATAGTTTATCTTTGAATATTTACAGTTCGTCTTGCAGAGATCAACATTACTTATCTACAATGATCCAAAGATTCACTGTTTTTGCTCATTTCAAACTGGGTATTTGATCAAACAATGCAGAAGTTTCCAAATAAACTGATTCTCCTTTTGTTCCTAATTTTGAAGGACACTACACACAAGGCTATACATGAAATTAATTTTTGCTGGTTTGGATTTTGAAGAAATTGAACAGATTGTTCTAATATCTTCATAAAAATAAGAGGGGAGAAAATTCCCAAAATGTTACAACTGTGCTCTTAGTAATTCATTGCCCTTCATATTAAGAAAGCTGAACTTATATTAACATTTTCACTGATACATTAAACCACTGAGACCAAATAACACAGCTTTCCAAAATTCTTGAGTCCTTTTCCATATTGCATGGATGCTTCAAGTTCTATGTAGTTCCACCTTGCAACAGAGACAGCAGCTGTAGCTTCCATTTTCTAAAAGAAATAGTGTCCTGGCCCTGCTGCAATTAAAATGAGATTCTCTATTACATCCTTTCATTTAGAGACAGTATGGATCCCTGTTTGTCATGTATCTAATTCCCTTTCGGGGGCAAAGAGTTACATAGTGGTGCTACCTGACATCAGAGTGGTGAGAACCATAGCTGGTATCTTGCTGAGAGACTTGTCCAGTACAATGCTGACTAGTCTCTCCATTTTCAGCATTCCACAAGGCACATTTGTCCCTGCACCTATCACTTGCACATGACGCTTGTCTCAGGCTTGTGCATTGTGTGGCAAGAGCTGCAGGTACTGTACTATCCTCGCAATGCCTGTGTTCACTCTTCAGATGAGTGGCTGTGTGTAGGCTGCTCTAGCTAGTGACAGTGGCTGAAAACATTGCAAAAGATCCACAGTCAGCTTTTCCTGCCTGACTAAAATAGTTCTACCCTTCTTTCAATTGGGGGTTGCTTAATCAACAGAGCTAAGAGAGTTGGGATCTATTTCTCAGAGAAAAATAACTTGCATTTATATAGTGCCTTTCATGACCTCGGGCATCCCAAAGTGCTTTTGAAGCATAGTCACTCTTGTAGTTTAGGGAAATGCAGCAGCCAATTTGTGCACAGCAAGGTCCTAGAAACAGCATTGAGAAAAATGAGGCGATATTCCATTTTTGGCAGTGTTGCTTTTGTACTTTTTGCTGACTACAAGAATTGCCCCAACTCCTCGGTTTTCTTTTTAACAATAACAATTTTTTTCTTCTTCCAGATTGAAAGGCTGCAAACATTACTGGCAGACAATGAAAAAGTTAATTTATCAGAAATTGAGCCGATACCTTTGCCTTTAGAGCCGCAAGTTAAAATCAGGGGTATCATCCCAGAAAAAGCAACGTTATTTAAGGTAAACTTGGAAGTTAAGATTTATTGTATGTGCAGTATTAAATAATTTTAATTTGTAGTTTGATTCAACAAATCCTTTGGTTCAAAATATGTTTGATGTAATTTTGTTCTTTATCTCTCAATATTCTGATAGTAATCTTCAGATTTGTTCGTTTTTAAAGCCCCCTGTTTGGTTCATGTCAAGAACTGTATGCCCAGATTAGGTGGGAAGAGGATTTATTTACTTTCTGGTAAATCCTCTGCCTCATTTTGACCAAGTAGAAATTTGGGATTAATTTTTGGTCTAATTTCACCAGTTTGTAACATCCACCTTGTAAAATGCAGTGTAAAGAGAGTTCCATAGCTATAACATTTGCTGATCAAGGCCATTACTATCAGGCAGATCCAATCAACTTCAGAGATGAAAAGAAAATTGTAGATTGCACACAGGCAATGAAAGAGTTGAAAGGTGGTGGTGAAGTAGAACTGGGTATTGTCACATACTGGCACATAAATGAAAGCTGACTCTGTGGATGATATCACCAAGAAGCAACATGTAAATGTGAAAAAGGATGGGGACAAAGATGGATCCTTCGGGAAACTTTTATTGAAAGGAGGGAGTGAGGGCCAAGGGGGTTGGATGAATAGGGTTGACTCTATGGAGGGCCCTGTTGACCACAGACAGTAGGACAATTTGGCTGAGGAAAAAGGGCATCATCAGTGGTGCAGAAAATGAAATTATCCATCTTTTGCCAAATCTACTCTGGATAAATTGAGAGAAAGGCAAGTGGCTCACTACTTCTAATACTTAAGCCGTTTGAATCTTACTGCTTTGGCTGTAAGTTTTTTTTTCCTACAGGCCTTGTTTGCTGCATGAAGTCTAGTGAAATTAATCTGATGCCAGTGTTTCACTTTTTTTTGGAGATATTAATAAATTTCACGGTCATCCCAGCTATGTAGAGCTTCAGGGACTGCACAATTAACACAGCCTGTGAGAAACATGCAGCTCTGATTTTAAGGTGAATTTTATTTAGGTCTAAATGGAATTTTTTGTTGTCTTGCTGGGCAATATGAGGGGCAGATTTCTCCTTCTGCCCCCTCTCCACCCCCTCTCCCCCTCCCCACTGCCACCAACTGCCTTCAAAATCAGCTGTGCAATCTCTGTCTGCACCCACAGCCCAAAAAAGCAAATTGAAGCAAACAAACTTTCCTAAAAATTCCAAGACAGATTATTCTTTGTCCCTTGGTTAAAATGATATATTTGTATACTGCTATTTATCCATTCTTTTAGAATTTCTGTTTACAGTATAGTTCTGAAGGTTGCACCTGACAGTTTTTTTTAAATTTATTCGTTCATGGGATGTGGGCGTCGCTGGCGAGGCCGGCATTTATTGCCCATCCCATTACCTGTTTATATGGTTAATCAACTGAAGATTAAGTTATAGCACACTTGTCCCAATTTATGAAACAATTTTAATCCTTCAGTGGTAACCTTGTGTGTGAACTGTGTATCCTGGTTTATGGATATTTGCCGGGTGCTGGGTAGGAGGAGAAAAGCTGTGAAAACCAAATAAAGCTTCCCTTATCAAATGCGTGCACTTGCATGTATGTACAAGGAAAAATTTTCTTTAGGAGTAATCTTGTTTTCTATTCTAGACAGCTGTCCTAATTTGTTCAAGCTTCACTCTTGTGATTTGACATCTAGATTCTCTGAGATGACAGCTTGATATACATACCTGGATGTCTGTTATTCTGTAGGATGCAATTATAGTAAAAACAGGGATTCATTTCAGTGCAAATAGAACATTAAAAATATCTGAATAGTTAATCATTGTCAGCAATACAAAAGTCTCATAGCTTTGGTAGACATTTAACAAACTGACAAGATGGTGAATACCTAATGACCATAGTGCATTGAGGGTGGTACATTTTATATGCAATATCAAATTATGATTTCTGCTTCACGAGAGAGTGTTGCTTTAAATATATTACACAATTTATGTTCATCTCCTTAATAGCTTCCCAAGATGCACACCCTTGATTCTGTTTAATAGCACAGGCACGTGACCAGATATCTCAATCTCTGCAAATGCTGCTCTTCATCAGTTAATAAGGCTGCTGAACCGCAATATTGAATTAGAAATGCTGGCAATTTTTAAAACTTTGTTCAGTTGCTCTGTCCATCCACCTTGGTCATTTAGGCTCCTCATCGCTATGCTGTGCTGTAGATAGCAGTCCAGCTAAGACCAGCAGCCTTCCTTTTGAGGGAAAGCACTACTAATTCAACCCAAGATTGGAATCCAAACTTGCATTCTCAGCATGTTGCATCACGTGGCTAACTTAAATTAAGACCTTGAAGGGTTAGTGTTAAGACTATAAAAATGATGACCAATTCTGGGTTTTTGGTTTCTGCTAAGAAGTCTCTGCTCCATATATTTCCTAAATTCTAGTTTATAATCAATATTGCAGTGCACTAAATTTAGTACTGTAAGCACTAAACTGTTGCTTCAGTGTTCTTTATACGAGCTGAATATGTAAATGTTCTATTTGGGAATAACTGTTTGAATTATTAATTTTGCTAAAAGTACTTGAAAAGAGTACCTGTTCATTTATATGTTTAAAGTGTTGAAATTTCATGTTAGATTGCATGTATCCTAAGTAATATCAAAGGCCTATTTCTTCCACAGAAATCACTGAACTCCATATTTACCCTACTTAATCACCAACTTTAGCTGGTTTAGATATAGTTCAGAATTCAGGCAAAATTTATGCACGTGATCTAATTCTAACTTCTAATCATACTGAATAAATAGAAATGTTGACAAAATGGAATTTAAAGGGGAAGTTTACTTTAGGACGAGTACTTTTTGACCATTGTATGAAAGGAAAAAGTACTGAATTTCTTCCTTGGGGTTCCATAGAATTTCGCTTCCTTGGGGTTCCATAGCTCAGATTGGCACTCTGGCCGGTCTGAAGTTACTGTCCTGATTTGCTGTGGAGCCATGTTGGAATGCAAGGGATATTTTCCATTAGTGACAACACCAAAGCAGTGTAGCAGGGAGGAAAAATCTAACTTTAGCCTCCCAGAAGGTGAGAAAGTTGATATTATTAGAAAAGTCTCAAAAAAAAAACAAATTGGAGTGAGATGTTTTGAACAAAAATAATTTCTTGCTTTCCCCTCCCTTCCCCTCTTCCCAGACTTTCCTTTTTAAGAATCAATGTGTTCTTACATTTATTGTGTTCTTTCAGAGTGCACTAATGCCTGCCAAGTTAATATTTAAAACTGAAGATGGAGGTAAATACCCAGTTATATTCAAGCATGGTGATGATCTCCGACAGGATCAACTTATCCTCCAGATCATCTCACTGATGGACAAGGTATAAAGCAAGCTTGTTGCAATGTGTCACCAATAAAAGTCTAATAGGTCCCATTTAACAATTTTTCTGCATGTATATAAACATACTGGAAAATCTGAGTATCACTTATGGCATTGTTAATTACTAGAAAATGCCATTAATGTGGTTTATCATTGTTGCAATTTTATAGTCAATTGTACATGAATATCTTCCTTGATGCAAATGTCCGAACCAAAGAACTCAACCCACACTCTGATCAGATGTTATGGAATTTAATTGCAAAACAGAATGTAACCTTAATACAATTATCAGATGTAGAAACGACAGGACTTAGCATATTATACACTTACATACTGCCTTGTAATTTTTAATTCTAGGAGGCTATTTTGACTCCAGTTGATCAAAAGTTTTTAAATATTGTTTCACACATCCCTTAACATGAAGATGTTTAATTATAGTATTCTGAGTGCTGTTTGAAATCTATGGAAACCTAGACCACTAGACCTAAATAGGATGGATGCTTATTTTTCTTGTGCTGAGTATGTATCTGAAGTAATAAGACCTTTTATAGTCCATTTTTTTTCTCCCACCCAACATGGCATTTTTTTTTCATTGACTACATTAGTCCTGCAAGTTGGCAGATTTGATACTATGGGATGAATGGCCTCCTTTTAAGCTACAAACTCCTGCGATTCTTGAGGTTCTACCTTTCTTATCACTCACTCCTTGATACTATCTGCATTTATTTAGCCAAGTTCATTTTGAAAAAGGTGCTGGTTGGAATTAAAAAGAAATTCTATGTATTGAAAGCATAGAGCCCTAAAATTCCTATGGTTTAGGAGTATGATTTTTCATATAATCTAGGTGGGCAGGGGAATTTGAGGCAGGGCCCATTTCTATCTGGTCTCAGCCCCTTTTCAATGACTTGTCTAGAATTCTGCAGTTTGTATTTTATCTGCTCCTTTCTTTCTGTTCTATGCTACCCACCCCAGGGCTGTAGCAAAATGTCTGAAATATTTAAATTCACTGACCCCAGGATTTTCATTGGGATTAGTCAGCGGGTGGAAGTCCTGTCCTATCAAACTTCTGGTGGTGCAGTGACCCACCAGGAATTCTGGGGCTTGTATATCATTTTGTAATAGGACAGAAATGAACGTAGATTGAAACATGAAAAAATGATATAATTGACAAATATTGATGGCATTTCTGCTTGAATGTTCACTTAAGTGTGTATATATACCACTAATATTGGTGCCTTGTCTTTTAAGTACTGCAGTACAGTAGTAACTTTTAGATATCTTTTAAATTTGTATGATCTTGCTTCTATTGCAGCTTTTACGGAAAGAAAACCTTGATTTGAAATTGACGCCCTACAAGGTGTTGGCAACCAGTACCAAACATGGTGAAATACTTTTCCTAATTGAGATGTGTATAAGAATTGTTGGAATCATATTAAGGGGAATGATTGTGTTTCCTCTACAGAGGTAGATGGAGAGTCAGGACCAAATGCGGTCTTCACATGAAGCGAAGTTAGTGGGGAATAATTGAAGTAGATTGTCCAGAATCTGTTTTATCTTCCCCTATTAAAGTCATACATTCGGTCTTTTATTTTTATGTAATACTTTGATTTTATCAATTATATATTAAGATCCTTTGGTTGGATCACAATCCATTTCAAAATGTATTGAAAACTCCTATGCTGTCTGAAGTCAGAGAAAATCCATTATGAACCTGGATACCTATAAGGCTGTAGGTAGCGCTGCAATAGGTCTGTATCATAGTATAGTACAGCACAGGAGGAGGCCATATGGCCCATTGTGCCTGTGCTTTTTGAAAGAGCTATCCAATTAATCCCATTCCCCTGCTCTTTCCTCATAGCCCTGTAAATGTATTCCCTTTTGAAAGTTACTATTGAATCTGCTTCCTCCACCCTTTCAGACTTTGCATTCCCAATTATTACAACTCGCTGTGTAAAAAATGTTTCCTCATGTCGCCTCTGGCCCTTTTGCAGATCACCTTAAATCTGAGTCCGCTAGTAGCCAACGCTTCTGCCACTGGAAACTGTTTCGCCTTATTTACTGTATCAAAACTGTTCATGATTTTGAACACCTATCAAATCTCCCCTCAGCCTCCTTTGTTATAATAAGAATAACTGCAGCTTCTCTCGACAAAACTGAAGTCCCTCGTCCCTGGTACCATTCTAGTAAATCTCTTCTGCACCCTCTATAAGGCCTTGACATCCTTCCCAAGTGTGGTGTCCAGAATTGAACATAATACTCCAGCTGAGGCCTAACCAGTGTTTTATAAAATTGTACAAAATAAATATTGGGTAACATTAGATTTTGAAAAAAAATAGCTTAAACTGTACACTGGTGTCAGTCTGGATGCATTTCTGCACCAAAGCAACTGGTTGTCCTTGCAGCATGGTGACTGTTACAACCTACTAAGTGAGCAGCAGAATGATTTAAAACTGTTTTAAACCTTAAACATTTTGAGCATTGAGTGAAAGATGATGTACAATGCCTCTTTTTTTATTCTACATTAATATTTAAACTCTGTTATCAGGCTTCATGCAGTTTATTCAGTCTGTGCCTGTTGCTGAAGTATTGGCTACAGAAGGAAGTATACAGGTAATGATCAGGTCTCTGTTCTAAATCTGCTATCTTTTTAGAAGTAATGGAACCAACAGTTGAATTTCAGTTGATAGCTCCATAGTTTAAGTAGTCTAAAAATGTACTCATTCATTCAGATTAAGCAGCAACACTCCGGATTTAATTTACGCAGTATTTAACTATCTTAACAGCAGTCTACATCCCATAACAGCAACTTCAAATCTTAATACTTCCGAATGCAGAATGTACAGGTCTAGATAAATACGATGCTGCAACAGATCTGCCACGACAGCTGTACAGAATTCATGGCCCCGATTTTCAAAGGAAATTGCGGGTGCATTGGGGGGCGGGGAGGCTGGCAATTAAAGCTGGTGGGAAGATAGTTAAAGAACCAAATGTACCTCATTGAGGTACTTAAGGTACTTTATTTCTGATATAGTAGATAGTTGAAACGATTTTAAACTTATCTTGGCGGCTTTCCCATGGCTTCCAATTCATACTTGGTGAAACCAGGTGTGAAGGGCCAGATGAGGCAAAAATAAATGAAATAAATTTTTTTTTAAAATTCCAAAGTTTTTTTAAAAAAACAAAATAAACCTAACTTCCCACCCTGCTCCGATCTCTTTCCCTCTCTTATCTCCACCCCGATCTTCAGCGCCCTCCACTTTCTGTACCAGCGCCAGATGACGTCTCTCTCTCTCTCTGTCCCACCCCTTGGCATGCAGCTCCTGTCGGCAGCCAGCCTGTCAATCAGGAGCGAAACCTAGAAACAATTTCAATCACCATCAATTATATCGCGACCGTCTTGAAAAAGGGAATTTTTTTTTATTTGGGTTTGCCACACGCACCATCACCAACCCCCCCCTCCCAGCTGCCATCCTGCCACCATTTCAAAATTGAGCCCCATCTGTCAAACCACATTGACCCCTTACCCAAACCTTCTGTATTGGCTCCATTTCAGTCCATGTAAACTGGGTCAGCTCATGTGCTTGGCACATGGTGCTCTCTGTCTGCTTAAACCTGGTTAGATTCTGTTTAGATTTCTGATCTAGATTTGTACTTCTCCCTTGAACTGAAATGAAGGAAAGAATTGTCTTATGTTAATATATTCAGTCTTTAGGTTTGATTGTGGATGATTATACATCTTAGAGCACTACAACCACTCTTCATCTCTTGCGATGCTGAAAGCCAGGCTAAATTATGACTGTGCATAAACACTAACTTGCCAAATAACTGATGAATAGCTTTGCTCAGCTGCTTATTCAGAAGGAAACTCATCTACTAGAGCTGTAAATGTATTCTTTTGTGCATCTAAACTCTGATATGTTATCCATTGGTTTAAAAGACGTGTAGTTTGTAGCGCGCCCTTTTTACATGGAAAGAGCTTGTTCTATTTGTTTTCTTTTCCCCCCTCCCTCCAAAAAAAAAGCTTAAGCTGGGTGCCAGCTATATACATAGCAGTGCTCTCAAAAATTACTTAAAAGAACAAAGCTATACTACTGAAGTGTCAAGTCATGCTATTTCTATGGTACCTTTTCAAAAGCCAAGGTGAAGAAAATCTTCAAATAAATTTACCAGATAAATATTCCAATTCACAATTATATGTGTATCATTGCTGTTCCAAAGCCATTTCATCAACAATCTTTGAATGTTCCTAGATTGCCAGAATTATCATTTTGCACTTTGGGGGGAAACCTTAAAATATTTGATTTCTTTTGTAAGTATATAACAAAACAGAAAATACATCATCTGACAATTTATTTTCTATTTTAAAGTAATCGTTTAGCAAATCAGTTATTACATTTGATTTAATATACCTGATTACAGTACAAGTTATTAAAATTGGGACTGACGTAAACATGCATTTACAAATATAAGCTGACGTGTATAATGCCTGTGCACTGATTTGCAATGTAATTACAATTATTTTTAACCAGATTTTTTTCCAGAAGAGGCTCTTTTTAATTCTTAAACAAGTACGAGCCATCTACACTTAGATTGCACAGTGACATTTGAGAAGTGCATTGCTACATCCAGGTTTCTTGCCTATTCTGGGAGCAGTGCAGGTAAAGGGGCTGAGGCAGCTTGTTGGGCTTCGGTTTAATTTTTTTTTCAATCAACTTTGCAACACTTGTCCAGTGACTGACTGTACACTAACTGATCATGCTAATTCTGTACTAAGGAATCCAAATACTTAAATTACTTTTTATGGATATGTAATGCCTAATTTTGAGAGATGAAGAAAATGAGTTAATCCAAAAAACAGGCCCTGGAAATTCTCCTAACCTAATTCCTTCAATTGTACATTTCTAGAACTTTTTCAGAAAACATGCACCCAGTGAAAAAGGGCCCTCTGGTATCAGTGCTGAGGTTATGGACACCTATGTTAAAAGCTGTGGTAAGTAACCATGATGAGCAGAAAACTAATTATTCTAATAGATTATTATCCCTGATATGGTAATTTGTAGTAAAGGGAAAATCTGGACTGGATACCAAACTCATACCTAAGCAGTAGCTGAAGTATAACTCATTCAATAAAATGTTGCATAAAGTTCTTTTGAAGAAATGAGTGCATTGATTAAGGGAATGCAATGGTTTTTATATACAGATTTTCAATAGGCATTTGATAAGGTGCCACTTGGACTTAACAAAAAGACACACAGTATTTAAAGGGAATGTGACAGCATGAATAGGAAGTTGGTTAAAAGACAGAAAGCAGTAGTGGCTAATGTTTTTTATACTGGAAGATGTAAACAGCATCCTCAGGAATCAACTTTGGGATCATTGTTCTTATAAGTGATCTGAACTTGGGTATAAAGGACACGACAACAAGATTTGTAGAAGAACATAGGAAGCATGATTAACTCTGAAGAGGAATGCAAGGGATTTCAGAACATACATGTTAGCTGATTGGGCAGATAGATGAAATTTAATGCAGAGAAATGTGAGGTGATGAATTTTGGGAGAAATAATGATGAAATATAAATGGTAAAATGTTGAAAGGAGTAGAGGAGCAGAAAGACTTGGGGCTTCAGATTCCCAAATCTTTAAAAGTGCAAGGACAAGTTGATAAGATTTTTTTTATGGGATCGTAGGTTTTACAAACAGAGGCATAAAGTACAAAAACAGTGAATGCCAAACCTATACAAGACATTGGTTAGGCTGCAGTTAGAATATTGGTCCGGTTTTGGATGCCCTATTTTAGGGAGGATGTAAAGGCAATGGAGAGAGCACAGAAGAGATTTACTAAGACGAAAGGGATGAGAAACTTTAGTACTGAGATCAAAGTAGGTTAAGAGGAGATCTGATGGATAATGCTCAAAATTATCAAGCGTTTTGATAAGGTAGCTATTCAGTTAATTACTAGAGGGCATTGATTTAAAAGATCATCAAAAGAAAGAAGGGAGAAGTTCGGAGTTTTTACTGCAGTGTTACAAGTTGGAATGCCGTACCAGAAATAACAGTGGAAACAAAATCCATGATACCTTTTTTAAAAAGGAATTGGATAAGTATCTTGAAAAAGAAACTTAAAAGGATACGGGCATAAGGCAGGGGAATGGGACTAAGTGGATAGCACAGAAGGAGGCTATTTGGCCTATTGCAACTGTGCTGTAAAATTCTGATTTTTATTTTGAGAATTTGTTTGCAAGAGGTCTTAAAAGCAGCTTCTCTAAAGTGAATCAACCATGCTGTATATGTCGAGTAGACCTTAGAAGCGAAAGAGGATGAAGTAAACAACAAAATAGCACTTGTTTCCAATGTTCATAGTCTTATCCTTTAAATGTGTGAGAGTTTTTAAAAATGGGTGATATCCTTTTTGATTTCAATTTCAAAATTTTGTTGTGAATTTGATATTTTTTTATTTGCAATGAGAAGATGGTAACCTACATCCAAAAGGCTAACTGGTATTTTGCCAGTTATATGGATTTTGTACAAAATCTGTATGACCCAGTTGACTAAAGTAAAAGAATGGTTTCTACACAATTTTTTTTAAAAAAAACAAAGTGATGGTGGGATGAGTACAATATTGCTGGAGAATTGTAGAATTTTTTTTAAAAATGATTTTCTGTCCTAGCCCTGTATTCCTTGGCCAATTTCGTATCCATACTGCCAGATACAGGAAAAGACAAAGTGACAGAAAACAGAGTAATTGTGAACGGTTGTTTTTCAGACTGGAGCAAGGTATACAGTGGGGTACCGACCCCTGGGGAACAAGAACCACTGCTTTTTTGATACATATTAATGACTTGGACTTGGGTGTACAGGGCACGATTTCAAAGCTTGCAGATGACACAAAACTTGGAAGTGTAGTAATAGACTTCAAGAGGACATAGACTGGTGGACTAGGCGGACACGTGGCAGATGCAATTTAACGCAGAGAAGTGTGAAGTGATACATTTTGGCAGGAAAAATGAGGAGAGGCAATATAAACTAAATGGTACAATTCTAAAGGAGGTGCAGGAACAGAGACACTGGAGGTATTTGTGCACAAATCTTAGAAGGTGGCAGGACAAGTTGAGAAAGCGGTTAAAAACGCATGTGTGATCCTGGGCTTTATAAATAGAGGCATAGAGTACAAAAGCAAGGAAGTTATGTTGAACCTTTATAAAACACTGGTTTGGCCATAACTGGAATATTGTGTCCAATTCTGGGCACCGCACTTTAGGAAGGATGTGAAGGCCTTAGAGAGGGTGCAGAAACGATTTACTAGAATGGTTCCAGGGATGAGGGACTTCAGTTATGTGGATAGAATGGAGAAGCTGGGGTTATTCTCCTTCGAGCAAAGACGATTAAGAGGAGATTTGATAGAAGTGTTCAAAATCATGAAGGATTTAGACAAAGTAAATAGAGAAGCTGTTCCCATTGGCAGAGGGGTCGAGAATCAGAGAACACAGATTTAAGGTGATTAGCAAAAGAACCAAAGGCGACATGAGGAAAAACTATTGTACGCAGCGAGTAGTTATGATCTGGAATGTGCTGCCTGAAAGGGTGGTGGAAGCAGATTCAATCATGGCTTTCAAAAAGGAATCTGTTAAATACTCAAAGGGGAAAAGTTTGCAGGGCTGCGGGGAATGGGACTAACTGGATTGCTCTTTCAAAGAGCCGGCATGGACTCGATGGGCTGAATGGCCTCCTTCTGTGCTGTAACCATTCTGTAATTCAATCATCATCACCATACATAATATTCCAGAAATGTGGGATGGTCTGGTGGTGTGGAAACTTCTCTAACTTATATTCAGCATTACATCCAGTTCTCACTACTGACTATATATTAGTTTTAATTATCCTCTGCATTTTGGTTAAAATCTGGTTGACCATGTTAGATTACAAATATCTTCTAGCTGCTCTTCAGCTAGGGTCAGTCTCCCTGCTAATTTTCAGTACAGTAACCTGATTTCTGAGATGAAACAATTTGGCTGGTCTGCACAAAAATATAACGTGTAGGTTTACGATGTCCCCAAATGACAGTTTCTTGGGTCATTGAATCTTTATCTAATGCTATTTTAATATTGAATAGTTCTAGATCATTTTAGCAGATCTACAAAGAGCAAACATCCTTTTATAAGAACATAAGAAATACAAGCAGGTCATAAGGCCCCTCGAGCCTGCTCTGCCATTCAATCAGATCACAGCTGATCTTTGACCTCAACTCTACTTTCCCACCCGATCCCCATATCCCTTGATTCCCCTAGAGTCCAAAAGTCTATCCATCTCAGCCTTGAATATATTCAATAACTTAGCATCCACAGCCCTCTGGGGTAGAGAATTCCAAAGATTCACAACCCTCTGCGTGTAGAAATTCCTCCTCATCTCGGTCTTAAATGGCCGACCCCTTATCCTGCGATTATGCCCCCTAGTTTGAGACACTAGCCAGGGGAATCAATCTCTCAGCATCTACCTTGTCAAGCCCCCTCATAATCTTATGTTTCAGTGCGATCACCTCTGATTCTTCTAAACTCGAGAGTATAGGCCCATTCTACTCAACCTCTTCTCATAGGACAACCCTCTCATCCCAGGAATTAATCTAGTGAACCTTCGTTGTACAGCCTCCAAGGCAAGTATATCCTTCCTTAGATAAGGAGACCAAAACTGTACATTGTATTCCAGATAAGGTCTCACTAAAGCCCTGTACAACTGTAGTAAGAATTCCTTACTCTTGTACTCCAACCCCCTTGCAATAAAGGCCAACATGCCATTTGCTTTCCTAATTGCCTGCTGTACCTGCATATTAACTTGATGTCCTCATACAAGAAACACAAAGTCTCTCTGAACATCAACAATTAATAGTTTCTCACATTTAAAAAAATATTCTGTCTTTCTATTCCTACCAAAGTGAATAACTTCACATTTCCCCAACGTTATGCTCCATTTGCCCACTCACTTAATCTGTCTATATCACTTTGCAGACTCTTTGTGCCATACTCACAGCTTACTTGCCCACTTTGAAAAATGTAAAGGATCTTTTAAGACTCCAGAAGGGTAATTTTACAAATTTGAGTTTGCATAGCTTCAACTGCCAGGAGCATACATCAGAAATTCAGGTGTGCACTCCCACTATTTTCCATATATTCATTTGAAAGAGACAATATCACTGGGACTATGCACTTGGGCAGGCAAAAGCTCCAAGCCTGGGAGTGTGAATTCATAAAATTACAGCTCAGATATCTAATGTATCCAGCTCTTACCTAACCCTTTTGGGTTTTGTGGGCCCATCGGGGCACTGTCATGCTGCCAGCATGTATTCTTGTTGGAAATCCTGTTTCTGGATTTGATGCTGAAAACCAAATATCTGATTGACTGGGTCACCTTTTTAAGGTGTGACCTATCTATCTTCAGTTGGGTGGGAAACTTGCCTTTTTTTTGTAAATTGGACAGTGGGAGCAGGGAGGCAGAAGCAAAAAGTTAAGTGAAAGATCTAAAAGTTAGAAACAGCAGGGGAAATGGTTAGATCAGGTCGAATAGAATACATTAGCAGAGAGGAATTTCTGATGAATGCATTAAACAATTCATGTGCTAGTATCCCATGGTTCCTATGGTGTAATTTCAAGGACACAAAGCATCACTGGACAAGCTGATACAAAGTGCTTAATATTTTTTAGACTCAATTTGTTGTTTTACTAGGTTAGGATTAATATTGCAATAATAGCTATTCCTTATCTTTTTTGAGTAGACTTTGTTACTATAAAATTAATGGAGTTTTTATCAGTGTTAGTGTATGAGCTGAAAATAAATATAATCTTGGAGAGATGGAGTTTTTATGTTTCTAAACACCTTTAATTTTTTGACAGCTGGGTATTGTGTAATTACATACATACTTGGAGTTGGAGACAGACATTTGGATAACCTCCTGCTGACAAAGACAGGTAAAATTCCAAGAAATGTACCACTTTTGTCACACTCTAAACCAGAGCCTTTGTCATTTTCGTAATTGCTTCAGAGTCCATTTTCTTTTTCTTATTTCTAAAACTCTCATTGAGATGTACTGACTGATTTCAGTTGAAGATTTGAAGATCTTAAGACAAGTAGATTCAATTTGAGTAAAAATTCAGCAGAGGGCACTGCATGTCTATTTTGTAACATTGCATTCAGGACAACAGTCAAAAGTACAGTGTAACGTATTGCTGTGTGCCATTTTTATATGGCTCTGAATTCCATCTTTGTGCAGGTCTAAAATCATCTTAAATCTTTGGGTGTGTGTGTGTTACTTAGTATTGCTGCGTGATTGTGATTATAGATATGCAAATATTACATTGCATTGAGAGCCATTATTAATCTTCAAGGCTTATTTTCCCTTTTACCAAGATGTGACATAATGTTAACTCTAATTACTTTAACACATAGTACAATATGAGACAGTTCATCTTGAATTAGGAAAACTAGATATCTCAACAAAATTCAATGATTTTATTTTTAGCAGAGAATTTCAGTAATCCTGTGGTGCTTTATAGCTCTTGTGGTACTTTTTAAAATATGTAACCTGTAATTAACATTCCTTTTCACTTTCAGGGAGGGGTAATGCTAGAACATATAAAATTATCAGGAATATATTTTAGTTTAATCTACTGCATTATAGATTCTCAGTTCCTCCAAATTGGTATTCTCGAGTTTAAATGATTTATCTCAGCCACTGCAAGCCATCACATTCGTGTGATATGTTTGTCAGCATTTATAGTAAATTGCTTTGTATGGAAGATCTTCTAAGAACCCTCTGGTAGTAAACTGACAGCTCTGGCTAGAAACCATAAGGGGCCATGTTTTCATTCAGTTCCCCCTTCAAGCAAGTTTTGAAAACCACATTATGCTGAATAATGAAAAGGATTGGGCAAGTTGTAAGGAAATGGGTTGCATTCTTGGTTACCAATTGCCTACTTGTTTGGTTGCATTGAATACTGTGCTTTTTTAATTACTCCTCTGATTGCTACTTTGGTATGTTATTTTTACATTAAGGGTGCTGTATAAATACAAGTTGTTTTGCTATTGCATTAATTGTGCGTTCATTATCTGTGGTGGCACTAACACGGCTGACGTATGGAACAATTTATTAATTACAAATCTTTTTAAATTACGTTTTCAAAACCATTCCAATTTTTTTCAAAAATCCTTTTTTTTTCTCACTTGCTCCACTTTCCTTCAAGCTGCAAAAGGAAAAAAAAATGAATAACGCAAGTCGATGGGTCACCAGGAGCTCAGTTGACTAGAATGCTGACAGTTAACATTGAATTTTCTGCAACCTTTTTTTGTGTAGCTAGTGTTAAATTGGTACCCAAGGGAAATGTGCAGTACTGTTGGGCAGCACTCATTTCTAGAGGGATTCTTGCATGAGTGCTCAGAATGAGCCTATCATTCAAGATTGGCAAAAGCAGAGACTGTGTAATGGAGAAAATATTTGACTGTACAAAGGAAAAGTTACTGGCTGGGTGATCAAGTCTATACTTGATCTGTAAAGCACAAATGATCAACATTCTAGTGTTTCATATTTTGCAAGCTGTAGGTTAAGATGAATCTTTCTGCATTGTGGCAGCAATTCTTTTTTGGTTTGGGGAGAAATTGAATGTTAAAAATGAAGGAGATGAAACCTGTCTGGGAAAGATTCTTTTCCCACTTTGTTGGAGGGTTTACTGAATTGAATAAGGAGCAGAATTGATTGCAGGTGTAGAAAAGACTTCGCTGGACTATCTCAGCCCTGCTAATAAATTTGAGTGGAGGGAAAGTGGGAGATTTTCCAAAAATGTACACATGATCATCTTGTATGCACAACATAAGGTTTTTGTACATAGCTAAGGGGTGGAAATTGTTCCTCGATTTTTAAATTCTCATCCTTGTTTTCAAATATACCCCATGGCCTCGCCCCTCCCTACCTCTGCAACCTCCTCCAGCCCTACAACCCTCTGAGATCTCTGCGCTCCTTAAATTCTTGCCTCTTAACGTCCCCGATTTTAATTGCTCCATTGGCGGCCCTTAGCTTTGGAATTCCCTTCCTAAACCTCCGCCTCTCTACCTCTCCTCCTCTAGGACGCTCCTTAAAATCTACCTCTTTGATCAAGCTTGTCCTAATATCTCCTTATGTAGCTCGGTGTCCTATTTTGTTTGATAACACTCCTGTGAAGGGCCTTGGGACATTTTACTATGTTAAAGGTGCTATATAAATGCAAGTTATTGTTTTCTGGACAGGAAGAGGCCTGAAAACGGGCCTAAAGGAATTTCAACCCCAAAATGTTATAGCATTTAGGCTTGCAGTCAAAAAGAGCTATTTATGCATTGTGGGATATAAATATAAAACAAGCTTGTTTAGTGTTATGTTGAAGACTGACTATGCTGAAGCTTTGCTAATAAGCCATTACACTTGCCAGTTTTCTTCAGCCAATAATATTCTGTTCAATTTTGATTTTTTTTTAAAAATGCAGAATGCTAAGATTATTAATTGGTGATTGCTGTATTTGTGCTTCTGTAGGGAAATTGTTTCATATAGACTTTGGATATATTTTGGGTCGTGACCCTAAGCCTCTGCCACCCCCTATGAAGCTGAGTAAGGAGATGGTGGAAGGGATGGGTGGAATGCAGAGTGAACAGTACCAAGAATTCCGCAAACAGTGTTACACTGCTTTCCTGCACCTGAGAAGGTAATTTATGTCCCAGCTTCCATTTCAGTAAGTCACCCTAAAGAGTTTTGAGTATAAATAACTTGAGCAAAAGCCTTTGTAAAGTATGTTTGTTCCAAGTTTTACAACTCTTTGGTTTGCAAACGGCACAGTCTAGTCTCAATTAGAAGTTATTTAATTTAGAAAGAGAAGTTTTATTTATAGAACACTCTCCACATCTTCATGACATCCCAGAAGTGCTTACAACTAGAAGTACTTGTGCCTCCTAACTTCGTGTCATCTGTAAACGTTGATCTAAAAAGACTTCTATTTATATAGCGCCTATCACTACCTCAGAACGTCCTAAAGTGATTTATAGCCAGTTACTACTTTTGAAGTAGTGTTACTATTGTAATATACGAAAAAGCAGCAGCCAATTTGCGCACAGCAAGATCCCACAAACAGCAGTGAAATAAATGACCAGATAATCTGTTTTGGTGGTTCTATGGGATCTTTTACGTCCACCTGAGAGGAAGATTGGGCCTGACTTTAATGTCTCCTCTGAAAGATAGCATCTCTGCCAATGCAGCATTCCCTCAGTACTGCATTGGGGCTTCTGAGGCGAGTGCTACCACTGAGCCCAGGCTGACACTTTTTTGAGCAAAAATGACTTCAAATTAACAGGGGCAAACTGTTTCCAATAATAGAACTATTGAAAATTAGTAACCTATTCAGAGTTTATTGTTTTAAAAATAAAATGCTAAATTCAGAATCCATGGGGCTCAATTTTAATATTGAAAAACGGGTGGGTTGGGGCGGTGTGGTATTGAAAATTGCCAACACTTCAGACCCACCTCCAACCTGCCCATTTCTGGTTTTCGCAGGGGCAGGCAACCAACACGCTCCCAGGAGGCGGGTCGGGCCTTGAAATCTTTCAAGGAGGCTTCGGGCGTCCATTTTTCTGGACTTCCCAATTTCAACCCCGAGGGGCTGGTAGTCCCGGGCCTTCTGTTTTACGCCTCGTGAAAGGAGGTGAGAAGGCCCGAGACTAACGGGTGCCTATAAAGTCACAGCTTGTGGGTCCGGAGGAGCAGGAGTGCTTCCCCCAGGCTCAACAAGCCTTACCTGCAGCTCCCCCCTGACCCGATCGCTGACCCCCCCCCCCCCCCCCCCCCCAAACTATTGCGGACCCCTGACTTTGATCCCTCCCCCCAACAATCGCTGACCCCCGATACCCCCCATCCCACCCCCTGTGCCACCCATGTCCTCCCCCCCCCCCCCCCCCCCCCCCAAATCCATACAAACACAGGCTTACCTACAGACGTCCTCTCCCTGGCTGGTCTCCCATCCGTTTGAGACCAGCCTGTCAGTCGGACGGGAAACTGACAAAAATAAATAAAAGATGTCCTTATGTCAAAATCGTAAGGACGTCTGGGAAACCTGAACTAATGGGTTTCCCGACCTCAATCTGACACCCCCGCCCCCTTCCCGGCTCGGTTTTAAAATTGAGCCCCATATCTTTTGCCAGCCATACCTGGTCATTTTCAAATAGTTTACCTACTAAACGGTAAATATTGTACCCCAGAGTGATCCATTAATACCTAAAATTTTGTTCTCCCTGACCTTTTCCTCCTCTTGCATTTCTTTGTAACATCAGTAAAAATGTATCAAGTTACATTTTTTGAAACTATTCTACATTTTAATACGGTTTTGATTTTTAAAAAATTAAGTATTTTAATAATCCATTAGAATATAGTGGCAGATTGAGCAAGTGTGGTCCAAAAAGAGCATGATGATGCCATGTACCAAAGATAGCTGCCAGCGCCCCAATTCCTGTGCAGCAATTTCTGGAGGGTGCATACAGAAGATTTATAATTATTTGTAAGCTTTTTTTTCTGCTCCCATACAGCAGTCCGGGTAAGTAGATTTGGGATGGGAAGAAAATCTAGCAGGATTTTGGGATGACAATAGTTGCAGGAAACACAACAGGTCAGTCGGCATTGGCAAAGAGAAAAAAATGGTTATAATGATTCGGGTGCATAACTTCATTGGAATAGAAGAAATGGCCCTTTTGGTAAGGTTGAAAGAAATGGAGAAAAGAGGAAATCAACACCTATATCAATCACGAGAGGAAGTTAATGGGTTAAATTATCTGCAAATTGCTTAATAGGAAATTGTTTGATTATGTAAAAGATAATCAAGAATGTCTGGACCACAGAGGAAAATGCTTGCAAGTATATGTTGAGGGAGGAAGTGGGGAGAAACAAAGGACAAAATTAAAGGAGAAATAAGAATGGGGTGACAAGTATTTGTATACTAATATCAGAGCATATGATAGAAGTTTAAAGAATTAAATGTGCTTAATAATTACTGTGTAATAGAAGTAATTGATGGCTGGTTAAATCAAGACACTGGCAGATAGATTGTCTGACTATAAGGAGTGCATTTTTCTAGAGGGGAAACGGAATAAACTCAGAGCCTGAAAGGTGCCGTGGGCCAAATGGCGGCCTCCTATACTGTAAGAAATTATGCCTTTTTATCCACTAGAATTGTAAAGAAGTCATTTAACATCCAGGAAAGGGAGGTCTGATTTTAATTTAAAGCTGGAGTTTTTCAAAGATGTTATTTGACATGGTGAAGAGGGGAAGTGCTGTGAATGCATACCTTTAGCTTTTGATGAGGTTTCACATCAGCGAATCGTGGATAATGTAAGAAGTCGGGATATAACTTTATTGTGCTAGTTAGAAAATTGGCATTGTATACAAGAAGTGGAGGATAGCCATAAATTGGACCTTTTTTAGGCAAGGAAGAGATTGCAAGCAAGAGAAGAGGTTTATTTTCAGACCCTTGCTGCACCTACTTGACATGGGTACAAAAAACAAAATTCCTAAGTCTGCAGGTTATCCAAAAATAGGAGGCGGGGCAGATAACTAACAATCCAAGCAGGTTCAGAACAAAATGGATCTATTACATAATTGGACTAATGGGTATCCAATGAAATGAATAGAGAATAGTCAAGAGGTGGTATTGTTGCTGTATAGGCATTAATTAGATTATATCTGAAACACTGGTTCTAGTCACCCCAATTGGATCTTGCAATCATTAAACAACTTGTTTAAATGTCTGCACAATAAGAACATGAGGCATACTGGTGGCTACTTTTAGAAAATGTACACAGAACAGTAAAAATCCCTGCATGACGTGAAGCTGTCCATTATTTATAACTGATACGTGGCTGTCATTGGATCTAATGATTTTAATAATGCCAACTTTGATCCTGTGGTTTGGCCTCTGAATTTTAGAATTGTTCTCTGTATCCATTAATAATATATCATATATATCTATGTCACCCTTTTGTTTACCAAATACTGTGAAAAGTCACGAACACTTAAATCAACTCCTCCTACAGCAGTAGTAACTTTCAGCTTGACATAAATATTTGAAAATGCCACACCTTTCTCGTAAATGGAAAGCAGACTATTCAAAATCCAAATCACCAAAATATTTACTCCTTTTGCAGGTATTCTAATCTAATTCTGAATCTTTTCTCGCTAATGGTGGATGCCAACATTCCAGATATCGCTCTGGAGCCTGACAAGACTGTGAAAAAGGTAATTTCGGAACAAAGCATTTCATTTGCGTACTATTGTACAATATGTTTATAAAAACACTTGTCAATAAATAACTCTATTTTAGGTAATACAATTATTCTAAAATAGAAACTAAAATCAAATTCTTCAGCTGGTTTACATAGAGATCCAAATTAAGATGGAAAGTGAAGTAGTCCAATCCAAAACTAGGGTCCTAAATCTAAACAAAGGAAAATATGAGGATTAAGTTGGCTATGATAGATTGGGAAGCTTCATTGAAAGGCATGATGGTGGATAGGAAATGCCTAACATTTAAGGAACGAATGCCTGAATTGCAACAGTTCCTTTCTGGCATGAATTGCAACAGTTCCTTTCTGGTGCAAAAACACAAAAGGAAAAGTGGCCCAACCATGGCCAACAAAAGAAATTAAGGATCGTATTAGATCCAAAGAGGAGTCATATCAATTTGCCAGAAAAAGTAGCAAACCTGAGGATTGGAAGCAGTTTAGAATTCAGCAAAAAAGCACAGAGATTGATTAAGAGGGGAAAAATAGAATATGAGAGTAAACTTGCAAGTAACATAAAAGTGGACTGTAAAAGCTTTTACAAGTACGTAAAAAGGAAAAGATTAGTCAAGACAAATTTGGTCCCTTACAGTCAGAAACGGGAGAATTTATGATGGGGAACAGGGAAATGGCAGAGCAATTAAACAAATACTTTGGTTCTGTCTTCACGGAAGAGGACACAAATAACTTCCCCAGAAATGCTAGGGAACCAAGGGACTAGTGAGAAGGAGGAATTGAAGGAAATTAGTATTTGTTTAAAAAAATAGTGCTAGAGAAATTAATGGAACTGAAAGCCGATAAATCCCCAGGGCCTGATGATCTGCATCCCAGAGTACTAAAAGAGGTAGCCATGGAAATAGTGGATGCATTAGTTGTCATCTCCCAAAATTCTATAGATTACAGAACAGTTCCTGCAGATTGGGGGGTGGGAAATGTAACAACACTATTTAACAAAAGAGGGAGTGAGAAAACAGGGAACTACAGACCGATTAGTCTAACATAAGTAGTAGGGAAAATACTAGTGTCTATTGTAAAGGATGTGATAACAGGACACTAGAAAATATCACTGGGATTAGACAAAGTCAACGTGGATTTATGAAAGGGAAATCATGTTTGACAAAGCTACTGGAGTTTTTTGATGTAACTGGTAGAATAGATAAGCGCGAACCAATGGATATGGCTTATTTGGATTTTCAGAAGGCCTTTGATAAAGTCCCGCATAAGAGGTTAGTGTGCAAAATTAAAGCACATGGGATTGGTGATAATATACTTGTAAACAATTTTACAACACCAAGTTATAGTCCAGCAATTTTATTTTAAATTCACAAGCTTTCGGAGGCTTCCTCCTTCCTCAGGTGAACCGCCCCTTTTTCCTTTTTTTTTTCCTCTCCCAAATTGACCTTAGTTTTGCTCAGGATTCTTGGATCCTGATTCAGTCGTTTGCTACCTTGATGTCAAAGACTGCTTTTGTCACCTCTCCTCGTTTTCAGCTCTCGAGTCTGTGTCTAGATCAAGGCTGTGAATGTGGTCTGGAGCCAAGTGGTTCTGTTGGAACCTGAGCTGAATGTCTGAGTAGGTGACAGCAGTATTGAGTCCTTTTGCTGATGATTGGGAGAAGACTGATAGGTGATAATTGCCTGGGTTAGATTTATCTTGTTTTTTTATGGATAGGCAACCCTGGGCAACTTTTTACTTTATTGGGTAGTGTCATAGCAGCACTTCAACAATATGGCTTCGGGGCCGCCAGATCTGGCATGCAGGCCTTCAGCACTACAGCCGAGATGTTGTTAGAGCCCTTGGCCTTTGCTGTGTCCAGTGCACTCAGCTGCTGTTTAATGTCATGTTGAGTGAACCAAATTGCCTGGGCACTGGCACCTATCATGGCGAGGACCTCAGAAGGCAGTCGAATAGGATCATCCACTCTTGACACTTTTGGCTGATAACGCTTGTATCCCTTCAGCTTTTCTTTTGCACTTGAGCGCTGGGTTCCAGCATGGTTGAGGATGAAACATTCCAACTCAAACTTGAAATGACACAGGATTTTTGTTTAACTTGTGTAAAAGATGTAACCTTTGTGGTTAGAAAAGCATTAAAAAAGTCATTTACACATTGACTTGCATAATATTATTAAGCAGGCACAGCTCTTGGGCTAGTGAGCACAATTTGTTCCCAAGCTGCATTAATTGATTTGTGTTTTGGTTTTTTATGTTCTCGACTGCTGTAACCATCATAGTTTATGGCCTTTGTATACATACTCTTGATGCCTTACAGAAAATACTTTGATGTTATACAGCAATAATACGGTTCCAAGTATTGAAATAATTTTGAAAAAAATCCTACAAATCCTTTCACAAGTGAAGGTGACTTTGGTGGTGTTCATAGTGAAAATATTCTGATTAAGCTGCATTTATGTGGTAGCACAGATGCAAGAGGTAATCACTGTACCAGCTTTCTTTCATTAGTCTAGTACAGACATCTGGCATGTTAAAAATTCAAACATTGTTTTAGATCAGCTGAATGAAAAATGGCAAATCAGATGTGCTAGCAAGGTAATTAAAGTGTAGAACAGGAATTAAAATTTCAACTTATACTGTTTTAGCACAGCATAACAAGGATATAAAGGGCTGCTTGTTTTTTTTTATTCGTTCATGGGATGTGTCATAGAGTCAGAGTGTTATACAGCACGGATAGAGGCCCTTCGGCCCATCGTGTCCGCGCTGGCCATCAAGCCCAGTCTAATCTAATCCCATATTCCAGCATTTGGTCCGTAGCCTTGTATGCTATGGCATTTCAAGTGCTCATCCAAATGCTTCTTGAATGTTGAGGGTTCCTGCCTCCACAACCCTCTCAGGCAGTGAGTTCCAGACTCCAACCACCCTCTGGGTGAAAAAGTTCTTTCTCAAATCCCCTTTAAACCTGCCGCCTTTTACCTTGAATCTATGCCCCCTTGTTATAGAACCCTCAACGAAGGGAAAAAGCTCCTGAGTATCCATCCTATCTATGCCCCTCATAATTTTGTGGGCGTCGCTGGTGAGGCCAGCATTTATTGCCCATCCCTAATTGCCCTTGAGAAGGTGGTGGTGAGCCGTCTTCTTGAACCGCAGCAGTCCGTGTGGTGAAGGTTCTCCCACAGTGCTGTTAGGAAGGGAGTTCCAGGATTTTGACCCAGTGACGATGAAGGAGCGGCGATATATTTCCAAGTCGGGATAGTGAGAGACTTGGAGGGGAGTGTGCAGGTGGTGGTGTTCCCATGTGCCTGCTGGCCTTGTCCTTCCAGTTGGTAGAGGTCGCGGGTTTGGGAGGTGCTGTCAAAGAAGCCTTGGCGAACTGCTGCAGTGCATCCTGTGGATGGTACACACTGCAGCCACTGTGCGCCGGTGGTGGATGGGGTGCCAATCAGGCCGCTGCTTTGTCCTGGATGGTGACGAGCTTCTTGAGTGTTGGAGCTGTACTCATCCAGGCAAGTGGAGAGTATTCCATCACACTCCTGACTTGTGCCTTACAGATGGTGGAAAGGCTTTGGGGAGTCAGAAGGTGAGTTTCTCGCCACAGAATACCCAGCCTCTGACCTGCTCTTATAGCCACAGTATTTATATGGCTGGTTTCTGGTCAATGGTGACCTTCAGGATGTTGTTGATGGGGGATTCGGCGATGGTAATGTCCTTGAATGTCGAGGGGAGGTGGTCATTGGCGTGAATGTTACTTGCCACATGTGATTTTAGTATGTATAAAGTGTATACAGATGAGGCATTTTTTCTGAACTTTGCCTAATAATTTTTGGGATATTGGTTTTAGGATGTTGACCCAATTACAGAATGGGACTTTTTAAAAATGGTTTCACTTGTGCGCACCTACCTAATGCTTCATCTTTGGTCTGTTTGAAGCGGAAAGGATACTATGTGGTTGGGAGGGAACGGAGGTAACACTTTCAAAATACAAGTACTTTCTCATCACCCCTGAAATTTAAGTAATACTAAATGTAAAATATCCTTACCTGCTACAGGATTTTCTTGTTTACCTTTTCCATTCCAGTGAATCTGTCTTTGCATTATGGAGCTACTCTACAAATGCTGGGGCGTGCCACCTAGAACTAATCCAAATTCTAATTGGGGAATGCTTGGGAAAGTCCTGTTCCAGCTCGTAGCGATTTTCTTCACTTGAATGTCCTCCCTTATGGCTCTAGATACTATTATATACCACTTCTAATGCAAGGAAAGATTGAAAAGTGGACTTCCACAGAATTTTTTTTTAAATCATCAAAAGGAGGACATCTCTTACCAAGCAGAGTTTTATAAATAAAACATTTTCCTATACATAGAACATTGTTGTTCAATTCACTCAACCGTGAAGTAGTAAAGCTTCCTTGTAACAGTGGGAGGTGGCCATAGTAGAAGACAACCCATAGCTGTCTTAATGGTTATCTGTGCAGACACTTTAACTTTGCATTTGTTTGTAATTGCTGTGCCCAGTTAGCAACTAAGCTGCATTACTTGATGGAACAAATTAAAGGCATCTTACAACACCAGGTTATAGTCCAACCTGGTGTTGTAAGATTCCTTACATTTGTCCACCCCAGTCCATCACCGGCATCTCCACATCACGGAATAAATTAAGAGCTACTTTTTGTATTTTTCTAGAAGATTGTATTTTTTCCAAACTTTTTCTGGTGTTACAGTAGCACACATTCTTGGCCTCCTGATAAAATAGATGATGCAACCCGTCTGTTTTTAATAACCAACGGTCTGGGTCTTGTTCCATGGCACACATAACTGTTAACCTTCCTTCTATTGCCTTGAACTTGTTCAGCCTGAAATTGCTGTTCTGACAAGAATAATTTTCTGCCATTTTTTACTGAGATCTTCTGGTGCTACTCCAATCTCATATACAATATAACTGGGTAGAATTAATTGTGTGTCATTTTTGTCTGCAACTTCTGTCTTTTTATAGCAAGCTGCAGATGCATTGAGAACTTCAAGTAGTGTTGAGCAGTGCAATTTTAAATCTGTACAAATTCTCCTATTTAAGAATTTAAAATATCGGGCTAACATGTTGTAAGATATTAGTCAGTTTTTTTTGGAAAATATTTTTTTTTAAATAAAGTATTACCATAGAATAACAATTTCTTATTGTTGTTTGGCTCTCCGATAATAAATGTATGCACGGTTGCAAACTTTTTTTTACACTTGAGGAAATGATGAAGCCCTTTGATATATACGTATTAGTGCAAGCTACTGCAGATGTCACTTTCTTAAATATAACATAACATCTTACTTAACTATCATCATTTGGGGAACAGGAAATATCAATGTAATCTGAATAATTCTGAGTTCTATAGAGCTGGATGCACCTATCTGCCCCCGCCCCCCAACCCCACCTTGAGTGGTAGATTGGAACAGATACCAGTTGGTGAGGGAATTTTGGTCTTGGGATTTATGACCATGATTCAGGATTCCAGAGGGAAAACACAAACCAGATCCTCTAATGACGAGAGTCCTTACATTTGCTTTCTTTTTATATTGTATCCTATGAAGAGAGTATTAACCTTTTTTGTTCTTGAATTATCATTGTTATCTGCAATTACTTATGAAAATAACAAGTTTGAAAGCTGCTGATAAAAGTTGTACATTTATTTGTTTTTTTAATTCATTCATGGGATGTGGGCGTCGCTGGCAAGGCTAGTATTTATTACCCATCCCTAATTGCCCTTGAGAAGGTGGTGGTGAGCCGCCGCCTTGAATCGCTGCAGTCCATCTGGTGAAGGTTCTCCCACAGTGCTGTTAGGTAGGGAGTTCCAGGATTTTGACCCAGCGACAATGAAGGAACGGCGATATATTTCCAAGTCGGGATGGTGTGTGACTTGGAGGGGAACGTGCAGGTGGTGGTGTTCCCATGCATCTACTGCCCTTGTCCTTCAAGTTGGTAGAGGTCGTGGGTTTGGGAGGTGCTGTTGAAGAAGCCTTGGCAAGTTGCTGCAGAGAGTCCTGTGGATGGTACACACTGCGGCCATGGTGTGCCGGTGGTGGAGGGAGCAAATGTTTAAGGTGGTAGATGGGTTGCTAATCAAGCGGGCTGCTTTGTCCTGGATGGTATCGAGCTTGAGTGTCGTTGGCGCTGCACTCATCCAGGCCTGACTTGTGCCTTGTAGATGGTGGAAAGGCTTTGGGGAGTCACTCGCCGCAGAATACCCAGCCTCTGATCTCTTGTAGCCACAGTATTTATGTGGCTGGTCCAGTTTAGTTTCTGGTCAGTGGTGACCCCCAGGATGTTGATGGGGGACTCTGTAATGGTAATGCTGTTGAATGTTATGGGGAGGTGGTCATTGCCTGGCACTTGTGTGGCACGAATGTTACTTGCCACTTATCAGCCCAAGCCTGGATGATGTTCAGGTCTTGCTGCTTGTGGGCATGGACTGCTTCATTGTCTGAGGGGTTGCGAATGGAACTGAACACTTCAATCATTAGCGAACATCCCCACTTCTGACCTTATGTATATCTAATTATATTTACACATCCTATATACAGGTGCAGGACAAATTCCGCCTGGATCTTTCTGATGAAGAGGCAGTTCATTACATGCAGAGTTTGATAGATGAAAGTGTGGGTGCCTTGTTTGCTGCTGTGGTGGAACAAATACACAAATTTGCTCAGGTTGGTACCAAATGAAACTTGCATCATTTTTAGCTTTAAAAATTGAACACTATTATCTTTATTATCAGCAAAAACTTCATATAAATTACCTAGGAGCATTATTCCCATTAAAAAGCTTTACAGCATGTGTAGTTGCCATGATTAGCTGACCTTTCCCCATTCTTGCATATACAAGGTCACATTTTTGCTAATTTGCTCATATCCACAATAGAACCATAGAAATGTACAGCTATTTGGCTCAGTACCTGTGATGACTGAGGAAATGTTTCATTGTTGGCTCTTTTGGTTTTGTTACAATCGCAACTGTTTCAATGATCTTGTAGTGCAAGTTGTTTCCTTCTCGGTTGTACCGTTTTTGACTCCACTTACTATGGCATGAACATCAGCCCATTATGGGCTAGCTTGGGCCTGGTTTACTATTCTTTGGTTTCCAGTCAGTACCAGTTGCCAAGTTTTAAATAATGCTGAACATGGTTTGTTCCCAGTGGCTGACACAACACTAGTCTGTCATTGTGGGAGTACTCTTCAAAATATGAAGCTTGTGACAAACTAGGTATAAGTGCTTAAATGTGACAAGCCTAGGGTGACTGATAGCTAAGCTTACTTTTTAAAGGCCTGTCTCTTGCTCAACTACCCAACCTGGAAGTCTCTTCTGTGTGTTAATTACTCCATATGAAGAAAGTCCATCATTTCTAAATTTGCCTCCTTAGTTTAAGCCTGTGTCCCCGTTTCAGACTATGAATTATCGTGAAGTAGTTACGTATTCACCTTTTCAATATAATGTATATTGTGCTAATAATCTGGAGTCGTGAGTTCAAATCCTGCCACGGCAGCTGGGGAATTTACATTCAATTAATTAAATGAAATCTAGAATAAAAAAACTAGTATCAATAAAGGTGGCCATGAAACTACCGGATTGTCGTAAAAACCCATCTGGTTCACCAATGTTCTTTTTAGGGAAGGAAACCTGTTGTCCTTACCCGGCCTGGCCTACATGTGACTCCAGACCCACAACAATGTGGTTGATTCTTAATCTCCCTCTGAAATGGCCTAGCAAGCCACACAGTTGTACAATCTAGCTACAGAAAGTCACAAGAATAAAAAAAACAGACGGACCACCCGGCATTGGACCACTGGGAACCGGACACGACAAAGGCAAACTAAGCCCAGTCGACCCTGCGCAGTCCTCCACACTAACATCTGGGGACTTGTGCCAAAATTGGGAGAGCTGTCCCGCAGACTAGTCAAGCAACAGCCTGACATAGCCATACTCTCAGAATCATACCTTTCAGCTAACGTCCCAGACTCTTCCATCACCATCCCTGGGTATGTCCTGTCCCACTGGCAGGCAGACCCACCAGAGATGGTGGCACAGCAGTATACAGTCAGGAGGGAGTGGCCCTGAGAGTCCTCAACATTAACTTCGGACCCCATGAAATCTTATGGCATCAGGTCAAACATGGGCAAGGAAACCTCCTGCTGATTACAACCTACTGCCCTCCCTCAGCTGACGAATCAGTCCTCCTCCATGTTGAGCACCACTTGGAGGCAGCACTGAGGGTAGCAAGGGGATAGAATGTACTCTGGGTGGGGGGACTTCAATGTCAACCACAGAGTGGCTCGGTAGCACCACTACTGACCGAACTGGCTGAGTCCTGAAGGACATAGCTGCCAGACCGGGCCTGCGGCAGCTGGTGAACAAACCAACACGAGGGAAAAACCTACTTGACCTCATCCTCACCAGTCTACCTGTCGCAGATGCATCTGTCCATGACAGTATTGGTAGGTGTGACCACCACCACAGTCCATGTGGAGACGAAGTCCCGTCGTCTCACAGCGGACACCATCCAACGTGTTGTGTGGCACTACCACCGTGCTAAATGGGATAGATTCAGAACAGATCTTGTAGCTCAAAACTGGGCATCCATAAGGTGCTGTGGGCCATCAATAGCAGAATTGTATTCCAGCACAATCTGTAACCACATGGCCCGGCATATTCCTCATTCTGCCTTTACCAACAAGGCAGGGCATCAACCCTGGCTCAATGAGTAATATAGAAGAACATGCCAGGAGCAGCACCAGGTGAACCTAAAAATGAGGTGCCAACCTGGTGAAGCTACAGCACAGGACTACCTGAATGCTAAACAGTAGAAGCAACATGCTATAGACCGAGCTAAGCGATTCCACAACCAACGATCAGATCACAGCTCTGCAGTTCTGCCACATCCAGTCGTGAATGGTGGTGGACAATTAAAGAACTAACTGGAGGAGGAGGCTCCATCAACATCCCTATCCTGAATGTGGCAGAACCCAGCAAATGAGTACAAAAGACAGGGCTGAAGCATTTGCAATCATCTTCGGTCAGAAGTGCCGAGTGGATGATCCATCTCAGCCTCCTGATATCCCTACCATCACAGAAGCCAGTCTTCAGCCAATTCGATTCACTCGTGATATCAAGAAATGGCTGAGTGCACTGGATACCCCGACAACATCCCAGCTGTAGTGTTGAAGACTTGTGCTCCAGAACTAGCCGCGCCTCTAGCCAAACTGTTCCAGTACAGCTACAAAACTGGCATCTACCCGACAATGTGGAAAATTGCCCAGGTATGTCCACAAAAAGCAGGACAAATCCAATCCAGCCAATTACCGCCTCATCAGTCTATTCTCAGTCATCAGCAAAGTGATGGAAGGTGTCATCGCCAGTGCTATCAAGCTGCACTTACTCACCAATAACACGTAAGGTCAGAAGTGGGGATGTTCACTGATTGCACAGTGTTCAGTTCCATTTGCAGCCCCTCAGATAATGAAGCAGTCTGTGCCCGCAAGCAGCAAGCCCTGGACAACATCCAGGTTTGGGCTGATAAGTATCAAGTGACATTCACACCAGGCAATGACTCTTTCCAACAAGAGTGTCTAACCACCTCCCCTTGACATTCAACGGTATTACCATCGCCGAATGCCCCACCATCAATGTCCTGGGGGTCACCATTGACCAGAAACTTAACTGGACCAGCCATATAAATACTGTGGCTACGACAGCAGGTCAGAGGCTGGGTATTCTGCGGCGAGTGACTCACCTGACTCCCCAAAGCCTTTCCACCATCTACAAGGCACAAGTCAGGAGTGTGATGGAATATTCTCCACTTGCCTGGATGAGTGCAGCTCCAACAACACTCAAGAAGCTCGACATCATCTCTGACAAAGCAGCCTGCTTGATTGTCACGCCATCCACCACCCTAAACATTCACTCCCTTCACCGGCGCACCGTGCCTGCAGTGTGTACCATCTACAGGATGCACTGCAGCAACTCGCCAAGGCTTCTTCGACAGCACCTCCCAATCCCGCGACCTCTACCACCCACAAGGACAAGGGCAGCAGGCACATGGGAACAACTGCACATTCACATTGCCACCTGCACATTCCCCTCCAAGTCACACACCATCCCGACTTGGAAATATATCGCCGTTCCTTCATCGTCGCTGGGTCAAAGTCCTGGAACTCCCTATCTAATAGCACTATAGGAGAACCTTCACCACACTCACTGCAGCGGTTCAAGACGACTGCTCACCACCACCTCTCGAGGGCAATTAGGGGTGGGCAACAAATGCTGGCCTTGCCAGCGACGCCCACATCCCATGAACAAATAATTAAAAGAAAAAGTGGAGCAATCTAAATACAGCCCTGTTTTCCCCTGCACTCTAATATTGGTGTTTATCTAATTTCTTAAATATTGTCATTGACTTGCTTGAGGGTCAAACATTGATCTTAAAACAACTCATTTGTAATGTGACAAAGTGCTATACTTCCTTGCTGGCTGACTGGAAGTATGGTGTAGCAGTATTTGTGTTGCTGTGCATTGAAATTAATCCAGCGACACTATTTCCAGTATTAGTTTGAACACGTTTCTAGTATCTGTTTGAGCACATTTTAAGTAAGAAACCATCACAGTGTCAGTTAATATACACAGTGAGTAAACATCTGCTCTTAAGGCCAATTTGCAACATTTTCAGCTTTTGATTGGCTTGAATACCATAACTATAAGAAAATCAATTATAATGCAGCAGACTGATTTATGAATTTCTCTGACTAAGCATCCAACTTTCTTTTTCTCCTCTTCTAGTACTGGAGAAGATAGATTCTACCTTTTCTAGAGAAGCTGAATGTGACCTGATCTCTGAAGAGGAACCTCTTCTGTTGCAAGATTTGAGGTTTACTGCATAAGAACAAATTAAAGTGCAGTTCTTTTTGTAAAATAATACAACTACAAGGAAATATTCTGCACTAAAATTTGCACAGCAAAATATTTGAATATATATTCATAGTGCTAATCTTTCCAGTGGCCAATAATGAGAGAACTGAACCAATTGTTTTGCAGCATCCCAGGGAAAACTTTTGCAAAGTTATTTTCTTATGGGTCTTCAAGGAGTATTCCAAATGAACAGTGCTGTATATTGTAGCAAATTTGTAGCTTTGTGACTTATGCCATTCAATTACAGTGAAAATACCAAAAACATGTTTATTTTTTGCAGTTGAACTGTCGTCATGAAAGTGCTTGAACTATGTTGTAAACTTTATCCAATGTTACTGCCTAAAATGCCATCTTTCAATTTTGGTGCAAACTGTTTTACACAATAAATTAACAACTTCAGTTGGAAAGCTTGTTTCTAAATGCACACACCCAAGCTAAGAAGATCTATATTGAGCTATGGGGAAAAGTGTATATTGAGCTGCAGAGCAGTTTTTTTTCTTTGGTGAAATTACTAAATTCATTCATGAGTGCTGTACATAGAGCAAAAAAAACATAAAATGGGTTGAGTTGAATAGTGTTTTCTCCATCCAGATTTTATCTAGTAGACACACAAGATATGGAAGATGGTTATGGCTGTTGGAGGCCAATCATCTCAACCCCTGGACATCATGACAAGATTTCCTCAGGGTAGGGTGCTCGGCCCAACTATATTCAGCTGCTTCATCAATGACCTTCCCTCCATCATAAGGTCAGAAGTGGCAGCTGTTCGCTGATAATTAGTTTACAGCGCCATTCAAATTTGTCATAATGAATCAGTCCATACCCACATGCAGCAAGACCTGGACAACAGCCAGGCTTGGGCTAATAATGGCAATTAACATTTGTGCAACACAAGTGCTAGGCAATGACCATCTCCCGATGAGGGTAACCACCTCGCCTTGATATTCAATCTGCATTACCATCGCTGAAACCCCCACCAACAGCCTAGAGGTTGCCATTGGTCCAGTTGAGTTTCTGGTCAATCACATAAATGCCGTGGCTACTAAAGCAGGTCAGAGGCTAGGTATTCTGTGGCAAGTGGCTAATCTTCTGACTTCCCAAAGCCTATCCACCAACTATGAGGCACAAGTCAAGAGTGTATTTGAATACTCTCCACTTACCTAGATGGGTGAAGCTACAACATCTTGGCCCCAGGACATCACTGCAGATGTTCCTTAGGGTAATGTTCTAGGCCCAACTATCTTTAGCTACTTCATCAATGACCTTCTCTCCAGCATAAGGTTGGAAGTGGGGATGTTTGCTGATGATTACATAATGTTCAGCTTTATGCTCAATTCCTCAGATAATGAAGCAGCCCATGCAAGCATGCAGGAAGACCTGGATAACAGACATTCTTGGGCTGATAAGTGGTAAGTATCATTTGTGCCTGACAATGACCATCTCCCCTCGACATTTAATTGTATTACCATCGCCAAATCCTCCATTATCAATATCCTGGGTATCACCGTTGACCAGAAACTCAACTGGACCAACCACATGAATGCTGTGACTACTAGAGCAGGTCAGAGGCTGGGTATTCTACGATGCATAGCTTACCTCCTGACTCCCCAAAGCCCCTCCACCACCTACAAGACACAAGTCAGGAGAGTGATAGAATACTCTCCACTTACCTGGCTGGGTGCAGCTCCAACAACACTCGAAGCTTAACACCATTCAGGACTAAGCAATCTGCTTGATCGGCACTTCATCCTCTGATTACGCTCCTGTGAAAGGCCTCGGAACATTTTATGTTATATGCTCTATAAATGAAAGTGGCGGTGTAGGCATACTGTGGCTGCAATGTTTACTATTTGCAGGATGCAGTGCAGAAACTCATCAAGGCTTCTTTGGCAGCACCTCCCCAACCTGTGTCCTCAACCACCCAGAAGGACAAGGGCAGCAGGTACATAGGAACACCACCACCTCCAGTTCCCTTGCAAGTCATTAATTTTTTTTAATGAATGGAAAGTCATGGGAATTCAGGAATTTGCACTCCTTGCAGCCAATGCTCCACATTAAGTTCAATTTTGGGTAAAATTATCCCCCATATAGGTGCCACTATAAAATGTTTACCAAAGTTGTATTAAAACAAGTTATAGTAAGACACTACAATGAATTGATCAGACCACCCTTGGAATAATGGTGTGTTGATCACAACATTAATAATCAACTTGAGAGAAAGGGTACAAAAATAAACACTGATCTCTACTGTAAAGGTGATATGCATGAGAAACTTGAGCTTTACAATCTAGGAAGATGATTGAAGGGGATGGTAAAGTATATAAAATATGAAATAATGTAGATAAAGCAAACTGATTATTTCAATGTATGCCAAGAAAGTAATGATCTAGCAGTATAGCCTAAGAAACTACATGTGTAACATATACAAGTAAATATCATGGGTCAGGTAAGTTACCCTTGTAAGGTTTCACCGGAACTCTTGCCAGCTGAAAGTTGGTACGAGTTCTGCTGAGGCCCCTAGAATGGTTCCAGGGCTTGCCAGCATAAAGGTAATTAATTGTAGAGGGGGTTGATTACCTTTTTAAAAGAGTAATGGCCTTCATATGGGGATTAAGTATTTTTTTAACCCAACTTCTGTCTTCAACCCAGGAAGGGCCTGTGGGTGGTCCGAAGTGGAGCAATTTGGGATGGGGCCTGCGACTTTGTGCCAACAGGGTGGGAATCTTGGAAGGAGTATCCCTGGAATCTAGTTGCAAACTCAGTAGTTATGCTTCAAGTCCCTTCCCAGTACAGGAAATTCTGAGAGTTTAAGTGGATTGATGCACTCAACCCCAGCAAGGGGCTAGATTAGGATAAAGTGGTACCAGGTCCACGGGGCATATTTTGCTCACCAAAAGCCACCTAGTTGCAGGCAGTCATTATGGAAAATGCTTTTATCAGTTTTAGTCAGTTAAGGCCTCTTATTGAGGACCAAATGTACAGTGTCGTTTGGACTTGGGAGTGAAATCTATGACTATTGTGCTGCAGACATATGTGGCTGCAATTAGCATTACTCGTAGGAGCTCCATGCATTATTATTAGTAGCCTTTGATGGGAAGAATATTTTAGGTAGATATGTGGAAGAAAAACCAGCAGAACATTCACAGCTGGAGTACTGTGTGCAGTTCTGGTCGCCACACTACAGGAAGGATGTGATTGCTTTGGAGAGGGTGTAGAGGAGATTCACCAGGATGTTACCAGGGCTGGAGCGCTTCAGCTATGAAGAGAGACTGAGAAGATTGGGTTTGTTTTCCTTGGAGCAGAGGAGGCTAAGGGGGGACATGATTGAGGTGTACAAAATTATGAGGGGCACAGATAGGATAGATACTAAGGAGCTTTTTCCCTTAGTTGAGGGTTCTATAACAAGGGGACATAGATTCAAGGTAAAAGGCAGGAGGTTTAGAGGGGATTTGAGAGAACTTTTTCACCCAGAGGGTGGTTGGAGTCTGGAACTCACTGCCTGAAAGGGTTGTGGAGGCAGGAACCCTCACAACATTCAAGAAGCATTTGGATGAGCACTTGAAATGCCATAGCATACAAGGCTACGGACCAAATGCTGGAATATGGGATTAGAGTAGACAGGGCTGATGGCCGGCGCGGACACGATGGGCCGAAGGGCCTCTATCCGTGCTGTATGACTCTGAGGCCCAGCTGCAGTCCCTGGAGGAGCTAACGTTCTTCGGAGCATAATTTCAGAGAATCCAATACAAGGATTTTCTGCCCTCAGACCAATTACCATGACTCAGAAATCTGATCTCCCTACTACAGGATATGTTGTTGATTCCAGCAAAATGTTACATATGAACACAGGGAAGTACAGGGCTGGACAAAGGTTTACCTGAAACCTTTACTTTTTTTCCTTTCTTTACAAATCATGGCAAAGACTAGCTGGAAAGCAGTTGTTTTGTTTAACTGCCTGGGTTAAATAACCAAAGGTTACATATGAACACAGGGCAGTGCATTCCATCTACCTTGTCCCAAAAAACAAATACCTCAATTGTCCATTTATATGGTTGTATTTATTGGACCTGGTGCCCATTTTACAGGCTTAATTGCAGAGACCAATGTCCTGTGTCCCAAGGATGCCTGAAAAACGTCCTACCAATATTGGTTCGGGCCATTTTTCAGCTGTCCAGCCATGATCTTGTGGAATGGCGGAGCAGGTTTGAGAGGCCATATGCCTTACTCCTGCTCCTATTATATTCTTATGGTCTCGTGTCCAGGCTGTCTGCCTAAAACAGGCATTAGAACCTGGCATATGCTAATGACGAGCCTAATGCCTGTTTTATGGCTCCTCGGGGAAACTGGGCTGCCCTGAGTGGAGCAGTGCCTGTGCAGCACCGATTCTGGGTCCAAAAGTGCACCCAGATGAATTTTTACCCCACTGTCTTTTGCTGAGATATCAAACTGAGGTTCTATCTACCTGTTCCAATGGAAGCAAAAGATCCCATGGCACAATTCGCAGAAGATGAGAGTCCTTAGGAACATAAGAAACAGGAGCATGAGGCCATACAGGCCCTTGAACCTGCTCTGCCATTCAATAAGATTATGACTGATCTTCCACCTCGACTCTGCTTCCCTACCCGATCCCCATGTCACTTGATTCCCCTAGAGTCCAAAAATCTATCGATCTCAGCCTTGAACATATTCAATGACTCAGCATCCACAGCCCTCGGGTAGAGAATTCCAAAGATTCACAGACCTCTGAGTGAAGAAATTCCTCCTCATCTCAGTCTTAAAAGGCTGACTCCCTATCCTGCGATTATGCCCCCTAGTTCTAGACTCTCCAGCCAGGGGAAACAACCTCTCAGCATCTAACCTGTCAAACCCCCTCAGAATCTTATGTTTCAATGAGATCACCTCTCATTCTTCTAAAATCCAAGAGTATAGGCCCATTCTACTCAATCTCTCCTCATAGGCCAACCCTTTCATCCCTGGGATTAATCCAGTGACCCTTCGTTGCACCACCTCTAAGGCAAGTATGTCCTTCCTTAACTGTACACAGTCCTCCAGGTGTCGTCTCACCAGAGCCCATATAATTGCAGCAAGACCTCCTTACCCTTATACTCCAACCCCCTTGCAATAAAGACTAACATACCATTGGCCTTCCTAATTGCTTGCTGTTCCTGCATGTTAACCTTCTGTGATTCGTGTACAAGGACACCCAAATCCCTCTGAACATCATTTTTTAGTCTCTCACCTTCTGCTGTCCTGGCCAACATTCTGTCCTTATCCAACATCAGCAAAGTAGATTTATTTCATTTGCTGTTTATGGGATCTTGCTGAATGCAATTTGGCTGCCACATTTGCTTACATAACAACAGTGCCAGCTGTGGCTTAGGTGGTAGCACTCTCGTCTGAGTCAGAAGATCATGGGTTCAAGTCCCACTCCAAAGACTTGAACACATAATCCAGGCTAGCAGGAGGAGGAAGAGGAGGAGGAGCAGGAGGGGGAGAAGGACCAGGAGGAGGAGTGCTGCACTGTTGGAAGTGCGTCTTTCGAACGAGACATTAAATCAAGGCCTCATTTGCCCTCTCAGTTGGACCTAAGAGATCCCATGGCACTATTTAGAAGAAGAGCAAGGGAGTTATCCCTGGTGTCCTGGTCAATATCTATCCCTCAACCAACATCACTGAAACAGATTATCTGGTCATTATTTAATTGCTGTTTGTGAGACCTTGCTGTGCGCAAAATTGGCTGTCGTGTTTTCTACATTACAACAGTAACTACACTTTAAAAGTTCTTCATTGGTTGTAAAAGCACTTTGGGACACCCCAAGGTTGTAAAAGGCACTGTATAAATGCAAGTCTTTTTCTTTTAACAATGAGTACACTTCAAAAGCAATTAATGGAATGAAAGGTTGCCTTGCACAGCAATCCTCACATTTATTAAGCATTACTGTCTAGGTTTCACTGCACCACATGACAATACCTTTGACAGTTTAATCCTAATAACTGGTGTTATGGCTCCTATACAGAGACCCTGCTCTCCTAATTTTGTGCCTCGACATGTTGAAGATGTGGAATTAAAAAGAAAGTTAAATTAAATTGAGGTAAATAGCACATGAGGGAGAAAGGAATAGACAATATGCTGATAGGGTTAGATGAAGAAGGGTGAGAGGAGGCTTGTGTGGAGCACAAACACCTGCATGGACCAGTTGAGCCGAATGGCCTGGTTCTGTGCTGTATATTTTATGTAATTCTATGTAATTTACCTAGCAGATACACTTTTATTCTTTGAACGATGTCCAACCTCCACAACACGATCCCACTCATTCACTCCCTGCAGGCCCTACAGGGTTTTTATTTGGGTGGGGCTGTTACATTGTTTTTCAGTTTAACTTCAGGTTAAAATGAACTGGTGCAATAGCACTGGACTTTATATGATATCTGTAGTGTGATGACAATGTTTTCATGGTATTTCCGGAGAAAGACTTTCATCTTTTTCTAGTTTCTCTCCTATCTCCCCTCATGTCCTCTGCAAGCTCATCTTAACCATGAGACTCACCTCCTGCTCGCTTGACCCTATTCACACCAAACTGCTGACTACCCAACTTCCCTTCCATGTTAGCTGATATCGTTAACGCTTTCCTCGCCTCAGGAGAGTCTAGAACTAGGGGACATAGTCTCAGGATAAGGGGTTGGACATTTAGGACTGAGATGAGGAGGAATTTCTTCACTCAGAGGGTTATGAATCTTAGGAATTCTCTACCCTAGAAGGCTATGGATGCTCAGTCGTTGAGTATATTCAAGACTGAGATTGATAGATTTTTGACTAAGGGAATCAAGGGATATGGGGATTGGGCAGGAAAGTGGAGTTGAGTTCGAAGATCAGCCATGATCTTATTGAATGGCGGAGCAGGCCCATAAGGCATACTCTTGCTCCTATTTCTTATGTACTGCTCCCTCCCCTTGAAATCTGCTGTCATTATCGTCCCTCAAAAAACCCGCCCTTCACCCCACTGTCCTTGCAAACTACCGCCCCATCTCCAACCTCCCTTTCCTCTCCAAAGTCCTTGAACGTGTTGTTGCCTCCCAAATCCAGGCCCATCTTTCCCACAATTCCATGTTTGCGCTCCACCAATTCTTGCCCCTTAAGTAGGGTCTTAAATGAGGAGAGGGAGGTAGAAAGGCGGTGAGGTTTAGGGAGGGAATTCCAGAGCTTAGGGCCTTGGCAGCTGAAGGCACGGCCACCAATTGTGGAGCAATTAAAATTGGGGATGCGCAGGAGGCAAGAATTGGACGAGCGCAGAGATCTCGGAGGGTTGTAAAAAGAAAAAGGGTGGCTAACGCAAACGTAGGTCCCTTAGAGGATGAGACCGGGAAATTAATGGTGGGAAACATGGAGATGGCAAAAATGCTGAACAAATATTTTGTTTCAGTCTTTACGGTACAGGACACTAAGATTATCCCAACACTGGACAAACAGGGGACTCTGGGGGGGAGGAGCTAAATACGATTAAAATCACTAAGGAATTGGTACTCAGTAAATTAATGGGACTCAAGGCGGATAAATCCCCTGGACCTGATGGCTTACATCCTAGGGTCTTGAGGGAAGTGGCAGTAGGGATTGTGGATGCTTTGCTAATAATTTTCCAAAATTCTCTAGACTCGGCAAAGGTCCCAGCAGATTGGAAAACTGCTAATGTAACACCATTATTTAAAAAGGGTAGTAGGCAGAAAGCTGGAAATTATAGACCAGTTAGCCTAACATCTGTGGTAGGAAAAATTTTGGAGTCTATTATTAAGGAGACAGTAGCGGAACATTTGGATAAACATAATTTAATAGGACAAAGTCAGCATAGCTTTACGAAGGGGAAGTCATGTCTGACGAATTTGCTTGAGTTCTTTGAGGGCATAACGTACAGGGTGGATAAAGGGGAACCAGTGGACGTAGTGTATTTAGACTTCCAGAAGGCATTCGACAAGGTGCCACATAAAAGATTATTGCTCAAGATAAAGAATCACTGGATTGGGGGTAATATTCTGGCATGGGTGGAGGATTGCTTATCTAACAGGAAGCAGAGAGTTGGGATAAATGGTTCATTCTCGGACTGGCAACCAGTTGCCAGTGGTGTTCCGCAGGGGTCGGTGCTGGGTCCCCAACTCTTTACAATCTATATTAACGATTTGGAGGAGGGGACCGAGTGTAACATATCAAAGTTTGCAGATGATACAAAGATGGGAGGGAAAGTAGAGAGTGAGGAGGACATAAAAAACCTACAAGGGGATATAGACAGGCTGGGTGAGTGGACGGAGATTTGGCAGATGCAATACAATATTGGAAAATGTGAGGTTATGCACTTTGGCAGGAAAAATCAGAGAGCAAGTTATTATCTTAATGGTGAGGAACTGGAAAGTACTGCAGTACAAAGGGATCTGGGGGTCCTAGTGCAAGAAAATCAAAAGGTTAGTATGCAGGTGCAGCAGGTGATCAAGAAGGCCAACGGAATGTTGGCTTTTATTGCTAGGGGGATAGAATATAAAAACAGGGAGGTATTGCTGCAGTTATATAAGGTATTGGTGAGACCGCACCTGGAATACTGCATACAGTTTTGGTCTCCATACTTAAGAAAAGACATACTTGCTCTCGAGGCAGTACAAAGAAGGTTCACTTGGTTAATCCCGGGGATGAGGGGGCGGACATATGAGGAGAGGTTGAGTAGATTGGGACTCTACTCATTGGAGTTCAGAAGAATGAGAGGCGATCTTATTGAAACATATAAGATTGTGAAGGGGCTTGATTGGGTGGATGTGGTGAGGATGTTCCCAAGGATGGGTGAAACTAGAACTAGGGGGCATAATCTTAGAATAAGGGGCTGCTCTTTCAAAACTGAGATGAAGAGAAACTTCTTCACTCAGAGGGTAGTGGGTCTGTGGAATTTGCTGCCCCAGGAAGCTGTGGAAGCTACATCATTAAATAAATTTAAAACAGAAATAGACAGTTTCCTAGAAGTAAAGGGAATTAGGGGTTACGGGGAGCAGGCAGGAAATTGGACATGAATTTAGATTTGAGGTTAGGATCAGATCAGCCATGATCTTATTGAATGGCGGAGCAGGCTCGAGGGGCCGATTGGCCTACTCCTGCTCCCATTTCTTATGTTCTTATGTTGTAGGGCTGGAGGAAGTTGCAGAGATAGGGAGGGGCGAGGCCATGGAGGGAATTGAAAACAAGGAAGAGAATTTTAAAATTGAGGCGTTCCCGGAATGGGAGCCAATGTAGGACAGCGAGCACAAGTATGATGGGACTTGGTGCGAGTTCGGATACAGGCATCAGAGGTTTGGATGAGCTCAAGTTTATGGAGGGTGGACGATTGGAGATCAGCCAGGAGAGCATTGGAATAGTCCAGTCTCGAGGTAACAAAGGCATGGATGAGGGTTTCAGCAGCAGATGAGCTGAGGCAGGGGCGGAGACGGGCGATGTTACAGAGGTCTTGGTGATAGAGAGGATATGCTATCGGAAGCTCATCTCAAAATCAAATAGGACGTCAAGGTTGCGATTGGTCTGATTCAGCCTCAACAGTGCCAGGGAGAGGCATGGAATCAGTGGCTAGGGAACGGAGTTTTTGGCAGGGTCCAAAAACAATGGCTTTTGTCTTCCCAATATTTTCTATACGTCTTCCCAAACGTAGTAAAATGTCCCAAGGCACTTCACAGGAGCATTATGAAGCAAATTTAACACAGAGCCACAGAAGGAGATATTAAGGCAGGTGACCAAAAGCTTAGTCAAAGAGGTAGGTTTTAAGGAGCTTCTTAAAGGAGGAGAGAGGCGGAGAGGGATAGGGAGGGAATTCCAGAGCTTATGTCCTAGGCAGTTGAAGACACGGCTGCAAATGGTGAAGCAATTAAATTGGGATGCGCAAGACATCAGAATTGGAGGAGCGTAGGTATTCTAGTTTTACCTAAATGTCAACTTTTTGGAGCAATGTACCTAGCAAAGTAATAGAGGAAAAACATCAGGGATAAGCAAAATATAATTAGATGCTTTGATGGGAGAGTTAGCGTACTAGAGAAATAAGCTTTGATCAACTGAATGGCCTTTTCTCGTCCTTGTCTTTTCTTACTTTTTTTGTAGATTCATAGAATCATAGAAGGTTACAGCACGGAAGGAGGCCATTTGGCCCATCGAGTCCGCGCCAGCTCTATGCAAGAGCAATCCAGCTAGTTGCACTGCCCCGCCCTGTCCCCGTAGCCCTGCACATTTTTTCATTTTAAGTACTTATCCAGTTCCCTTTTGAAGGCCATGATTGAATCTGCTTCCATCATTCCCTCGGTTAGTGCATTCCAGATCCTAACCACTCGCTATGTAAAAAAGATTTTCCTCATAGGACCTTTGGTTCTTTTGCCAATCACCTTAAATCTATGTCCTCTGGTTTTTGACACGTCCAACAATGGGAACAGTTTCTCTCTATCTACTCTGTCTAGACCCTTCATGATTTTGAATACCTCTATAAAATCTCCTCTCAACCTTCTCTGTTCCAAGAAGAACATTCACAGCTTTTCCACTATATCCACATAATTAAAGTCCCTCATCCCTGGAATCATTCTAGTAAATCTCCTCTGCACCCTCTCTAAGGCCTTCACGTCCTTCCTAAAGTGCGGTGCCCAGAACTGGACACAATACTGCAGTTGTGGCCGAACCAGTGTTTTATAAAAGTTCATCATGGCTTCCTTGCTTTTGGACTCTATGCCTCTATTTATAAAGCCCAGGACCCTGTATGGTTTTTTAACTGCTTTCTCAATCTGCCCTGCCACCTTCAATGATTTAAGACCATAAGGCCATAAGAGATAGGAGCAGCAGTAGGCCATTCGGCCCCTCAAGCCTGCTCCGCCATTCAATGAGATCATGGCTGATCTGATTTTTACCTCAACTCCACTTTCCTGCTTTTTCCCCATATCCTTTGACACCCTTGCTGATCAAAAATTTGTCGAACTCAGCCTTGAATGTATTCAATGACTCATCCTCCACAGCTTTTTGGGGTAAAGAATGCCAAAGAATCACGACCCTCTGGGAGAAGAAATTCCTCCTCATTTCCATCTTAAACAGGCGACCCGTTATTCTGAGACTATGCCCCCTAGTTTTAGATACCCCCATGAGGGGTAACATCCTCTCAGCATCTACCCTATCGAGCCCCCTCAGAATCTTGTATGTTTCAATAAGGTCTCCTCTCATTCTTCTAAACTCCAATGAGTATAGACCCAACCTGTTCAATCTTTCCTCATAAGACAACCCTCCCATATCCGGAATCAACCTAGTGAACCTTCTCTGAACTGCCTCCAATGCAAGTATGTCCTTCCTTAAATAAGGGCACGAGAACTGTACACAGTACTCCAGGTCTCACCAGCACCCTGTACAGTTGTAGCATGACTTCCCTGCTTTTTTACTCCATCCCCCTAGAAATAAAAGCCAATATTCCGTTTGCCTTCCGGATTACCTGCTGCACCTGTATGTTGACTTTTTGTGTTTCATGTACGAGGACACCCAGATCCCTCTCTACCGCAGCATTTTGTAGTATTTCTCCATTCAAATAATATTTTGCTTTTTTATTTTTCTTCCCAAACCTGTCAATATCCCTTTGCAGACACTTTGTGTCCTCATCGCAACTTGCTTTTCCACTATCTTTGTATTGACGAACCGGATTCTTTCCCCTCAGTCTGGTTCAGCAAGAACTGATTCGAGTACACCGTAAAGTTCAAACAACTTTAATAGCAGATCTTAGTCTGTAGCTTCAATTCAGATTCCTGAGAGAATCCGAACGATTCTAACAGAATAAGGAGAGACAAAGACAAAGACAAAAACTCATACCTTTATACAAATCCATAGAGGTTGGAACATCATTAACACAAAAGTCAACACCAATCATAAGCCGGGCACAGGCTGCCATGCGGGGTTACATTATTTCCGGCCAATCATAGACAATCCATATGCTGACCATGTTGCTATTAGACATCAAAGGGGTTACTTCCTCACTTTCCAACTTGGAAGGTTCTTCCCTGTTCCTTCTATTCCTTATCTCCCAACCTGGAATGTCTTTCAACTTTGGCTAAGCTCGTTCCCTATATTGATCTGCCATAAACATGGAGACATTCAGACCAGTCCTTGACTCACATCAAAGACCTATCATTGATAAGACAATGCAGGCCTGCTGACTAAGCAACCATATGGCCCAGCAGGAGGGCCAGGCCACTTGTATCAATCTCAGTTACTAACTAATTAACCCTTTCTAACCATTTTGCATTCTGCTTCTTTGCCACATAGGCATTTTAATATTTTACTAAAAACTGACCACGTAGGGATTCTCATTCCCCCCTTTTATCATTTAATGATAACCAACCCTTGTTCACTCATCAGTTCTGCCTAAGCAGAGTCTCATACACGAATCTGTTCCATTGCCGCCTTACAGCAGATTTTAACGCAAGCAACGATCAGGCCAAAAGTAAGTATTGCTACAATTAGAATAACTAATCCATGCATCAAGTACGATCCCCATGAGCCACTGAGGAGCCATTCTAACCAACCTTCTCCCAGGGTCTGGTGTAATTTTGTTACGGCTTTCTGTATATGCTCAACCAGATTAGTTATATTTTCTGAGTTATCTGGTATGTAGGTGCAGCATTCTGATCCAATCAGTGCACAGGTTCCCCCTTTTGCGGCTAACAGGTAATCTAAAGCCATGCGATTCTGCAAGGCCATTGTCCGAATGGCTATCATTTCTGCATTTGTATCCTTCAGTGCCACTGCGGTGTCATTAGCTACTTCTTCTAATACCGAAGCCATCTGCCGAATTTCCTTAATTGTCCTGGCTACCCCATACCCAGGGAACAAAATAGCGAAATATCGCTCCGTTTCTGTAATTTCCCTTTTAGACCTATATTGGTAATGATCCGCTAGGGAAGGCAAGTGATGAACATGGGGTACTACATATCCTAAATAACAGGACCCGATCCAGTTCTGAGGCAACCATGGGTATGCCTTATGGCCGCATATGAAATACGTACCATTATATGCAGTTAAATTTCCCTTTTTAGCCATATATATAAGAGGCTGAGAGTCAAGGTGATTCCACAGCAACCCACTGGTTTTATTAAGCGTTGGGGCCCATTGGCCCTGGAACATGCCCTGGGTAGTCAGGTTGACTATGGGTGGTAGCCAATAGTGGGTGGTGCTGCAATCACTATGTCCCATAAAAGGGCCATTATTTGGGGCATTCTTATTCCAACATACCGTCCCGTTTGGTCTAGACGTATTGGTCAAGAGCAAGAACGGGGGCTTATGGGCTTGATTGTAATTAGGCTGGTACCATCCTCTAAACTCATTAAGACTATACCCCGCTGATGCCCATTCTATTGTTTCCGGGGTTCCTATCGCATTTCCCGAATTGTTTCGTCTAATGACCCATTCCGCAGATTCATGGGACATAAAGGGAATCGGCTTTAAAGGGATACCTCCCTTGGAATGGATAGGAATGTGAGAACACACCCAACAGCTAGAGATACCCTGCCGTTTGGCATACACATAACTCATGTACAGGAAGGTGTTAACGTGCAGTTCGCGCTTTTGGAGTTGGAGATCTCTCTTTCGTCTCTGTAGCAGAGAACCCCCTAATCTTGGATAGTTAAAAATCTCTATGGGGGCTAACCCATTACGCTTTCTCCCTTGGTTAAATCTCAGGTACCGATCGTACCTCTGTGTATCTCTCTCTTGTTCACACAACTCAGAGGTCTTTTCCCCTTCACGTTTACAAACATAATCATATTTGCACTCAGTCCAATAACAAGGTATTCCTCCATGCGATATTCCAAACTCTATCGAGCGGTGGGGCTGCCTCAGGAGCCCGGCACATCCATCTATCCGGGTGATGTTCCACCTTCCGAATCCGTCTGGGTCATTATCGTTGCATCGAAGTACGTCTCCTTTACATAAGTGGTGTATGCACTTAGGCTGGTCCCGTCGACATGTTCTCTCTTTGGTTACTCCCAGGGTCAGCAAGAGTTCAAGGCAGAAGATCCAAGGGAAGACTTTCATAACTGGTCACGATACCTATATAGGGAAGATTTCTTAGAAGAAAAGAAAAGTTAGCATTTTAAGTTTGAGACATGGGACTGATAGTTTTACAGTGGTGGAGGTGAACCCACGCACTCTTCCCCTCTACCTTCACAGCGGTAGGGGTGGTGAGTAGAACCTGATAGGGCCCCTCCCAACGAGGTTCCAGTCCTTTCCTTGTCCAATTCCTGATTAACACGTACGTTCCCGGTTCAATTTTAGATGGACTGGCGATAGGAGGAAGTTCGACGTAGGCAGCTCGTACCCGAGAGTGGAGGCTTCTCAATGCCTTAGTTAATGACAAAATATAGTTAGTCATTTCTGTCGTCATGTGGTGAAAGTGGACAGTTTTCGGAACGTTTTGATTCCACGGGGTCTTGAGGGGTCTCCCGTATATAATTTCAGCAGGACTTAACCGTGCTACCCCAGCCGGAGTAGTACGTATCTGAAATAAGGCTATAGGAAGAAGTTTAAGCCAAGTAGTACCAGTCTCTGCCTGCAGTTTAGCCAGTTTATTTTTCAAAGTCTGATTAGCTCGTTCGACCAACCCAGCGGCCTGTGGCCTGTAGGCACAGTGTAACTGTTGTTCAATGCCCATTTGGGTGCAGAATTCCTTGTTCACCTGACCCACAAAATGAGGGCCGTTATCTGAACTCAATTGATTTGGGATTCCGTATCTCGGGATGATCTCTTTCATCAGAACTTTTACAACAGTGGAGGCTTTGTTATCTGTTGTCGGATAGGCCTCTATCCATTTACTAAATACATCAACAATAACTAGGACATATTTATAACCCTGACATCTTTCCAACTCAATGTAGTCCATCTGGAGGGTCTCAAAAGGACCTTCCGGCAAAGGGGTCTTTCCCGATTCGCAAGGCACTCCCTTCCCAGGGTTGTATTGTTGACAAATGAGACAGCGACTGCTGATGCTCTGAGCTAGGGCTTGCAACCTAGGATGCCACCAAGTGGCCAGCAGCGTACCACTAACAGCTTTGGCACCACAATGAGTTGCAAAGTGTACACATTCAATAACCCATACTGCTAATTTATCTGACATACAGGTCTGCCCCACAGGGGTAACCCATAATTTAGATACACAGTCATAAGTACAACCAAGTTGTTTCCACAATTGTTTATCACAGTCAGGAGCGTCCTCCTGTAATTTAATGACGTCTTGGATGGTTGGCATTGGCTTTTCAGAGGGAGACTTGCTCTGTTTTGAGCTTTTAGTCTGACTCATCATTCTAGGGACAACCACCCTCTGTGTCTGGGACACTTCCTTAGCTTCCTGATCAGCATATCTATTCCCTATATCTACTGGGGTCTGTCCTGTCGTGTGGGCGGGGCACTTTATAACCGAGATCTGTCTTGGTAGCATAAGGGCTTGTAACAAATCTGAAACTAACTTCTGATGGGAAATCTGCGTACCTACAGAAGTCAGAAACCCTCTGTTTTTCCATAACTGTCCAAAGTCGTGAACTACCCCGAAAGCATATCTCGAATCTGTATAGACATTAACCCTTTGGTCTTTCCCGAGGACACAAGCTCTTATCAATGCAAACAGCTCCGCTTGCTGGGCAGAATATGGAAACTCAAAAGCAGCAGATTCGACAGTTTTACCGTCCTGGTCCACTATTGCATATCCAGAAAGTTTCTCTCCAAAGGAACCAATAGAGGCACTCCCATCCACGTACATAGTTATGTCCGGATCTTTTATTGGGACATCAGATAGATCATCTCTGACAGAAGTGTCTTCCTTAATTAAAGATAAACAATCATGTCCTGGATCAGTCTGTTCCATGGGTGGTTCTGTGAGAAAACATGCTGGGTTGATAGTAGTACAATGTTTAAATCGCAGTCTAGGATTATTAAGCAGATATATCTCATACTTATTCTGTCGAGCCATGGTAAGATGTTGAGTCTGCAGCTGTCCTAATAATGCAGTTACCGAGTGTGAACTGTATACAGTGATGTCCTGTTGTAAAGTCAGATTAGCCGCCGACTGTAGGCTATTGTAAATGGCCGTTAAAATCTGAGTACAAACTGGATGTCCTAGTGCTACTGGATCTAACTTCGAAGAGTAGTACGCCACCGGTCTATGCTTGTCGCCATGTTTTTGAGTCAAAACAGCAGTCGAGCAATCAGCGAGGATAGTACAGTACAACTGAAATGGTCTGTCATACAAGGGTCTCCCCAATGCGGGTGCTTGTGACAAAGCTTCCTTTAATCTCTCAAATGCTCCCAAGGCATCAGAATCTAGTTGAAATTCACCCTCTATGCTGGTGTATGGTGTTAATAATTTAGTGTCCAAAGCAATGTTAGGGATCCACTGTCTGCAATAGTTTACCATTCCCATCCACTGCCGTACCTCCTTTGCAGTGCGAGGCACAGGGAATTGACAGATTGGTTCAATCCTGCTTCTTTCTAGGCTCCGCTCAGTTGCTGAGAGCATAACTCCAAGAAACTTAACCCTCTGTTGGCCCACCAGTACTTTCGACTGGGATACTATGTACCCTAGCGAGGATAAGTGATTTAGCAATTGGGCAGTGTCTTTTCGGTTACTCTGCTCATCAGGGCTGGCTATCAACAGATCATCCACATACTGGACTAGTTCAGACCCTTGTTTCAAAGTCAAGGTCTGTAATTGTTCCTGTAAGCATCTAGAAAATAATGTTGGGGAGTTAACGAAGCCTTGTGGCAGTCGGGTCCAAGTATATTGCTGTCCCTTGTAAGTGAAGGCAAAAAGGTACTGACTTGATGGGTCTAGCGGTAAGGCGAAAAAGGCGTGTTGAAGATCGACTACTGCAAAGACTTTGGCTGTTGCAGGAACTTGAGCCAGAATATGAGCTGGATTGGGCACTAGCGCGTGGAGTGGCTGTACAATGGCATTGATTGATCGCAAATCCTGTACTAATCTGTACTGGTCTGGCTTGCCTGGCTTTGGAACTGCCAGTATCGGCGTGTTACACGGGGACTGACATTTAATCAAAATCCCTTGTTTTAACAACCCAGCGATCAATCTGTCAATGCTTGGTATCGCCTGTTGCTTTAGTGGATATTGTCGAATAGAGGGTAATACAACATTTTCCTGCAGGGCAATATGAATAGGAATCATTTTAACGCATCCCACCTGTGTGGGATCCTCCGCCCACACTTGCGGATTAACATATTCTGGTTTTTCATTGCCCACATGGTGGCGCAATTGTGCCCTGTTAACCCTTGGTGTCTGGTAAAACAGAATAGTCCGACCGCATGACAGGGTCTGTTTCTGTCGATTATTTGAATCAGCTTGTTCGACTGTCTGTTTTATCATGGGTCCTAAATCTTTCGCATGGTACGGGTAATTCACCTCCCAGGTGATATGTGGGGCTCCCTTTATTTCAAAGGGTCCTGGGTCCCATCCTATTGTTTTTGCAGCACCCCGAGGGATGTAACCTGTAACAGGTGCTTCCTTCCACAACTCTGAGGGGATCTCAACATACTCTGCTCTCCCTTCTGGTCCTGTAACCATAGCCCGGCGAATAACCTCCCATTCCGTTCCTATATAGCTTCGGTAAAAGTCCTCCAATTCCTTATTTCTCCCACTCATATCGTAGGCCAAGGTTACATGAAGGGAACCCTCATCTTCGAAGTCTAGAGACCACCATTGTGGGGTGATGGAAACATAACACTGCATTTTGGGAGCCCATGGTTTCACAATCAGTCCTTCGTCCCCGCATTCAATGCTCAGGCGGAATGCACATAGCAAGTCTCTAGCCATGAGGTTACAGTCTAGTCCACTTGTAATTACAAATTGGTGTTTCACTGACTCATTTCCAAATTGTACTTCCACTGGTTCAGATATCGGGTATTGGCTCACTTGTCCCTGAAAACCAGACAGACTCTGTTTTTCCCCGGACTCAGGGAGATTGAGCTCCGATCGGACAGATGACATGGTTGCTCCGGTGTCTACCAAGAATGTATGTGGGTTTCCTTTAATCATCAGTGACAAAACGGGCTCCTGCTCTGACTGGATCCCGTTTACCACAAGGTTAGCTAGTCAATACTGGGGGAACGGATTGTTTTGGGAAAAGTCCGTATATCTTCCTCATCCTCGATTCCCTTGCCAACCTCCTCTTCGCTGCCCTTGCATATGGCCCCCTCTTCCCTGTCTACGGGAGGGACATTCCTTGCTCCAGTGGCCTAGCTGACCACAATTGAAACAGGCATCTGACCCTGTTTGTCTCCCTCCTCCTCTTTTCCCTTCAAAATTACGTCTCGGAGGAACGTAGGGTGGGCCATAGTTAGGGGCGGTTGGTCCGTTAGGGTGTGTATCGTACCCATACCCTTCTCTATTAACCCATCCTGGAACACAATACTGAGGCTCCATCTGATATCCTGTTCTGTCTGAGGTGCGTTTCGGCCCTTCCTTTTTCACCACATACTCAGTTTTAACTCTAACTTGGGCCTGACCTTCCTGGTGCTTATTATCCATCCAGTAGTATTTTACTGCCCTATTCATCTGGCTGGAAGTATTCTCTGACCAGTCCATATTATTAGTCCTAATTGCTTGAGAAACCGGAATCGGTAGGCAGTTCAGTAGCATGGCGCAGTACTGTGGTGAGTCTCTTCCCTCACGGTACGCTGTGTCTCCTGATTGATTCCGGTATACTTCCGAGAATCTTTCCAAATATTCATCTGCTCCTTCTCCCTTTTTAGGCCTGGTGTCTAAGATCTTAGTTATGTCAATTGGTTTTTGTAGAGTAGCACTAAGGGCACCCAAAAGACGCTCCTGGCGCTCAACATCATTGTTTGGTATCTGTGCTACCAATGCGACATGAGTCCGGACATTCAATTGGTCCAGGAATTTGGTATGTTCAGCATGGGTTAAAACTTGCTGTATTAGCGACCATAAGTCCCTTGATTCTGCATTATAGACAGAAACGGTAGTCTTAAGGAATTCTATAAATGCGGTAGGTGACTTTCTCCTATCCGGCACCCCAGATAGAATGGCCATTATCTCGTTAGGTTTCCATGGACAGTACACATCTATCGTTCGGGAGTTGCCGGCTACTCCAACATTGTCTGGGTTTGGGTCAAAAGTAGGATTAGGCATCGGCCTCATTGGTAACTGACGAGGGGTCGGCTCATCCCTAGCTAGTGTCTCAGTAGTACGTTCTAAGTTTAGTGATGGCAAGTCGTCTCCTGACTCTTCAGTTTCTGCGTCTCTAAGTCCCTGACTGTCCAATCTCTGATCTCTCTGCTGACTTAAACTAAGTGGGCTGACTGAGAATTTAAATGTTGGAGCCAATAATTCCCTAGTTTTACTTCTAGTACGGGAAGCAACCGGGGAGACAGTTTGAGGCATTATCACAGGGGTCTGAACAGTCTGTACCGTAGGCCCTGAAGAATAGATATTACTGTACTCAGGAGGGGCACTAGGACCCTGGGGAGCTACACGGGACCTACAATTCCACTCATCCAAATCATCATCGTCTCCCCCAGCCAAGGCAAGGCCAATCATTGGATTACATAATCCACTTTTCTCAACCAGTTTGGGCTCGCCCGAAGTCTTTTCAGACCTCTTTTTAGAGCACTTTTCATGAGCACATTCTCCTTTTAGGACCTCTACGGACTTGACCACCCCTCCTTCAGTGAGTCCTATCCCTAACTTCAACGCATTATCCTGCCAACTTGCTAATAACGAAGCTTCTTTCAGTTCTTGACAGTACTGTCTCCATAAAGCAATTAAATCTTTGGCTACTTTATTTCCGTTATTTTTCCAAATTAATTCCTGTGCTTTTATGGCAGTATCTAGGTCTTTAACTCCTCCCAATGGCCATTGACCATTCCCCAGTTTTTTATTCAACCCGCCTGACAATTGTCTAAATTGTTTTGCCTTGTCCGGATATTTTTCACACAAAGTCTGTAAGGCACTCCCTGGTTCTGCAGAGGTATCCAGACAACTACCCATTCTATGTCCCGTTTTCCTTTACTCTTAGTCAACTAATTAATACAACCGTATTTGAACAGAATTCAAAGATGGACCTGACTCCTTGTGCCTCACAATCCCAAGTGCCTTTGGTCTCTACGCCCACTTCAGGGTCCTGACCTTCGCGTGGGGGATCTCCCCTCTTAACAACCGGTCGAAGGCTGCGCGTTGAGACAGGCACTTCCTCCCTTAGTCGATCAGCACAAGCAATCAGTTCCTGTTTATACCCACTCACCAGGAACTCGAACTCTAACTCTCAGTGATAATTTTAATCACTGACTCAAGATTCTGGTTTATAACCAATCACCAAAAACTCGAACTCTAACTCTCAGTGATAATTTTAATCACTGACTCAAGATTCTGGTTTATAACAAATCACCAAAAACTCGAACTCTAACTCTCAGTGATAATTTTAATCACTGACTCAAGATTCTAGTTCGATCACTGACCCGAAGTTCTAGTTCGATCACTGACCTACCGCTTACAAGTTATTCCCTCAGTCCCTGTACTGACCCTCAGTGATATTCAACCATTGACCTCTTTCTGCTATTTCTGTGTATTCGCCAGACTGACCTGAATCTCGTAAAGACGCCACTCGAGTGTTAGCGATTGGACGATTCGTCGTCAGACTTAACAGATTTAGGAAAGCCGATATAGTAAAGAAAAGTTTACTCACACCGGGCGCGCCCTTCCCGTCCTCTGTGTCCAAGACAAACCGCCTCTTACTCCGCGAACTCTCGGTGAACGACCGTTGAAATCCCCGTAAGGGCCACCAAATGAAGAACCGGATTCTTTCCCCTCAGTCTGGTTCAGCAAGAACTGATTCGAGTACACCGTAAAGTTCAAACAACTTTAATAGCAGATCTTAGTCTGTAGCTTCAATTCAGATTCCTGAGAGAATCCGAACGATTCTAACAGAATAAGGAGAGACAAAGACAAAGACAAAAACTCATACCTTTATACAAATCCATAGAGGTTGGAACATCATTAACACAAAAGTCAACACCAATCATAAGCCGGGCACAGGCTGCCATGCGGGGTTACATTATTTCCGGCCAATCATAGACAATCCATATGCTGACCATGTTGCTATTAGACATCAAAGGGGTTACTTCCTCACTTTCCAACTTGGAAGGTTCTTCCCTGTTCCTTCTATTCCTTATCTCCCAACCTGGAATGTCTTTCAACTTTGGCTAAGCTCGTTCCCTATATTGATCTGCCATAAACATGGAGACATTCAGACCAGTCCTTGACTCACATCAAAGACCTATCATTGATAAGACAATGCAGGCCTGCTGACTAAGCAACCATATGGCCCAGCAGGAGGGCCAGGCCACTTGTATCAATCTCAGTTACTAACTAATTAACCCTTTCTAACCATTTTGCATTCTGCTTCTTTGCCACATAGGCATTTTAATATTTTACTAAAAACTGACCACGTAGGGATTCTCAGTATCATCAGCAAATTTGGCCACAAGACACTCCGTTCCTTCATCCAAGTCATTGATATATATTGTAAATAGTTGAGGCCCCAGCACTGAGCCCTGCGGTACCCCACTAGTTACAGAGTGTCATTTTGAAAATGACCCTTTTATCACAACTCTTTGTTTTCTGTTCATTAGCCAATCCTCTATCCATGCCAGTATATTACCCCCAACACCAAGAGCTCTTATCTTGTGCAGTATTCTTTTATGTGGCACCTTATCGAATGCCTTTTGGAAATCCAAATATACAGCATCCATTGGTTCCCCTTTATCCACACATTACTTCCTCAAAGAACACTAATAAATTTGTCAGACACGATTGCCCCTTCATAAAACCATGTTGACTCTTCTTGATTGTATTATGAGTCTCCAAATGGCCTGCTACTACTTCCTTAATAATGGATTCTAGTATTTTCCCAATGACAGATGTTAGGCTAACTGGTCTATAGTTACCTGCTTTCTGTCTCACTCCCTTCTTGAATAGGGGTGTTACGTTTGCGGTTTTCCAAACCGCTGGGACCTTTCCCGAATCTAGTGAATTCTGGAAGATTACAACCAATGCATCCACTATCTCTGTAGCCACTTCCTTTAAGACCCTCGGATGCAAGCCATCAGGTCCAGAGGACTTGTCAGCCTTTAGACCCATTAGTTTACCTAATACTTTTTCTCTAGTGAAAAAGATTGTTTTTAGTTCCTCCCTCCCTTTTGCCCATTGATTTTCTACTATTATTGGTATATTATTAGTGTCTTCTACTGTGAAGACAGATACAAAATATCTGTTCAGTTCCTCTGCCATTTCCTTGTTTTCCATTATTATTTCCCCAGTCTCATCCTCCAAGGGACCAATGTTTACTTTAGCTACCCTCTTCCTTTTTATATACTTGTAGACGCTTTTACTCTCAGTTTTTATATTTCTTGCGAATTTACTCTCATCATTTATTTGCTCCATCTTTATTATTATTTTAGTCATCTTTTGCTGGTTTTTAAAGTTTTCCCAATCTTCGGGCTTACCAGTAATCTTTGCCATGTTGTATGCTTTTTCTTTTAACCTGATACCATCCTTTACTTCCATGGTTAGACATGGTTGGTTCACCCTTTTTGTGGAGTCTTTCCTCCTAACAGGAATATATTTTTGTTGCGAGTCATAAAATATCTTTTTAAATGTTTGCCACTGTTTATCCACCATCATACCATCTAATCTATTTACCCAGTCCACTTAGCCAATTCTGCCCTCATTCCTTTATAATTGCCCTTATTTAAGTTTAATACAGTAATTTAAGACCCAAGATCCTTGCTCTCAAACTGAATGTGAAATTCTATCATGTTATGATCACTGCTTCCTAAGGGATCCTTTACTTTGGGATCATTAATTAATCCTGTTTCGTTACCCATTACCGGATCCAAAATGGCCTGTTCCCTGGTTGGTTCCCGGACGTATTGGTCTTAGAAACAGTCTCTAATACACTCTATGAACTCATCCTCAGGGCTATTTTTGCCAATTTGATTTGTCCAATCTTTTTCTTTATTTGTTCATGGGATGTGGGCGTCACTGGCGAGGCCGGCATTTATTGCCCATCCCAAAATTGCCCTTGAGAAGGTGGTGGTGAGCCGCCTTCTTGAACCACTGCAGTCCATGTGGTGAAGGTTCTCCCACAGTGCTGTTAGGAAGGGAGTTCCAGGATTTTGACCCAGCGACGATGAAGAAACGGCGATATATTTCCAAGTCGGGATGGTGTGTGACTTGGAGGGGAACGTGCAGGTGGTGTTGTTCCCATGTACCTGCTGCTCTTGTCCTTCTAGGTGGTAGAGGTCGCGGGTTTGGGAGGTGCTGTCGAAGAAGCCTTGGCGAGTTGCTGCAGTGCATCCTGTGGATGGTACACACTGCAGCCACTGTGCGCCGGTGGTGAAGGGAGTGAATGTTTAGGGTGGTGGATGGGGTGCCAATCAAGCGGGCTGCTTTATCTTGGATGGTGTTGAGCTTCTTGAGTGGTGTTGGAGCTGCACTCATCCAAGCAAGCGGAGAGTATTCCATCACACTCCTGACTTGTGCCTTGTAGATGTGGAAAGGCTTTGGGGAGTCAGGAGGTGAGTCACTCGCCGCAGAATATACAGCCTCTAACCTGCTTTTATACAGTATTTATATGGCTGGTCCAGTTAAGTTTGTGGTCAATGGTGACCCCCAGGATGTTGATGGTGGGGGATTCAGTGATGGTAATGCCGTTGAATGTCAAGGGGAGGTGGTTAGACTCTCTCTTGTTGGAGATGGTCATTGCCTGGCACCTGTCTGGTGCGAATGTTACTTGCCACTTATCAGCCCAAGCCTGGATGTTGTCCAGGTCTTGCTGCATGCGGGCTCGGAGTGCTTCGTTATTTGAGGGGTTGCGAATGGAACTGAACACTGTGCAATCATCAGTGAACATCCGCATTTCTGAACTTATGATGGAGGGAAGGTCATTGATGAAGGAGCTGAAGATGGTTGGGCCTAGGATACTACCCTGAGGAAATCCTGCAGCAATGTCCTGGGGCTGAGATGATTGGTCTCCAACAACCACTACCATCTTCCTTTTTGCTAGGTATGACTCCAGTCACTGGAGAGTTTTCCCCCTGATTCCCATTGACTTCAATTTTACTAGGGCTCCTTGGTGCCACACTCTGTCAAATGCTGCCTTGATGTCAAGGGCAATCACTCTCACCTCACCTCTGGAATTCAGCTCTTATGTCCACGTTTGGACCAAGGCTGTAATGAGGTCTGGTACCAAGTGGTCCTGGCGGAACCCAAACTGAGCATCGGTGAGCAGGTTATTGGTGAGTAAGTGCCGCTTGATAGCACTGTCGACGACAACTTCCATCACTTTGCTGATGATTGAGAGTAGACTGATGGGGCGGTAATTGGCCGGATTGGATTTGTCCTGCTTTTTGTGGATAGGACATACCTGGGCAATTTTTCACATTGTCAGGTATATGCCAGTGTTGTAGCTGTACTGGAACAGCTTGGCTAGATGCGCAGCTAGTTCTGGAGCACAAATCTTCAGCACTACAGCTTGGAAGTTGTCGGGGCCCATTGCCTTTGCTGTATCCAGTGCACTCAGCCGTTTCTTGATATCACGTGGAGTGAATTGAATTGGCTGAAGACTGGCTTCTGTGATGGTGGGGATATTGGGAGGAGGCCGAGATGGATCATCCACTCGGCACTTCTGGCTGAAGATGGTTGCAAACGCTTCAGACTTGACTTTTGCACTCACGTGCTGGACTCCGCCATCATTGAGGATGGGGATGTTTGCAGGGCCTTCTCCTGTTAGTTGTTTAATTGTCCACCACCATTCACGACTGGATGTGGCAGGACTGCAGAGCTTTGATCTGATCCGTTGAACATAAGAACATAAGAAATAGTAGCAGGAGTAGGCCAATCGGCCCCTCGAGCCTGCTCCGCCATTCAATAAGATCATGGCTGATCTGATCCTAACCTCAAATCTAAATTCATGTCCAATTTCCTGCCCGCTCCCCGTAACCCCTAATTCCCTTTACTTCTAGGAAACTGTCTATTTCTGTTTTAAATTTATTTAATGATGTAGCTTCCACAGCTTCCTGGGGCAGCAAATTCCACAGACCTACCACCCTCTGAGTGAAGAAGTTTCTCCTCATCTCAGTTTTGAAAGAGCAGCCCTTATTCTAAGATTATGCCCCCTAGTTCTAGTTTCACCCATCCTTGGGAACATCCTTACCGTATCCACCCAATCAAGCCCCTTCACAATCTTATATGTTTCAATAAGATCGCCTCTCATTCTTCTGAACTCCAATGAGTAGAGTCCCAATCTACTCAACCTCTCCTCATATGTCCGCCCCCTCATCCCCGGGATTAACCGAGTGAACCTTCTTTGTACTGCCTCGAGAGCAAGTATGTCTTTTCTTAAGTATGGAGACCAAAACTGTATGCAGTATTCCAGGTGCGGTCTCACCAATACCTTATAAAACTGCAGCAATACCTCCCTGTTTTTATATTCTATCCCCCTAGCAATAAAAGCCAACATTCCGTTGGCCTTCTTGATCACCTGCTGCACCTGCATACTAACTTTTTGATTTTCTTGCACTAGGACCCCCAGATCCCTTTGTACTGCAGTACTTTCCAGTTTCTTGTCATTAAGATAATAACTTGCTCTCTGATTTTTCCTGCCAAAGTTCATAACCTCACATTTTCCAATATTGTATTGCATCTGCCAAATCTCCGCCCACTCACCCAGCCTGTCTATATCCCCTTGTAGGTTTTTTATGTCCTCCTCACTCTCTACTTTCCCTCCCATCTTTGTATCATCTGCAAACTTTGATATGTTATACTCGGTCCCCTCCTCCAAATCGTTATATAGATTATAAAGAGTTGGGGACCCAGCACCGACCCCTGCGGAACACCACTGGCAACTGGTTGCCAGTCCGAGAATGAACCATTTATCCAAACTCCCCTTGTCGACACCCAGCCTGTCTACAAGGGGATATAGACAGGCTGGGTGAGTGGGCGGAGATTTCGCAGATGCAATACAATATTGGAAAATGTGAGGTTATGAACTTTGGAAGGAAAAATCAGAGAGCAAGTTATTATCTTAATGACAAGAAACTGGAAAGCACTGCAGTAGAAAGGGATCTGGGGGACCTAGTGCAAGAAAATCAAAAAGTTAGTATGCAGGTGCAGCAGGTAACCAATCCTCCACCCATGCCAGAATATTACCCCCAATCCAGTGATTCTTTATCTTGAGCAATAATCTTTTATGTGGCACCTTGTCGAATGCCTTCTGGAAGTCTAAATACACTACGTCCACTGGTTCCCCTTTATCCACCCTGTACGTTATGTCCTCAAAGAACTCAAGCAAATTTGTCAGACATGACTTCCCCTTCGTAAAGCCATGCTGACTTTGTCCTATTAAATTATGTTTATCCAAATGATCCACTACTGTCTCCTTAATAATAGACTCCAAAATTTTACCCACCACAGATGTTAGGCTAACTGGTCTATAATTTCCAGCCTTCTGCCTACTACCCTTTTTAAATAAGGGTGTTACATTGGCAGTTTTCCAATCTGCCGGGACCTTTGCCGAGTCCAGAGAATTTTGGAAAATTATTAGCAAAGCATCCACAATCCCTACTGCCACTTCCCTCAAGACCCTAGGATGTAAGCCATCAGGTCCAGGGGATTTATCCGCCTTGAGTCCTATTAATTTACTGAGTACCAATTCCTTAGTGATTTTAATCGTATTTAGCTCCTCCCCCCCTAGAGCCCCCTGTTTGTCCAGTGTTGGGATATTCTTAGTGTCCTCTACCGTAAAGACTGAATCAAAATATTTGTTCAGCATTTTTGCCATCTCCATGTTTCCCACCATTAATTTCCCGGTCTCATCCTCTAAGGGACCTATGTTTGCCTTAGCCACCCTTTTTCTTTTTATATAACTGTAGAAACTCTTGCTATCTGTTTTTATATTTTTTGCTAATTTATTTTCACAATCTATCTTCCCTTTCTTAATCAATCCTTTAGTTACTTTTTGCTGCCTTGTGAAGACTTCCCAGTCTTCTATCCTCCCACTAAGTTTGGCAACCTTATATGTCCTTGTTTTTAGTCGGATACTATCCTTAATTTCTTTACTTAGCCACGGATGGCTGTCATTTCTTTTACACCCTTTTTTTCCTCAGTGGAATATATTCTTTTTGAAAGTTGTAAAATAACTCCTTAAATGAACACCACTGTTCATGTACCGTCTTACCCTTTAATCTATTTTCCCAGTCCACTTTAATCAATTCCGCTCTCATACCATCATAGTCTCCTTTATTCAAGCTCAGTACGCTTGTTTGAGAACCAACCTTCTCACCCTCTAATTGGATATGGAATGTAACCATGTTATGGTCACTCATTCCAAGGGGATCCTTAACTAGGACATTATTAATTAATCCTGGCTCATTACACAGGACCAGGTCCAAGGTTGCTTGCCCCCTTGTAGGATCAGTTACATATTGCTCAAGAAATCCATCCCTAATACACTCAATAAACTCTTCCTCAAGGCTGCCCTGCCCAATTTGATTTATCCAGTTAATATGATAGTTAAAATCCCCCATAATTATAGCTGTTCCCTTATTACATGCCCCGACTATTTCCTGATTAATACTTCTTCCAGCAGAGTTGCAATTATTAGGAGACCTATATACTACGCCCACTAATGTTTTTTTCCCCTTATTATTCCTTATCTCTACCCAAACTGTTTCATTATCCTGATCCTTTGTCCCAATATCATTTCTCTGTATTACAGCGATTCCTTCCTTTATTAACATAGCCACCCCACCTCCCCTTCCTTCCTGCCTGTCCATCCTGATTGTTAAATACCCTGGCATATTTAATTCCCAGTCGTTGTCACCCTGCAGCCATGTTTCTGTAATGGCCACAAGATCATACCCATACATAGTTATTTGTGCCGTTAACTCGTCCATTTTGTTACAAATGCTACGTGCATTCAGATAAAGAACTTTCAAATATGTTTTGTAACACTTAGTTCCTGCTTTTTCCTTTTTTAACACTTTACCTTTTACTCCATACCTTCTGTCCCTTCCTGACACGCTTTTCTCTGTCTCCCTGCTCAGGTTCCCAACCCCCTGCCACAGCTTTGATGCTGGGTTAATCGCCTTACGCCTTCTAGTTTTTATTTTATCCGTCGTGCCTAAAGTATACTTTCCTTCCGCTGCTCTACGCTTTTCCCTTTCACTTGTTCTTGAACAACTGTTTGTACTATTTGTATTGTGATGAACCACATGAACAGTTTGCAACATAGACTGCTGGGACGTTGATGTAACAGGAGTGGCCATGGTATAAGTGACAGGTTTCATAAACTGTGATATTTGGCGTTGTACAGTGATTAATACTGGCTTAGTAGACAGCGGTGATCCTGGTGCACTCTGAGCATATCTTGCCTCTTGTATTACTGCTAACTTAGGTTGCACAGTGCTAGATTCATGATCTGTGGGGACTGGAGAACCTTCCCTGGACAGACTCTCTGGGGTTTGCACACCACTGGAGTGGGATGAAAACACACCAGGGTGGCTTGGAGAAGCTGGTGCGCTTCTGGAAGAGGACCTAAGGGAGTTCTGAAGCAGGGCACGCCCCTTGGCCTTCGTTTCCTAAAGGCCTGCTCTGTTAGTTTGCTTTCAGAAGCAGCGTCTATCCTCCAGAATGAGCCTTTCCCAGGCTCCTCCTGGGAATGTGGTACCTTAATGAAGTAGCGATTCAGGGAAAGATTGTGTCGGATGGAATTTTGCCAGCCTTTGTCTGCTGTTGGTTGTGGAATCGCTTGGCTCTGTCTATAGCATGTTGCTTCCGCTGTTTAGCATGCATGTAGTCCTGAGTTGTAGCTTCACCAGGTTGGCACCTCATTTTTTGGTACGTTTGGTGCTGCTCCTGGCATGCTCTTCTACACTCCTTATTGTACCAGGGTTGATCCCCTGGCTTGTTGGTAATGGTAGAGTGAGGAATATGCCGGGCCATGAGGTTACAGATTGTGCTGGAATACAATTCTGCTGCTGCTGATGGCTCACAGTGCCTCATGGATGCCCAGTTTTGAGCTGCTAGATCTGTTCTGAATCTATCCCATTTAGCACGGTGGTAGTGCCACACAACACGTTGGATGGTGTCCTCAGTGCGAAGACGGGACTTCATCTCCACGAGGACTGTGCGGTGGTCACTCCTACCAATACTGTCATGGACAGATGCATTTGTGACAGGTAGATTGGTGAGGATGAGGTCAAGTAAGTTTCTCCCTCATGTTGGTTCGCTCACCAACTGCCGCAGGCCCAGTCTGGCAGCTATGTCCTTCAGGACTCGGCCAGCTCGGTCAGTAGTGGTGCTACCGAACCACTCTTGGTGATGGACATTGAAGTCCCCCACCCAGAGTACATTCTATCCCCTTGCTACCCTCAGTGCTTCCTCGAAGTGGTGTTCAACATGGAGGAGGACTGATTCATCAGCTGAGGGAGGACGGTAGGTGGTAATCAGCAGGAGGTTTCCTTGCCCATGTTTGACCTGATGCCATGAGATTTCATGGGGTCCAGATTCAATGTTGAGGACTCCCAGGGCCACTCCCTCCTGACTGTATATCACTGTACCGCCACCTCTGGTGGGTCTGTCCTGCCGATGGGACAGGACATACCCAGGGATGGTGATGGAAGAGTCTGGGACGTTGGCTGAAAGGTATGATTCTGTGAGTATGGCTATGTCAGGCTGTTGCTTGACTAGTCTGTGAAAGTTAAAATCGCCTATGATTATTGCATTACCATTTTTACAAGCCCCCCTTATTTCTTGATTAATATTTTGTCCTACAGTACAGCTACTGTTAGGGGGCCTATATAATACTCCCACCAGTGATTTCTTTCCCTTGCTATTTCTCGCCTCCACCCAAATTGATTCGACATCTTGATCTTCTGAGCCAAGAGCATTTCTCTCTATTATACCAATTTCATCCTTTATTAACAGGGCTACCCCACCATCTTTACCTTTTCTCCTATCCTTCCGAAATGTTAAATAACCCTGAATATTTAGCTCCCAACCTTGGTCACCTTGCAACCACGTCTCTGTAATGGCCACGAGATCATACCCATTTGTTTCTATTTGTGCCGTCAATTCACCTATCTTATTACGAATGCTGCGTGCATTCAGATGAAGAACCTCTAATTTATGCACATATACCCCCAGATCCCTCTGTTCCTCAACCCCTTTTAGAATTGTGCCCTCTAGTTTATATTGCCTCTGCTCATTTTTCCGAAATGCATCACCTCACATTTTTCCGCGTTAAACTTCATCTGCTATGTGTCCGCCCATGCCACCAGAGTGTTTATATCCTCTTGAAGTCTATCACTATCCTCCTCACTGTTCACTACCCTTCCAAGGTTTGTTTCATCCACAAATTTTGAAATTGTGCCTGTACTCCTAAGTCCAAGTCGTCAATATATATCAAGAAAAGCAATGGTCCCTGCACCAACCCCTGGGGACCTCCCTCCAGTCTGAAAAACAACCGTTCACCACTACTCTCTGTTTCCTGTCATTTAGACAATTCTGTATCCATGTTGCTATTGCCCCCTTTATTCCATGGGCCACAATCTTAATAGCAAGCCTACCATGTGGCACTTTATCAAACGCTTTTTGAAAATCCATATACACCAAATCAACTGCATTGCCCTCATCTACCCTTTCTGTTACCTCATCAAAAAACTCTATCAGGTTGGTTAAACACGATTTGCCTTTAACAAATCCATGCTGGCTTTCCTTAATCAATCCACACTCGTCCAAATGACTGTTAATTCTGTCCCGGATTATCGTTTCCAAAAGTTTCCCCACCCTCAAGGTTGAACTGACTGGCCTGTAGTTCCTGGGTTTATCTTTACACCCTTTTTTGAACAAGGGTGTAACATTTGCAATTCTCCAGTCCTCTGGCACCACTCCCGTATCTAAGGATGTCTGGAAGATTATGGCCAGTACCTCCGTAATTTCCCCCCTTACCTCCCTCAGCATCCTAGGGTACATCCCATCCGGACCAGGAGACTCACCTTTCTAGTGCCTTTTCTTTATCAATTTTTAGCCCATCCAGTATCTTAACTATATCTTCCTTTACTGAGACTCTGGCAGCATCCTCTTCCTTAGTAAAGACCGATGCAAAGTATTCATTTAGAACCTTGGCCATGCTCACTTCCTCCATGAGCAGATCCCCTTTATGGTCCCTAATTGGCCCCACCCCTCCTCCTACTAAGAATGAACAGGTTGGGTCTATGTTCATTGGAGTTTAGAAGAATGAGAGGAGATCTTATTGAAACATACAAGATTCTGAGGGGACCCGATAGGGTAGATGCTGAGAGGATGTTACCCCTCATGGGGGAATTTAAAACTAGGGGGCATAGTCTCAGAATAAGGGGTCGCCCGTTTAAGACGGAAATGAGGAGGAATTTCTTCTCCCAGAGGGTCGTGAATCTTTGGAATTCTTTACCCCAAAAAGCTGTGGAGGCTGAGTCATTGAATACATTCAAGGCCGAGCTAGACAAATTTTTGATCAGCAAGGGAGTCAAAGGATATGGGGAAAGGGCGGGAAAGTGGAGTTGAGGTAAAAATCAGATCAGCCATGATCTCATTAAATGGCAGAGCAGGCTTGAAGGGCCGAATGGCCTACTCCTGCTCCTATCTCTTATGCTCTTCTTATAGTCTTATGGTCTTACTACCCGTTTACTGTTAACATGTCTGTAGAAGAATTTTGGATTCGCTTTTATGTTGGTCGCCATACTCTCTCTTTGCCCCTCTTATTTCCTTTTTCAATTCCCCTCTGAACTTTCTATATTCTGCCTGGTTCTCACTTGTGTTATCAACCTGACGTCATACGTCGCTTTTTTCCGCTTCATCTTATTCTCTATCTCCTTTGTCATCCAGGGAGCTCTGGCTTTAGGTGCCCTACCTTTCTCCCTCGTTGGAATGTACCTTGTCTGTACCCGAATCCTCTCCTCTTTAAAGGCTCACCCACTGTTCAATTACAGTTTTGCCTGCCTACCTATGATTCCAATTTACCCGGGTCAGATCTGTTATCATCCCACTGAAATTGGCCCTCCTCCAATTGAGTATTTTTACTTTCGAGTGGTCAGAGTCCTTTTCCATAGCTATTCTAAACCTTATGATACTATGATCGCTGCTCCCTAAATGCTCCCCCACTGACACTTGCTCCACTTGGTCCGCCTCATTCCTTAGAACCAAATCCAGCAATGTCTCCTTCCTCATTGGGCCAGAAACATACTGGTCGAGAAAGTTATCCTGAACATATTTCAAAAATTCTTCCCCTTCTTTGCCCCTGATATTATTATTATCCCAGTCTATATTAGGATAGTTGAAGTCCCCAGTTATCACTACGCTATAGCTTTTGCACCTCTCTGTAATTTCCCTGCAAATTTGCTCCTCTATATCCTTCCCACTAGTTGGGGCCTGTAGAATACACCCAGTAGTGTAATGGCACCTCTATTGTTCCTTAACTCTAACCAAATAGATTCTGTCCTTGACCCCTCCAGGACATCCTCTCTCTCCAGTACTGCAATATTCTCCTTAATCAATATTGCCACTCCCCTCCTTTGTTTCCTTCCCTATCTTTCCTGAACACCTTGTATCCTCGAATACTTAGTACCCAATCCTGCCCTTTTTTGAGCCAGGTCTCTGTTATTGCCACAACATCGTATTCCCATGTGGCTTTTTGTGTCTGCAACCTTGTTTACCATGCTTCGTGCGTTCACACACATGCACCGCAAACCCGTCTTAGACTTTCTTGTACTCTCTCTTGGTCTGACCCCATCTAATACCTTACTATTTTTTACTCTAGGGCTATCTTTCTCTCCTGATCCTTTGTGTCCCTTGTTTCCCCTTTCCATTGCTACATCCTGGTGCCCACCCACTGCCAAACTAGTTTAAACCCCCCACCCCAACACAGTACTAGCGAACCTCGCCGTGAGGACATTGGTCCCAGCTCCGTTGAGGTGCAACCCATCCAGCCTGTACAGGTCCCACCTCCCCCAGAACTGGTCCCAATGCCCCAGGAATCAGAAGCCCTCCCCCCTGCATCACCTCTCCAGTCACGCATTCATCTGCTCTATCCTCCTGTTTCTATACTCGCTAGTGCATGGCACTATAGATTAAGCTCTTGAAGCAGATATTTAACTTATACATGACAATCATGGTGGTCTGCCTTAAAACACGATCAAATTAGCTTGTCAAGCTCAAGGCCACAAAATCACCCTCTTCTTAAAAGTCTCCTGCCACATTCTACAGATGGCCAAAAAAAAAGCTTGAAATGTCAGATTCAATTGTTGACATCCGTATTAATTTACAAAAGCTGCATTACGGTTCCCAGGGAAATGTTGACATTTTACCTTGTATGTCAAAGCTCATTGTGAAGCTACAAACATTTTATGTTAATCATTTCCCCATACAGTCACAAACTGCACGCTAACGTACAAAGGTCATCTGTCTTATTAAACTTGATCTTCACATTTTCTGCCTTCAGCATATTTTAGCTGAAACAATTTCAGTCAGACTTTGACGTCCCATCAAGGTTACCTACTATGCAGACGGAAATAGTCTCTTAAATTTATTAAGTAACTGGATTATATGAGTTCCCTTTATTTTTCCTGTCAGTCAAAAACTTATGTGAGCAAATACTGACAACTTCAACATAAAACTTTTGACTGCAAATTGGATTTTGTTGTCAAAGCTGAAGATGAATGTTTCATAATCTATATTAACAAAAGGAAAGAACAGCTTCAAACTGCTGCCAAAAATTATTATTTTTTACTTTTAATATACACATTTGAGCTAACTTGGTGGTACAGGGTAAATTACTCACTTTCCTCATCTTGTATTCAGTGGAAAAATATATAAATTAGATTCTATACCTGTGGAGAGATTAGAGAAACTGGGATTATTCTCCTTAGAGCAGAGAAGGTTAAGGGGAGATTTAATAGGTGTTCAAAATTGTGAAGGGTTTTGATAGAGGAGATAGGGAGAAACTGTTTCCAGTAGCAGTGCAGTCAGTAACCAAAGGACACAGATTTAAAATAATTGGCAAAAGATCCAGGAGGGAAATTAGGAGAAAATTTTTTATGCAGCGTGTTGTAATGAATCTAGAATGCACTACCTGAAAAGGTGGTGGAAGCAGATTCCGTAGTAACTTTCAGAAGGGAATTGGATAAATACTTGAAAAGGAGAAATTTGCATGGCTATGGGGAAGGTGCAGGGGAATGGACTAATTGGATAAATCTTTCAAAGAGCCGGCACAAGCTCTTTGAAATGGGCCAAATGGCCTCCTTATGTGCTATACGATTCTATGATTTCCAAAAATTAATTCTCCAAAACATTCTAAAAACATTTCATGCATATTGCTAAAGCAGAATTAAAATTTGAATCCATTTTACCTCCAACTAATCCATCAGAGCTTTCAAACAAGAGATTATGTGTGTATATCTCAAAATATTTTTTAACTGATATTGTTCACTAACTGAGTGACCTACTTTTTGAAAAATAATTTTTGAAAAAGTCTCAGAAGGGGAAGTAAATTTTATATACGAATATGGATCATGTTGTCATGAATATTTTAATGCTGTTTATCCCTCGGAGGAAAGCAGTTACAAAGTCACACTAAATGCAGCATGATTAATATCTGCCTATAAGCTAATATAGCTCTTCAGTGCAATTGTCTGAAAGCAGATTTTCAACTGCAGTCATTACTTATATATCACTATTTATTTTCTGCTTTTTATATGAAATATGAGTGGTCAAATGTAGTAAATTTTGCTCTTCACTGTTTATAGGTTTATGACAACAAAGTCATTGCAACTTAATATGGAAGGCAGCATTTTTTAAGGTTCATTCTCAGGATGTGAGCATCACTGACAAGGCCAGCATTTATTGCCCATCTCTATTTGTCCTTGAGACAGTGGTGATGAGCCGCCGCCTTCTTGAACTGCTGCAGTCCTTGTGGTGAGGGTGCTCCCACAATGCTGTTAGATAGGGAGTTCCATTATTTTGATCCAGCAATGATGAAGGAACGGTGATATATATTTCAATCAGGTTGGTGTGTCTTGGAGGGGAACTTGGATGTGATGTTGTTTCCATGCAGCTGCTGCCCTTCTCCTTCTAGGTGGTGGACGTTATGAGTTTGGGAGATGCTGTCGAAGAAGCCTTGGTGAGTTGCTGCAGTGCATCCTGTAGATCGTACACTCTGCAGCCATGGTACGCTGGTGGTGGAGGGAATGGATGTTTAGGCTGGAGGATGGGGTGCCGATCAGGCAAACTGCTTTATCCTGGACTGTGTCGAGCTTTTTGAATGTTGTTGCAGCTGCACCTTTCAAACAAGTGGAGAGTATTCCATCACACTCCTGACTTGTTCCTTGTATGTGGTGGAGAGGCTTTGGAGAGTCAGGAGGTAAGCCATGCATCGTGGAATACCCAGCCTCTGACCTGGTCTAGTCGTCACATCATTTATGTGGCTGGTCCAATTGAGCTTCTGGTCAATGGTAATCCCCAGAATGTTGATAATGTAGGACTAGGCAATGGTAATGCCATTAAATGTCAAGGCGAGGTGGTTAGGCTCTGTCTTCTTGGAAATGGTTATTGCCAGGTACTTGTGTGGCACAAATGTTACTTACCACTTATCATGGATATTGTCCAGGTCTTGCTGCATCCGTACACAGACTGCTTCATTATCTGAGGAATTGAGCATGAAGCTGAACACTGTGCAATCATTAGCAAACAGCTCCACTTCTGACTTAATGATGAAGGGAAGGTCAGCTGAAGATGGTTGGGCCTAGGACACTGCCGTGAGGAACACCTGCAGCGATGTCCTGGGGCTGAGATGATTGGCCACAACCACAACCATCTTCCTTTGTGCTAGGTATTACTCTAGTCACTGGAGAGTTTTCCCCGTGATCCCACTGACTTCAGTTTTACTAGGGCTCCTACGTGCCACACTCAATTCAATTCTTTCTTGATGCCAAGAGCAGTCACTCTCACCTCACCTCTGGAATTCAGCTCTTGTTTCCACGTTTGGACTAAGGCTGTCATGAGATCTGGAGCCACATGGTCCTGGCTGAACCCAAACTGAGCAGGTTATTGGTATGTAAGTACCACTTGACAGCACTCTTTCAATCACTTTACTGATGATTGGGAGCACATAATTGGCCGGATTGGATTTGTCCTGCTTTTTGTGGACAGGACATACCTGGGCAGTTTTCCACATACTCGGATGGGTGCCAGCACTGTGACTGTGCTGGAATTCAGCTAGTGGCATGGCTAGTTCGGGAGCACAGGTCGTCACCGCTACAGCCCAGATGTTGTCAGGCTCGTAGCCTTTGCTTTGTACAGTGCATTCAACTGTTTCTTGATGTCATGTGGAGTGACTCAAATTGGCTGGGCACTGGTGATGGTGGGGACCTCAGGAGGAGGCCAAGAAGGATCATCCACTTGGCTCTTCTGGCTGAAGATAGTTGCAAACGCTTCAGCCTTGTCTTTTGCACCCAAGTGCTGGATTTTGCCATCATTGAGGATAGCATCATTGAAGACTTTAGCTAAACTCATTGTCAAACAGAGGTTAACAAATTGGGAGTGGAGTGCATCCTTGTGTATTGCTCTTTGGTAGGTTGGGACCGGCTAGGGAAAGATGGAACTTACTCTAACCATATGCTGGCCATTTCTTAGGTCAACATACAGAGAGTTGGCTCAAGGTTATCAGTAAAAGACTGACCTGGAGCGGTATGCATGATTTCCTTAAGCATAGCTGTCTAAACAGCTCAGGATGAGTATTTTTGGGTTACTGTGCTCCACCTGAAATATAGATCGTCAGACTCTCATCAACAGTTTCTGCATTTGTTGTTGTGCTTCTATTTGAATATGGAGCTTGAACAAATGAAGTAGATTTTGTATTGTAGATCCCTTTCATTCTTTGAAAGAACTTTCATTCTTTGAAAGTTCAACCTTCACACAAGACTCCCTCCTTGACGACTTTTCATTTTGTCTTCCTAATCTAATAAGGATATCCTCTCATCTGGTATCATCCTTGTGGTCCTGGTCTCTATATTATAAAAAGGATACAGAGGCACTGGAGAAGGTGCAAAAAAGATTTATTAGGATGACACCAGAACTGAGAGGTTATCAGGAAAGAGTGAACAGGCTGGGGCTCTTTTCTCTAGAAAAGGGAAGACTGAGGGGTGACCTGGAGGTCTTTTAAGGTTTGATAGAGTAGATATAGAGAAGGGGAATTCAGGAGAACCTTCTTTACCCAGAGAGTGGTTAGAATGTGGAACTTGCTACCACAAGAAGTAGTTGAGGCGACTAGCATAGATGCAGTTAAGGGGAAGCTAGATAAACACGAGGGAGAAAGGAATAAAAAGATATGCTGATAGGGTTAGATGAATCAGGGAGGGAGGAGGCTCATGTGGCGCATAAACACCGACAGGGACCTGTTCGGTCGAATGGCCTGTTTCTGTGCTGTACATTCTATGCAATCCCATGAACCTGCTGTCTAATTTCGTTGGTGTGTGGCCCAATTTCACTCCCACTGACTTTAAAATAGGGACTGAATTACATCTGCATACCCTGGCCCAATTCTCCATTGTCTTCTAACTCTGCTTCACCTGAAGACTGTACTTAGTCTCAACTCCAGTTTACAATGTCACATCCAATTGACTAGTGTGTGTATGCATGTGTGTGTGCATATATATTATGTAATATATATTTGAAAAATATACACGCTCATAAAAATATTCTCAAAGAGATTACAATTCAAATGATTTGTTTCGAAGATATTTCGCTGGTGTGTCTGCAGGCAAGTGATTATTTGTTTGAAATGTATGTATGAATATTAACTTGCGCTCACAATTGCCATGACATACTTGAGAATGCTTGATCTGACTAAGAAGAGAAGATCGCTATGGGAACATTAACTATTTCAGTCATAAATCTTTTAATTAGTACCTGAAGTTCAAGATAAAGAGGAAGCTGATACAGGTTATGGGCCAACGGCAGTACTTTAGGTGTTCACCAAGTATCTGTCAGCTGTAATAACTTAATGACGAAAACATTCATGCCAACCTAGAAAAATAGCAAAAACTTACTGTGACAGAAGTACTTTTTGTCATGTTAACATTGTGATTGAAAGAAAAAAGAATTTGCATTCATATAGCAGCGTTCACGACCTCAAATCAACCCAAAGCACATTACAGTCAATGAAATGCTTTTGAAGTGTAGTCACTGTTATAATGAAGGAAATGCGGCAGCCAATTTGTACACAGCAAGGTCCCACAAACAGCAGTGATAATGACTAAATATTTTTAGTAATGTTGGTTAAGAGATAAATATTAGCCAGGAGAACTCTCGTGCTCTTCTTCGAATAGTGCCATGGGATCTTTTACATCTAGCTAGAGGGCAGGTGTGTTTAACATCTCATCCCAAAGGTGGCACTTCTGACAGTGCAGTACTCCTTCTAGAGTGGGACTTGAACCCACAACCTTCTAAATCAAAGGTGAAAGTGCTACCACTGAGCCAAGGCTGACATTTGATTGGGATTCTTCAAGGCTAAAAACAGCATGTGAGGTCATGCAGGGTTAAGATGTGTCATAGCTTGCTACTTTCTGTAAATTGGAGGAATTTGCATCACAGTTTAGCATACAAAAAGGGTCACTTGAGATGCATTGTTCCTCACTTTGTGACACACTTTTGAAACACTTTGTGGCACTTTTCTGTTTTCTATTCAAGGTGCTTAGCACAACACTTTATTTACAGATGATCAGACTATGAGTTAAAGCTGTAGTTTACTGGAAGAGGCATCTAGTTCCAGTTATCAATTAAGTGAAGGGGTCAAAGAACTCTGTGATTGTCAAAGATTGGTTATCCATTTAATATTGATAAAGAGAAATGCAATCTTCTGTGGATGGCTGCCAATCCAATGTAATTATTAGAGATGCAGTCGCCTTTTGTTTCAGTATAACTTCACACTAGAAGGCACTTTGTGGTCAATGTTGCAACCAGCTGCTGGACAGCCATGTTTTAAGTTTTGTGTCGGCTCAGGGAAGAAGCTAGGCCAAATTTAAGCAACAACAAGTAAACTTCTGTTTAAAATCTATATTTAGAAAGAAAGCGAGTGGTGCTTTTATTATTTTATGTATCAAGGAGGGTAGTAGAATGTATGATTCACTGCTTTGTACCTTTAACTATTCATTTACCTGTTTTATTTTTTTTAAACTATTTGTTGATTCAGGACGGGTGAGAGTATAGATTTAGTTCAATTTTCAGATAGAAGAATAATTTGGAGGAACGGGCACATTTTAATAACTGGTGTACATAGTAAAGGTTCTTTGTTGTGATTCATGGGTGTCACTAACATTTACCTAATATTGGGCAGATTAAGAACGTAAGAACATCAGAAATGGGAGCTGGAGTAGGCCACACGGCCCCTCTGGGCTGCTCCGCCATTCAATAAGATCATAGCTGATCTTCTACCTCACCACCACTTTCCCGCCCTATTCCCAGATCCCGCGATTCTTCAGAGTCCAAAAATCTGTCGATCTCAGTCTTGAATATACTTAATGACTGAGCATCCACAGCCCTCTGAGGTAGAGAATTCCAAAGATTCACAACCCTCTGAGTGAAAAAACTTTTCCTCATCTTAGTCCTAAAATAGCCGACCCCTTATCTTGAGACTATCCAGACTCTCCAGCCAGGGGAACCAGCCTCTCAGCATCTACCCTGTCAAGCCCTCTCAGAATCTTATATGTTTCAATGAGATCACCACTCATTCTTCTAAACTCTAGAGAGTATAGGCCCATTCTACTCAATTTCTCCTCAAAGAACAACCCTTTCCTCCCAGGAATCAATCTAGTGAACCTTTGTTGCACCCCCTCTAAAGCAAGTATATCCTTCCTTAGGTAAGGAGACCAAAACTGTGTACAGTACTCCAGGTGTGGTCTCACCAGAGCCCTATATAATTGCAGCAAGACCTCCTTACTCTTGTACTCCAACCCCCTTGCAATAAAGGCTAACATACCATTCACCTTCCTAATTGCTTGCTGTACCTGCATGTTAACTTCCTGTGATTCATGTACAAGGACACCCAAATCCCTCTGAATACCAACATTTCTTAATCTCTCACCTTTTAAAAAATATTCTGCTTTTCTATTCTTCCTACTAAAATGGATTTCACATTTCCCCACATTATACTCCATCTGCCACCTTCTTGCCCACTCACTTAACCTGTCTATATCTTTGCAGCCTCTTTGCATCCTCCTCACGGCTTACTTTCCCACCTAGCTTTGTATCGTTAGCAAACTTGGATAAATTACACTCAGTCCCCTCAAATAAGCCATTGCTACATATTGTAAACAACTGAGGCCCAAGCACTGATCCTTGCAGCACCCCACTAGTTACAGTCTGCCAACCCGATAATGACCCATTTATTCCTACTCTCTGTTTTCTGTCCGTTAACCAATCCTCTATCTATGCTAATATATTACCTCCAATCCTATGAGCTCTAATCTTGTGTAACAACCTCTTATGTGGCACCTTATTGAATGCTTTTTGAAAATCCAAATGTGCTACATCCACTAATTCCCCCTATCTACCCTGCTAATTACACTCTCAAAAAAACTCAAATAGATTTGTCAAACATGATTTCCCTTTCATAAAACTGTGTTGACTCTGTCGAATCCATATTATGATATTCTAAGTGCGCTGTTACTATGTCCTTAATAATAGATTCTAGCATTTTCCGTACTACTGATGTCAGGCTAACTGGCCTTTGATTCCCGGTTTTCTCTCTCCCTTCTTTCTTGAATAGCGGGGTTACATTTGCTACCTTTCAATCCACGGGGACTGTTCTAGACTCTAGGGAATTCTGGAAGGTCAAAACCAATGCATCCACTATCTCTGCAGCATGGGTTTATGAAAGGGAAATCATGCTTAACAAATCTACTGGAGTTTTTTGAGGATGTAACTAGTAGAATAGATAGGGGAGAACCAGTGGATGTGGTGTACTTGGATTTTCAGAAGGTTTTTGATAAGGTCCCACACACGAGGTTAGTGTGCAAAATTAAAGCACATGGGATTGGGGGGAATATACTGGCATGGATTGAGAATTGGTTGACAGACAGGAAACAGAGAGTAGGAATAAACGGGTCTTTTTCCGGGTGGCAGGCAGTGACTAGTGGGGTATCGCAGGGATCAGTGCTTGGGCCCCAGTTATTCACAATATATATCAATGATTTGGATGAGAGAACTAAATGTAACATTTCCAAGTTTGCAGATGACACAAAGCTGGGGTGGAATGTGAGCTGTGAGGAGGATGCAAAGAGGCTCCAATGTGATTTAGACAAGTTGGGTGAGTGGGTAAGAACATGGCAGATGCAGTATAATGTGGATAAATGTGAGGTTATCCACTTTGGTTGTAAAAATAGAAAGGCAGATTATTATCTGAATGGTGATCAATTGGGAAAAGGGGAGGTGCAACGAGACCTGGGTGTCCTTGTACACCAGTCGCTGAATGTGAGCATTCAGGTGCAGCAAGCAGTTAGGGAGGCGAATGGTATGTTGGCCTTCATTGCAAGAGGATTTGAGTACAGGAACAGGGATGTTTTACTGCAGTTATACAGGGCCTTGGTGAGACCACATCTGGAGTATTGTGTGCAGTTTTGGTCTCCTTATCTGAGGAAGGATGTGCTTGCCATGGAGGGAGTGCAACGAAGGTTTACCAGGCTGATTCCTGGGATGGCAGGGCTGACGTATGAGGAGAGATTGGGTCGACTAGGCCTAAATTCACTGGAGTTTAGAAGAATGAGAGGTGATCTCATCGAAACATATAAAATTCTAACAGGACTCGTCAGACTAGATGCAGGGAGGATGTTCCCGATGGCTGGGTAGTCCAGAATCAGGGTTCACAGTCTCAGGATACGGGGTATGCCATTTAGAACCAAGATGAGGAGAAATTTCTTCACTCAGAGGGTGGTGAACCTATGGAATTCTCTTCCACAGAAGGCAGTGGAAGCCAAGTCATTAGATGTATTCAAGAAGGAGATAGATATATTTCTTAATGCTAAAGGCATCAAGGGATATGGGGAAAAAGCGGGAACAGGTACTGAGTTAGACGATCAGCCATGATCATTTTGAATGGCGGAGAAGGCCCGAAGGGCCGATTTGCCTACTCTTGCTCCTATTTTCTATGTTTCTATCACTTGCGTAGGAGAAGATTGTGCCAAAAACCACCAAGGCACTCTCTAATTTCTTACAGAAATTAGCGGTTGTTGTGAATAAGTTTTAATACTCTCTGCTGCTAAATCTGATATTTAAATTGTTTTGAAATTGCTGATACAATTATCACAGAGGCATTTATCCCTATTCCTCCTAGTCCATCTAGGCACTTTTCTTCACCTTCATCCCTAGTTTTTGCTGGCATTTTCTCCCAGTTCACAGTAACAATCTTCTCCTCCTGCTGCCCCCACCCAGTTCACTCTGGCAGTCTTGTCCCTCTCCAACTGCAGGTCACACTGCCATTCTTACACTCTGACTCCCCCCACCAATTTACTCTTGTACTCTTCTCCCACCAGCTCATGCTACCATACTTTCCCACTTCACTCCTCAGTTCATGCTACTCCTTCCCTGCTCTTTTCCAATTCACTGGCATTCTTCGCCCTTTCTCCCCTCCTAATTAATGCTGGCACTCATCCGCTCTCTCCTCTCAGATCACACTGGTATTCGACTCCCCCTCCAGTTCATGGTGGTATTCTCTGCCATCCTCCCAGTTCATGGTGGTACCCTTATCCCTTATTTTCTGACCACAAATCCTGGCTGCTATCTAATATTAGTAAAAGAGGGAATACGTACTGTAGAGAGGGATGAGTAGACAAGGAAGCTGTACAGACAGAGTCAATATGATAGGAACTCAAAGATAAAAAGGACTTGTTACGTTAGTAGAGGTGTATTACAGACCTCCAAAATAGTGAATAACAAATGGAATAGGAAATCTGCAGTCAGATTAGAGAGATTAGAGAGGAACAACAAAATGATTGTTCCAGTTGATAAGTGGATAATTAAAATCTCCCAGAACAGAGAAAGAGTAAATGGAGAAAAGGGAATGGAATTCCTAAAATGTGTACTACACTCCTTCCTCAAGCAGTGGTTAGTAGGCCTACAAGGGAAGAGGCATTGCTCGATCTGGTTATCAGTAATGAAATTGATCAAGTATAGGAGCTAAATATGGTTGACCATAATATGATAAGGTTTAAGATCCAACTAGACAGGGAGAAAGTCAGTACAAAAACTAGAACACCAGATTGGATTAGGGCAGATTTTAGAAAGGTGATTAAGACTGAGCTAGGTAAGGTGCATGTAGAAATTGGCACTCAGGACTCTAGAGCAATAGTGGGATGTTTCTTAAAAAGAGATTGCAAAGGTACAGAATAAGAATATTCCATTAAAAAAGGAAACTGCTAGCAGTTTTAGGATGCCATGGATAAATAAATAAAGAGATTAGAAACCAATTAAAATTGAAGAAGAGGACCTATGAGGACTATAAAAAGAATTAAAATCCTGAAGGAGAATATGAGGAAATAAGAAAAGAGGCCAAGAGAAGGATAAAAAAATTCTAAGAGGCAATATAGGGGAAAAATTTTAAACAAAAAAAAGGAACAATAAAGAATTTTATAAATATATTAATAAGAGGAGAATTGTTAAAAACGAGGGGGATCCCCTGAGAGGAGATGACTGTCACATCACATCAGTCTTTGCTAAAAGGAAGAATATCAGAAGAGGTGAATCCTGAAGTAGTTGAGACCAAGATGAGTGCTTTGATAGATAAAAAGGAAAATTTTAGATAAAGCTAAAGGGAGACAAAATGCCAGGGCCCGCTGGGATACCTCCTGAGGGAGGAAATTGAACAGGCCCTAAAAATTATATTTCAGGGCTCTATTGAGTATGGATGTGTGCCAGAGGACTGGAGAGTGGTAGATGTAGTGTACATGGACTCTAGGAAAGCCCTTGACAAGGTATCACATGGGAGATTACTAGAAAAGATTAAAGTGTATGGAATTAGGGGAGGAAATCAAACTGGAAATTAGGAAGAAATTAGACCACATGGTCGATCTACAATTCAATTTTGGGAGGAGGCCATTTCTCATTCATGTTCAGTTCACATTGAGGCATTACAGGGAATAATTGCAAGTCTGTGTTGTTGAGTACACACCAAAGCTTAATATTCAGCTAAAAGTCATGGTCCAATCTATGTGTCCAAAAACTCTGCCCTGTTTACATTACAGCTATTACAATGTATAATTGGTTCCTGAGGTGGATTTTGCACCAGAATACCATTATTCATTATACATGCAGGAGATTGACAATGATTCCAGGTACAAGATCTCCAGTGTAAACAGGTAAAGGTTAGGTGAAGCTTTTAACTCATGCACTGTGGCTGCAGTGTGTACCATCCACAGCATGCACTGCAGCAACTCGGTAGCACCACTACTGACCGAGCTGGCCGAGTCCTGAAGGACATAGCTGCTAGACTGGGCCTGCGGCAGGTGGTGAGCGAACCAACACGAGGGAAAAACTTACTTGACCTCGTCCTCACCAATCTACCTGTCGCAAATGCATCTGTCCATGACAGTATTGGTAGGAGTGACCACCGCACAGTCCTCGTGGAGATGAAGTCCCGTCTTCGCACTAAGGACACCATCCAACGTGTTGTGTAGCACTACCACCGTGCTAATTGGGATAGATTCAAAACAGATCCAGCAGCTCAAAACTGGGCATCCATGAGGCGCTGTGGGCCATCAGCAGCAGCAGAATTGCGTTCCAGCACAATCTGTAACCTCATGGCCCGGCATATTCCTCACTCTACCATTACCAACAAGCCAGGGGATCAACCCTGGTTCAATGAGGAGTGTAGAAGAGCATGCCAGGAGCAGCACCAGGCGTACCTAAAAATGAGGTGCCAACCTGGTGAAGCTACAGCACAGGACTACATGCATGCTAAACAGCGGAAGCAACATTCTATAGACAGAGCTAAGCGATTCCACAACCAACGGATCAGATCAAAGCTCTGCAGTCCTGCCACATCCAGTCGTGAATGGTGGTGGACAATTGAACAACTAACGGGAGGAGGAGGCTCTGCAAACATCCCCATCCTCAATGATGGCGGAGTCCAGCACGTGAGTGCAAAAGACAAGGCTGAAGCGTTTGCAACCATCTTCAGCCAGAAGTGTCGAGTGGATGATCATCTCGGCCTCCTCCCGATATCCCCACCATCACAGAAGCCAGTCTTCAGCCAATTCTATTCACTCCACGTGATATCAAGAAACGGCTGAGTGCACTGGATACAACAAAGGCCATGGGCCCTGACAACATCCCAGCTGTAGTGCTGAAGTCTTGTGCTCCAGAACTAGCTGCGCCTCCAGCCAAGCTGTTCCAGTACAGCTACAACACTGGCATCTACCCGACAATGTGGAAAATTGCCCAGGTATGTCCTGTCCACAAAAAGCAGGACAAATCCAATCCGGCCAATTACCGCCCCATCAGTCTACTCTCAATCATCAGCAAAGTGATGGAAGGTGTCGTCGACAGTGCTATCAAGCGGCACTTACTCACCAATAACCTGCTCACCGATGCTCAGTTTGGGTTCCGCCAGGACCAGTAGAGAGTGAGGAGGACATAAAAAACCTGCAGGGGGATATAGACAAGCTGGATGAGTGGGCGGAGATTTGGCAGATGCAATATAATATTGGAAAATGTGAGGTTATGCACTTTGGCAGGAAAAATCAGAGAGCAAGTTATTTTCTTAATGGCGAGAGACTGGAAAGTACTGCAGTACAAAGGGATCTGGGGGTCCTAGTGCAAGAAAATCAAAAAGTTGGTATGCAGGTGCAGCAGGTGATCAAGAAAGCCAACGGAATGTTGGCTTTTATTGCTAGGGGGATAGAATATAAAAACAGGGAGGTATTGCTGCAGTTATATAAGGTATTGGTGAGACCGCACCTGGAATACTGCATACAGTTTTGGTCTCCATACTTAAGAAAAGACATACTTGCTCTCGAGGCAGTACAAAGAAGGTTCACTCGGTTAATCCCGGGGATGAGGGGGCGGACATATGAGGAGAGGTTGAGTCGATTGGGACTCTACTCATTGGAGTTCAGAAGAATGAGAGGCGATCTTATTGAAACATATAAGATTGTGAAGGGGCTTGATTGGGTGGATGCAGTAAGGATGTTCCCAAAGATGGGTGAAACTAGAACTAGGGGGCATAATCTTAGAATAAGGGGCTGCTCTTTCAAAACTGAGATGAGGAGAAACTTCTTCACTCAGAGGGTGGTAGGTCTGTGGAATTTGCTGCCCCAGGAAGCTGTGGAAGCTACATCATTAGATAAATTTAAAACAGAAATAGACAGTTTCCTAGAAGTAAAGGGAATTAGGGGTTATGGGGAGCGGGCAGGAAATTGGACATGAAGCTGAGTTCGGATCGGTCAATGCCCTGTGGGTGGCGGAGAGGGCCCAGGGGCTGTGTGGCCGGGTCCTGCTCCTACTTCTTGTGTTCTTTAGATTTGTGGTTGGGATCAGATCAGCCATGATCTTATTGAATGGCGGAGCAGGCTCGAGGGGCCGATTGTCCTACTCCTGCTCCAATTTCTTATGTTCTTATGACCACTTGGCTCCAGACCTCATTACAGCCTTGGTCCAAATGTGGACAAAAGAGCTGAATTCTAGAGGTGAGGTGAGAGTGACTGCCCTTGACATCAAGGCAGCATTTGAGCGAGTATGGCACCAAGGAGCCCTAGTAAAATTGAAGTCAATGGGAATCAGGGGGAGAACTCTCCAGTGGCTGGAGTCATACGTAGCACAAAGGAAGATGATAGTGGTTGTTGGAGGCCAATCATCTCAGCCCCAGGACATTGCTGCAGGAGTTCCTCCGGGCAGTGTCCTAGGCCCAACTATCTTCAGCTGCTTTATCAATGACCTTCCCTCCATCATAAGGTCAGAAATGGGGATGTTCACTGATGACTGCACAGTGTTCAGTTCCATTCGCAACCCCTCAAATAATGAAGCAGTCCGAGCCCGCATGCAGCAAGACCTGGACAACATCCAGGCTTGGGCTCATAAGTGGCAAGTAACATTCGCGCCAGGCAAGTGCCAGGCAATGACCATCTCCAACAAGAGAAAATCTAACCACCTCCCCTTGACATTCAACTGCATTACCATCGCCAAATCCCCCACCATCAACATCCTGGGGGTCACCATTGACCAGAAACTTAACTGGACCAGCCATATAAATACTGTGGCTAAGAGAGCAGGTCAGAGGCTGGGTATTCTGTGGCGAGTGACTCACCTCCTGACTCCCCAAAGCCTTTCCACCATCTACAAGGCACAAGTCAGGAGTGTGATGGAATACTCTCCACTTGCTTGGATGAGTGCAGCTCCAACAACACTCAAGAAGCTCGACACCATCCAAGATAAAGCAGCCCGCTTGATTGGCACGCCATCCACCACCCTAAACATTCACTCCCTTCACCACCGGCGCACTGTGGCTGCAGTGTGCACCATCCACAGGATGCACTGCAGCAACTCGCCAAGGCTTCTTCGACAGCACCTCCCAAACCCACGACCTCTACCACCTAGAAGGACAAGAGCAGCAGGCACATGGGAACAACACCACCTGCACGTTCCCCTCCAAGTCACACACCATCCCAACTTGGAAATATATCGCCGTTCCTTCATTGTCGCTGGGTCAAAATCCTGGAACTCCCTTCCTAACAGCACTGTGGGAGAACCGTCACCACACAGACTGCAGCGGTTCAAGAAGGCGGCTCACCACCACCTTCTCGAGGGCAATTAGGGATGGGCAATAAATGCCGGCCTCACCAGCGACGCCCACATCCCGTGAACGAATAAAAAAAAAAGAAAAGAAACTGAATATTCTACTATTCTCTAGTGACTTCACCATTGATTCAGAATAGATGAGTGCAGCTCCAACAACACTCAAGGAGCTCGACTCCATCCAGGACAAAGCAGCCTGCTTGATTGGCACCCCATCCACCACCTTAAACATTCACTCCCTTCACCACCGGTGCACTGTGGTTGCGGTGTGTACCATCCACAGCATGCACTGCAGCAACTCGCCAAGGCTTCTCTGACAGCACCTCCCAAACCCGCGACCTCTACCATCTGGAAGGACAAGGGCAGCAGGCACATGGGAACACCACCACCTGCATATTCCCCTCCAAGTCACACACCATCCCAACTTGGAAATATATCGTCGTTCCTTCATCGTCTCTGGGTCAAAATCCTGGAACTCCCTTCCTAACAGCACTGTGGGAGAACCGTCACCACACGGACTGCAGCAGTTCACCTTCTCAAGGGCAATTCGGGATGGGCAATAAATGCCGGCCTCGCCAGCGACGCCCACATCCCATGAACGAATTTTTAAAAAATGATGGGTAGGATTTCATATTTTAGTAAAATGAGCCTCTGCTCTACAGGTAAATAGTTTGACAGAAATCATGTAGCGAATTTGATCACTCTCACATGAATACCGAAATAAATTTGGAATTTGTCTTTTTTCAAAGTATATTTCAGCATAATCTAGTGTTGCCTCTTTTCCACAGTTTATCAATATTTGAAAAAATGGAACAGAAATACTGTACACACCACAAGCAATTCCCAAGAGATTAGTCTCCCAAATTTGGACGTAAAAAAGGCCTCAGCTCGACATACATCCCAGAGCACCATTAAAGCTGATCAGTCTTTCAAAAGGCACTGCAAGCTACATCCCTGAAGTAACAGAATTGTAAGATGATTAAAAAGTGGGGCACATGACAGGATTTTTACTGGGTGTCAACTATATTTATATCCCTAAGATCCTTATCTTATATTTATTGCACAGCAAATATAATTAACAGCATTTGCATAACATAAAATTTGTTGTTTCCACTGGAAATGACAGGATCACTGAATTCAAACTGCTACTAATGTTAAATAAAACAGAAAATGCTGGAAAAACTCAGCAAGTGAGGCAGCAATTGTGGAGAAAAAGAGTTAATGTTTCAGATCGAAAACCTTTCGTCAACTGGAACCACTTGCTGAGCTTTTCCAGCATTTTCTGTTTTTATTTCTGATTTCCAGCATCAGCAGTATTTTGCTTTTGCTACTAATGCTAACTTGTCATGCACAAGGCAACCAAGACAATGAAAAATAACACAGAAAAATGAACAAATTAGCAATGTAACAGGCATCTCTTACACAATTGAATAAAATGGCATTTCATTTAAAACAGCAAGTTTTTCAAACAGGAAAGGGCCATTTGGTCCAACTTGCCTGCCACATTTTTCGTAGATTTTAACCCCAACTACCTGCCTCCTCATCTTATCCTTCAACCCTTCAGGTGTGTGATGGTTGCAAAATTAGATCTTCAAATCAGTGATGTGAGCAAAATCAGAACGGTGCCCATCCCTAGATCAGGCAGCAGAGGAAGCCAGTCTTAGTGAGTTTTATTAGGTTAGTGCCTCCTCATTTTAATATTCTCCCTGCACGCAAAAAAGAGATGCAGGGAGCCGAGCCAGTATTGTGGTTGACTGGGGCAGGATATACGGCAAGATAACAGCCCTTAAAGAACTGCTTTTTAGAGAGGTGTTATTATTTTGATGTGATAACATTGTGTTATTTCTGCTAAAATTAGTGATTGCTGTTTCCAGAATTTATATAAAAATACCTTGGGAAAATGTATGCAAGCAGGGATAGGTGAATATTTACTGAGGATGCCACGAGGAGGGTGCCCTTCCGAGTAGCAGAAAGGCAACCTCATGCAAAAGCAGAGGTGCTAGCTACCTGGATGGAGCTTGCACAGAGATATATGGATCTCCCAAAAAGCGAAAGGCCACATTTTGTGAGGAGCTGGCAAATACCTTATACTTTACACATAAAATGTCAAAAGATGTGACTAGAACCAACACTGATATCACAGGCAGTTGTATTGAATTCACTCACAGAAGGAAGGATGTAAGATGGTCAATGAGTGCCATATATTACTCAATTATTCATGGGAATTCTGCAGTAATTATTTGGTTTCTCCCTCCCTTCCTTCTTAAATAATGGAGTGATATTTGCAATTTTATAATCCAAAGGCAGAATTTCTGATACTAGAGTGTTTTGGAAAATAATGACTAATGCATCTATAATTCACTCATCTATTTCTTTTAATAGCCTGGGGTGGAAAACATCAGGTCCTGGAGATTAGGCTCTCTTAAGTCCCATTATTTTCTCCATTACAATATTTTAACTGATATTAAATCTGAGACTGATATTAAAGTACCTCCCCTTGTCTTATTTATACGTCCCTGGTATTTTGTCCTTTTCCTACACTGTGAAAACAGATACAAAGTATAGAAACATAGAAAATAAGAGCAGGAGTTGGCCATTCGGCCCTTCGAGCCTGCTCTGCCATTCAATATGATCATGGCTGATCCCCAATCTCAATACCATATTCCCACTCTCTCCCCATACCTTTTGTGTCTAGAAATCTATCTATTTCCTTCTTAAATATATTCAGTGACTTGGCCTTCTGTGGTAGAGAATTCCATAGGTTCACCACCCTCTGAGTGAAGAAATTTCTCCTCATCTCAGTCCTAAATGTCCTACCCCGTATCCTGAGACTGTGACCCCTCATTCTGGACCCCCCAAGCCAGGGGAAACATCCTCCCTGCATCAAGTCTGTCTAGCCCTGTCACAATTTAATATGTTTGAATGAGATCCCCTCTCATTCTTCTAAACTCGAGTGAATACAGGCCGAGTCAACCCAATCTCCCCTCATACGACAGTCCTGCCATCCCAGGAATCAGTCTGGTGAACCTTCGCTGCACTCCCTCTATGGTAAGTACATCCTTTCTTAGGTCAGGAGACCAAAACTGCACACAATACTCCAGGTGTGGTCTCACCAAAGCCCTGTATAACTGCAGTAAGACATCCCTGCTCCTGTACTCAAATCCTCTTGCAATGAAGGTCAAAATACCATTTGCCTTCCTAAATGCTTGCTGCACCTGCATGTTTGCTTTCAGTGACCGGTGTACAAGAGCACCCAGGTCCCTTTGTACATCAACATTCCCCAATCTATCACCATTTAAATAATACTCTGCCTTTCTGCTTTTCCTTCTGAAGTGGATAACTTCACATTTATCCACATTATACTGCATCTGCCATATATTTGCCCACTCACTCAACTTGTCTAAATCGTCTTGAAGCCTCTTTGTGTCCTCCTCACAACTCACAATCCAACCTAGTTTTGTGTCATCAGCAAACTTGGAAATATTACATTTGGTTCCCTCATCCAAACCATTGATATATATTGTGAATAGCTGGGGCCCAAGCACTGATCCCTGCGGTACCCCACTAGCCACTGCCTGCCAGCCCGAAAAAGATCCATTTATTCCTACTCTCTATTTCCTGTCTGTTAACCAATTTTCAATCCATGCCAGTATATTACCCCCAATCCCATGTGCTTTAATTTTGCACACTAACCTCTTATGCGGGACTTTATCAAAGGCCTTCTGAAAATCCAAATAAACCACATCCACTGCTTCTCCCTTATCTATTCTACCAGTTACATCCTCAAAAACTCCAGTAGATTTGTCAAACATGATTTCCCTTTCATAAATCCATGTTGACTTTGTCTAATCCTGTTGATATTTTCTAAGTGTCCTGTTATCACATCCTTTATAATAGACTCTAGCATTTTCCCTACTACTGATGTTAGGCTAATCGGTCTGTAGTTCCCTGTTTTCTCTCTTCCTCCTTTTTTAAACAGTGGGGTTACATTTCCCACCCTCCAATCTACAGGAACTGTTCCATAATCTATAGAATTTTGGAAGATGACAACCAATGCATCCACTGTTCCCATGGCTACCTCTTTTAGTACTCTGGGATGCAGATTATCAGGCCCTGGGGATTTATGGGCTTTCAGTCCCATTAATTTCTCCAGCACTATTTTTTTGCTAATACTAATTTCCTTTAATTCCTCCTTCTTACTAGTCCCTTGGTTCCTTAGCATTTCTGGGAAGTTATTTGTGTCCTCTTCCGTGAAGACAGAGCCAAAGTATTTGTTTAATTGCTCTGTCATTTCCTTGTTCCCCATTATAAATTCTCCCGTTTCTGACTGTAAGGGACCTACATTTGTCTTCACTAGTCTTTTTCTTTTTACGTACTTGTAGAAGCTTTTACAGTCCACTTTTATGTTCCTTGCAAGTTTACTCTCATACTCTATTTTTCTCCTCTTAATCAATCTCTTGGTCCTTATTTGCTGAATTCTAAACTGCTCGCAATCCTCAGGCTTACTACTTTTTCTGGCAACTTTATATGACTCCTCTTTGGATCTAATACTATCTTTAATTTCTTTTGTTAGCCATGGTTGGGTCACTTTTTCTTTTGTGTTTTTGTGCCAGAAAGGAATGTATAATTGTTGCAATTCAGGCATTCGTTCCTTAAATGTTAGCCATTGCCTATCCACTGTCATGCCTTTAAATGAAGCTTACCAATCTATCATAGCCAACTTACTCCTCATACATTCGTAGTTTCCTTTGTTTAGATTTAGGACCCTAGTTTCGGATTGAACTACTTTACTTTCCACCTTAATGTAAAATAAAATTGCTGGACTATAACTTGGTGTTGTAAAATTGTTTACAATTGTCACCTTAATGAAGAATTCTATCATGTTATGGTCACTCTTCCCTAAAGGATCCCACACAACAAGATTATTAATTAACCCCTTCTCATTGCACAATACCCAATCTAGGATAGCCTGTTCCCTGGTTGGCTACTCAACATCCTGGTCTAAAAAAACCATCTCGTACACACTCCAGGAATTCATCCTCCACAGTATTATTGCTAATTTGGTTTGGCCAGTCTATATGCAGATTAAAGACACCCATGATTACTGTAGTACCCTTGTTACATGCATCTCTAATTTCCTGTTTAATACCGTCCCCTACATTACCACTACTGTTTGAAGGCCTATAGACAACTCCCACCAACGTTTTCTGCCCCTTGGTGCTTCTTAACTCCACCCAGACTGATTCTACATCTTGATTTTCTGGGCCAATATCCTTTCTCACTATTGCTCTGATTTCATCCTTTACTAACAACGCCACCCCGCCTCCTTTTCCTTTTTGCCTCTTCTTCCTAAAAATCGAATACCCTTGGATAGTCAGCTCCCAGCCTTGGTCACCCTGCAGCCATGTCTCTGTAATTGCAGTTATAGCATATCCGTTTACATCTATTTGCGCTGTATCAATTTAAACAAGACTGTAATTTCCTTATTGTCCATTATGGTCCCTTTTTATCCAGCCTCCCTTGTGAATGGGAGGCGATGATGATTGATATCTTCTGACCTACCCAGGTCGGAGTCCCTGGGTCTCTAAATGCAGAAACTGGAATAATGATGGGTGTGGACATTATACTTCACGTGTTGTCGCACCTGTATTTGGTGTCCCCTCAATAACTTGCCTGCCTCATCTAAATTGTGCAGTGGTATAGGATGCCCAAACAAATTCCTCAGCCTTTTGCTTCAAGCTCACAATTTCCAGAGTCCAGTTATCTGAGCATATAGAAAGGATTATATTACAAACCTTGCAAAGGTCTCTGCAGGTCAGGCTTTCCTGAGCTGTCAGCTACCTCCATCAATATGAACTGCTCTGAAAATAGTTTGAGGGAATTGGTGCCAGGAAGCCACAGTTGCTCGAGACCAGATAGGTTTTAAAGGCTATGTTTAATACTAGGAGTCTTTATTTACCTTTTTTATTTAAGATAGAAGTGATGTTTCAGGCCCAAATTATGGGACATTTACTATTCCCAGAGAGGGAATCCAAACAGCTTGCTACATGTGGAATGAAGCATTTCTCTATTGATGAGGATCACCCCTTTATCAGGATAATTAGGGTGAAATCTGCCTAAAGATGATCCAAATCATCAATCCATCAGCTATCAACAAGCCTCATATTTTAAAAATCTCAACCCTATCTTCTTGCCTTCTCAAATACTCTACTGTCCCACAGTGTGAGAATGGCTTCCAAATTTAGAATCACTTTCTCCAAAAACATTTCTTTTAAACCTAATGATACCGTTTGCTTCAATGAGTTGTGTGAAAATGGTGCACACAAGAATGTAACATGGGTGCATTAAGCATTCGTATATGAACTTTGCTGATTGAAAGTCCTACCTAATTTCTCTATTCCCGTTTTTGTCCAATTTTACTAGTTCCCTGTTTACTCCTAATTTCCTATTTTTTTTTAAACAATTTGGTCAAATTGTTGAGCCCTTTATCATTGTTAAAAAATTTTGGATCAACTTTATCAATTATTTTTCTTCATTTTATAAATCTCTGTTAGGGCTTCTCAATTGAGAATAAGCTCAATTTCTTCAACTTTTCATCATAACTTAGATTCTTGAGGCCTGTGCTGCACTCCCTCAAGGACAACAATATCTTAAACAATAAAGTCCTCACATTACAAACTGATAGTTGTAAAATTGTACAGGAAACACAATGCACTATCACTTAAACAGGAACATTTGTTATAGACGATATAGTTAAGTTGTAAAAAATATGCAACTTTTAAAAATAATATGGTTCACAAACTATTAAGAGTTAAGTCTGAGAGGAACTGTCTCTGAGTTTGAGGTGTTAAGTGCAATAGTTTGCATATACGCCGTCTAAGTATGCCTAATGGCATAATTGGTGAAAGATGGATTGCCCAAGTGACTTCCCATTATCTTGGCACCGCTTTGTCTCAGAATTGCTTCTGGAACTGACTGCTCCTGGTCGCCATGGTGATGGACTTTGTAAAAGTACATTCTGGGAGAAAGGGCCATCGTTTTAGGGGAAAGCCTGTTTCAATTTTATTGGACAGCACACTAGGAAAAAAACTGGTATATATAAATTGCTTGGAATTTGAAAAGCTTGTGCCTTTTTGCCTCTCTCTCTACTTCATTTTTTCTCTTCTTCACTGTTTTAGCCCCAGGGGCAATATGGAGCATCTGTAACAAGGCTGCACGGTTACCAATAATTTGTGTATGGAACAGAAGTATTCATTTGAATAAAATTGTTGGGCTTAACTATATACAGAGCACAGCCCACTGAAACAGGCAGGATTGGATATATTGTTGTGAATACAACAACAACTTGCATTTATATCATGCCATTAATGTAGTAAAACGTCCCAAGGTGTTTCATGGGGGCGTAATCAGACAAAAGTTTATAACTGAGCCGAAGGAGGAGATATTAGGACAAGTGACCAAAAGCTTAGTCAAAGAGGTAGGTTTTAAGGAGCATCTTAAAGGAAAGAGCGGAGGAGAGACAGAGAAGTTTAGGTAGTGAATTCCAGAGCTTAGGGCCTAGACGGCTGAAGGCACGGCCGCCAATGGTGGGGCGAAGGAAGGAGGAGATAAACAAGAGGCCAGAATTGGAGGAGCGCAGAGATCTCGGAGGGTTGTAGGGCTGGAGGAGGTTACAGAGTTAGGGAGGAGCGAGGCCATGGAGAGATTTGAACACAAGGATGAGAATTTTAAAATCAAGGCATTGGTGAACTGGGAGCCGAGTACAGGGGTGATGGGTGAACGGGACTTGGTGCGAGTTAGAATATGGGCAGCAGGGGGTTGGATGAAATCAAGTTTATGAAGGGTGGAAAATGGGAGACCGGTCAGGAGAGCATTGGAATATGCCCATGGTGTATCGATTTATCTGTAGCACAGCATTATGGCCAGGTCTGCAATTTAGTGAAAGCCTGCTTTCCTTCTGCCTCAATAAATTGTTTTTTTTTTGAACCTACCTGTGTCCAAGGTTCCATTCAAAAAAGAGGATCAGCAGCTGTGCTGGTTGAAAGCTGTGGTAGACAATAAAACATTTGGTTTAAAACCTTGAGTCTTCCTGCGGCCTAAAAGAGAAAAGCACAGCCTGGGTTACTAATAATCATATAGATCAAGAGATTTCAGGCCGAGCAGTCACATTGCAATGAAATCCTAGCTGTGAGATCTGCAGTTGTGAGTTAGCCACATACCCGAGGGAAGTTGCACCCTTTACGTGGGGTGCAGCCAGTTGACAGCCCATCTGCACTTTATTCTGAGTTTTCTGAGCCATTACTGCAAAATGGCTGCTTTAATTCACAGATTTTTTCCAGATCTGGTTAGAGCACTGAGTTGCCTTGCTTGGCGCCTGCAGGAAGAAACATTTACAGCCAATCATCTGCCAGAAACCACCTACAAGAGGGGATCTCACGTAGGGAAACAAATGCATTGACTGAAGTATAAAGCAGATGTGCAAAGCCCTTTTGGCAAAAAAAAGGAAGATCTTAAAGTTAAAGGAAAGTAAGCACTATAATATAATAAGGTTTAAAATAATGATTGAGAAAGACATAAGTAAGCCAAAGACCAAAGTAATAAATTGGAAAAAAACTGATTTTGAGGGGATGAGAATGTAACTAGGGATAAACTGGAAAAAAAACTTTGACAGACAAAGAGATAGAACAGCAGCGGGAAATATTTAAAACGGTGATCAATAGAGTTCAGAAGAAATATATTCCTCTAAAAAGCAAGAGCAAGCTAGCCAATAATGAAACATCATAGATGAATAAAAGAGATAAGGGTAAAATTGAAACAAAAGAAAAAGGCATACTCTAAATACACAGACAGTAAAAGAGAGAATGACAAAAGGGAATATGAAAAGGTAAGGAATGATCTCAAAAAAACAATCAGGAAAGCTAAGAGGAACTACAAAATTAAATTACCAAGGAATATAAAAAGAAATAGTAAAGTATTCTACAGACACATAAGTAACAAATGAAAAATCAGAATAGGGATAGGGTTACTAAGGGATGCACAAAATAAACTCACAGGTAATGACATTGAAATGGCAGAAATATTGAATAGTTACTTTGCTTCAGTATTTACCAGGGAGACTAACAAGGTGGGCATGACATTAGAAGAAGTGATCAAAAAAGACATTAAAACATTTAAGATAGAAAGGGGGGAGATAATTGATAAACTAATCAAACTTACAGAGAATAAAACCACTGGTCCAGATGGATTGCATCCCGCATATTAAAAGAAGCTAGGGAGAAGATAGCAGAGGCACTATTACATATATATAAAAATTCATCCGAAACAGGAATAGTGCCAGAGGACTGGCAGACAGCTAAGGTTACTTCTATAATTAAAAAAGGAGATAGAACAAGTCCAGGGAACTATAGACCAGTTAACTTAACGTCGGTGGTAGGAAAGATAATGGAATTTTTACGGAAAGATGTGATAGGAAAACATCTAGAGAATGAAAATATAATAAAGAACAGTCAGCACGGATTTCAGAAGAGAAAGTCACGCTTGGCCAACCACACTGAATTCATTGAAGAAGTAACAGAAAGAGTAGACAAGGATAATGTGATAGATGTAATATATTTGGATTTTCAATAGGCCTTCGATAAGGTACCGCATTGTAGACTCATGACTAAAGTCAGAGCATATGGAGTCAGGGGACCCGTAGCAGAATGGAAACCAAGTTGGCTACAAAATGGAAACAGAGATTAGGGGTTAAGGGTAGCTACTCAGAGTGGCAAAAGGTGGGAAGTGGTGTTCCATAGGAATCAGTGCTGGAGCTACTGTTCTTCACAATTTACATTAACAATTTGGATTCGGGAGTCGGAAGCGCATTTTCAAAATTTGCGGACGACACCAAATTGGGGGGTATAGTTAATATAAAGGAAGAGTGTGTCAAATGTAAAAGGACATTAATAAACTTGCAGAATGGGTGTGTAATTGGCAAATGAATTTCAAGATAGATAAGTGTGAGGTGGTACATTTTGGTAGGAAGAATAAGGAGGTCACATACTGCTTGGATAATAAGAGTCCATATGGGATAAAGGAACAAAGGGATCTAGGGGTACAGATACACAAGCAGTGGTGTTCATTTCAAGAGGGATAGAATTGAAAAGCAGAGAAGTTATGTTAAACTTGTATAGAAACTTGGTTAGACCACACGGAGTACTGTGCACTGGTTCTCCATATTATCTGGTTCTGGTCTCCATATTATAGAAAGGATATAGATGCATTGGAGAGGGTGCAAAAAAGATTCACAAGGATGATACCAGAACCGGGAGGATATACTTATCAGGAAAGACTGAACAGGCTGGGGCTCTTCTCTCTAGAAAAGAGAAGGCTGAGGGGTGACCTTTAAGATAATGAAAGGGTTTGATAGGGTAGATGTAGAGAAAATATTTCTACTTCTGGGGGAGTCCAAAACTGGAGGCCATAGAAAAAATTGTTTACAATTGTCAACCCCAGTCCATCACCGGCATCTCCACATCATGACTGCCATAGATATAAAATAGTTGTTAATAAATCCAATAGGGAATTCAGGAGAAACTCCTTTACCCAAAGGATGGTAAGAATGTGGAACACGCTACCACAAGGAATAATTGAGGCGAGAGGTAGTTGAGTAGCATAGATGCATTTAAGGGGAAGCTAGATAAACACATGAGGGAGAAAGGAATAGAAGGATATGTTGATGGGGTTGGATGAAGTAGGGAGGGAGGAGGCTCATGTGGAGCATAAACACCAGCATAGACCAGTTAGGCTGAATGGTCTGTGCTGTAGTTTCCATGTAACTCGATTTACATTTTAATAGATGACAAGATAGTCAGTTCTTTCCAATCATTCAAATTACACATTTGGTGGGAGGTGGTGAGCAGCATTCCATTCGTGAATTTGACTACCACGTATGGAGTCCTGCCTTCTCAACGGCACAATGATACAAGCAGCCAGTGAAAACATTGATGAAATAGAGGCAATTTTAGTCACAACTTCTTTTCCTACAATAATCTTGGTTCCAGCCATCATTCCACTTGCAGAAATCAAAGTGGGCAGGTCTTTGGGGGTTCTAATGGGTCTCCTATATTTGGAGGAGCAAGATCAGTTCATAAGGGACTAGAAAGGCAGGTGTTATTATATCTCAAGCATTATTGCTGCCATTCCTACTGCAGGACCTGTACTTATAGACTGAAACAGGCTAACCTGAGCATGTCACTGCACACTGATCTCTGCTGCCTCTATGTCACAAGGGATGGTTATTCCATCTCTTCAAGGCCAACCTGGAGACAACTTCTACCATAGGGATGGCTCTTCCGATGGCAGAAAAGGTCACCATTGCAATAAATTTTCACATCACTAAACTCTTCCAAGCCACCACTGGTGACATAGCCAGTTGGCTGTCCACAGAAGCATTAAGCAAATGACGGAAGCCTTGTTGTAAGGGGCAAAACTTACTCCGTGGAAAGGATGCGGCAAGATGATAGGAAACAAAAATTTTACTGGGTGGCATGGTTCTCATAAGGACAGAATATTGATTAAAAAGTGCCACGTGGCCACCTGGCCAGCAAGTTTCCACTCCTGCTCTGCCAGCACTTCTTCACGCCCGTGTATTCTGCTACAACTCCTGCAACCTCCCCATGCTCACAACTGCTTTGGGATGTGTTGGTGCTTACAAACATTCCTGCCACTCTTGTGCACCTCTTTGTTGGATTTTCTTTTGTTCTTGTCAGTCACTTCTTTTCCCCTTGTACAGTCGTTGCAAAGGCTAAGGATTAGTCAAAAGCATTTTTGAATATTTAAAAAGGCTCCAACGCTTTTTATCCCCAAATGTGGCCATTCCCTTTAAACGATATTTATGCTAGAATGCAATGCAAATTTAATTGTACGTTGATAAGGTGACTAAATATAATGCAGCCTTACTGAAACATCACCAAGCAATTCTGGGTGATTGCTGGATTCTAGAGCTACCTGAGGACTGATTATGGTTTCACTTCCTCCTTAGTTTTTGTATGAAGCTGACAAAGGAAGGTTAGCCTCTGTGGTTGGGTCTCATTTTTTGTATTCAACTTTACTGTAACAAAACGTCACAATGTGCTCAATAATTTGAGAATTATGATGTTAATTTGTATCTGAAATATTCCAACAACATTTTGTAAAGAGATCTGGATCTTGATATGTTTTAATGCTATCTACCACTCAGAGGCTTGATATTACATTTGAACAAAAAAGCATTCTTTCTCTGGAAAATGGTCAGCTTTGTGAGCATATTACAAAGAAGGCACACTACCATTTCGTGAAGGATATGGAGCTAACTTGGTATTTTTTGTAGCCTCACAAATAAAATGAATATTTTATTGTCCACTTTAATGCCTACACAAAGATTTTGTCCTCTAGCAGCTTGGAGGCAATGGACCCATTTAAATCATAGTCAGTAGGTTGTAAGTGCCTCCAGTGTTATTAAACATATGGCTGTTTCACGGGCAGAATCCCAACAGAACACTTAAATCCTTGGTTTGGCAGATATGCTGCACCACTAAGTATTTTAGAAAGGATCAGAAAGGATAATAACATTTCAGTTTTAAAAACAACACAAAATAATAAAATGTTTTTAATTAGAAATAGGAACTATAGGGAAACTAGACCCAAATGTGCCAGCACTATGCAAGGAAATGACAGGGATCCTGCAGTGAAGTACAATTATATTAGATTTCTATAAAGGCCAAGAATTTGCTGGAGCGGGGCATCTCGCAGCCTGCCCCGTTAGTTAGACTTTTTCCCTCACCCTTTAGCTCAAAAAATGTTTGCGCTGCAAGTTGCTGGGAGTGCAAGCTGATAACAGTGAAGGCAACGAGGCATCTGGGACCTTGGTAAACAATGGGACAAACAGTGTATCTCCTTAATTAAAGAGAGTTAAGGATTGAGAAAGAAACAGAGGAACGAGTGAGAAGGTGGGTGAATTAGAGTGGGTGAATGAGAGTCAAATCAGGTACAGAAAGAAAAATAACAAGAGGGAAAGAAAGATTGGATTAAGAGAAAGAGGAAAAAGAGACAAAGAAAAAGTAGGAAAAAAATTTTAAAATTAAAAATTAAAATTTTAAAAAATCTCAAACAACCTGTAGGAATGGGACTCCACAGTTTCAATTGTTCCCTTTCTGGACCGAAGAGGTTGAGTGGCATTGCAGGAACATAAATCTCATCAATAAAAAGATACTTAACACTATGAAGTACCAGACCTAACCTGCTGTGGTGATTTTAACGGGCAAATAATGTCCAAATGCAGCAATTTCATGAACCTCACGGGGAGGTTGAAGGTGAGCTGCCGTTTTCACGAGGCCAACAGCAAAGCGGCGCAAATCGTCCAGCAACTTATGGCGATTCACAATTCACAGGGTATCGCTTCCTCGCCACAGGTTGCTAGACAATTTACACATTAAAACGGCGTGCACGTTAAACTGGCCGTTATTTTGGCAGTAAGTTCTGGCCCAATGCAAACCAGCTGAGTAATTATCCAAGAATGGACAATTTATACACTAAAATTGTATGGTAGCATAGTGGTTATGTTACTGGACTAGTAATCCGCAGTTATGAGTTGAAATCCCACCATGGTAGCTGGGCAATTTAAATTCAATTAATTAAATGAAATCAAGAATAAAAAAAACTAGTATCAGTAATGGTGGCCATGAAACTACCAGATTGTCATAAAAACCCATCTGGTTCACTAATATCCTTTAGGGAAGGAAATCTGCCTTCCTTACCCGGTCTGGCCTACATGTGACTCCAGACTCATAACAATGTGCTTGATTCTTAATTGCCCTCTGAAATGGCCGAGCAAGCCACTCAGTTGTACAATCTCACTACAGAAAGTCGCAAGAAGAATAAAACCGGACAGACCACTAGGCACCGAAACAAAAAGGCAAGCCAAGTCCAGTCGACCCTGCAAAGTCCTCCTCTCCAACACCTGGGGACTTGTGCCAAAATTGGGAGAGCTGTCCCACAGACTAGTCAAGCAACAGCCTGACAAAGCCATACTCACAGAATCGTACCTTTCAGCCAACGTCCCAGACTCTTCCATCACCATCCTTGGGTATGTCCTGTCCCACCGGCAGGACAGACCCACCAGAGGTGGTGGCACAGTGGTATACAGTCAGGAGGGAGTGGCCCTGGGAGTCCTCAGCATTGACTCCAGACCCCATGAAATCTCATCACATCAGGTCAAACATGGGCAAGGAAACCTCCTGCTGATTACCACCGACCGCCCTCCCTCAGTTGATGAATCAGTCCTCCTCCATGTTGAGCACCACTTGGAGGAAGCAGTGAGGGTACCAAGGGCACAGAATATACTCTGGGTGGGGGACTTCAATGTCCATTACCAAGAGTGGCTCGGTAGCACCACTACTGACCGAGCTGGCCAAGTCTTGAAGGACATAGCTGCCAGACTGGGCCTATTTGACCTCGTCCTCACCAATCTACCTGTCCACGACAGTATTGGTAGGAGTGACCACCGCACAGTCCTTGTGGAGACGAAGTCCCGTCCTCACTCTGAGGACACCATCCAACGTGTTTTGTGGCACTACCACTGGGCTAAATGGGATGGATTCAGAAAAGATCTAGCAGCTCAAAACTGGGCATCCATGAGGTGCTGTGGGCCATCAGCAGCAGCAGAATGGTATTCCAGCACAATCTGTAACCTCATGGCCCGGCATATTCCTCACTCTACCATTACCAACAAGCCAGGGGATCAACCCTGGTTCAATGAGGAGTGTAGAAGAGCATGCCAGGAGCAGCACCAAGCGTACCTCAAAATGAGGTGCCAACCTGGTGAAGCTACAACTCAGGACTACATGCATGCTAAACAGCAGAAGCAACATGCTATAGACAGAGTTAACCGATTCCACAATCAACGGATCAGATCCAAGCTCTGCAGTCCAGCCACATCCAGTCGTGAATATGGGTGGACAATTAAACAACTAACGGGAGGAGGAGGCCTCTGTGAACATCCCTCAATCATGGCAGAGTCCAACACGTGAGTATAAAAGACAAGGCTGTAGCGTTTGCAACCATCTTCAGCCAGAAGTGCCGAGTGGATGATCCATCTCGGCCTCCTCCCGATATCCCCACCATCACAGAAGCCGGTCTTCAGCCAATTAGATTCACTCCACGTGATATCAAGAAACGGCTGAGTGCACTGGATACAGCAAAGGCTATGGGCCCCGACAATATCCCGGCTGTAGTGCTGAAGTCTTGTGCTCCAGAACTAGCCGTGCCTCTAGCCAAACTGTTCCAGTACAGCTACAACACTGGCATCTACCCGACAATGTGAAAAATTGCCCAAGTATGTCCTGTCCACAAAAAGGCGGACAAATCCAATCTGGCCAATTACTGCCCCATCGTCTACTCTTGATCATCAGCAAAGTGATGGAAGGTGTCGTCGACAGTGCTATCAAGCGGCACTTACTCACCAATAACCTGCTCACCGATGCTCAGTTTGGGTTCCGCCAAGACCACTCGACTCCAGACCTCATTACAGCCTTGGTCCAAACATGGACAAAAGAGCTGAATTCCAGAGGTGAGGTGAGAGTGACTGCCCTTGACATCAAGGCAGCATTTGAGCGAGTATGGCACCAAGGAGCCCTAGTAAAATTGAAGTCAATGGGGAAAACTCTCCAGTGGCTGGAGTCATACCTAGCACAAAGGAAGATGGTTGTGATTGTTGGAGGCCAATCATCTCAGCCCCAGGACATTGCTGCAGGAGTTCCTCAGGGCAGTGTCCTTGGCCCAACCATCTTCAGCTGCTTCATCAATGACCATCCCTCTATCACAAGGTCAGAAATGGGGATGTTCGCTGATGATTGCACAGTGATCAGTTTTATTCGCAACCCCTCAAATAATGAAGCAGTCCGAGCCCGCATGCAGCAAGACCTGGAAAACGTCCAGGCTTGGGCTGATAAGTGGCAAGTAACATTCATGCCAGGCAAGTTCAAGGCAATGACCATCTCCAACAAGAGAGAGTCTAACCACCTCCCCTTGACATTCAACGGCATTACCATCGCCAAATCCCCCACCATCAACATCCTGGGGGTCACCATTGACCAGAAACTTAACTGGACCAGCCATATAAATACTGTGGCTACAAGAGCAGGTCAGAGGTTGAGTATTCTGCGGCGAGTGACTCACTTCCTGACTCCCCAAAGCCTTTCCACCATCTACAAGGCACAAGTCAGGAGTGTGATGGAATACTCTCCACTTGCCTGGATGAGTGCAGCTCCAACAACACTCAAGAAGCTCTGCACCATCCAGGACAAAGCAGCCTGCTTGATTGGCACCCAATCCACTACCCTAAACATTCACTCCCTTCACCACTGGCGCACAGTGGCTGCAGTGTGTACCATCCACAGGATGCACTGCAGCAACTCGCTAAGGCTTCTTCGACAGCACCTCCCAAACCTGCGACCTCTACCACCTAGAAGGACAAGGGCAGCAGGCACATGGGAACAACACCACCTGCATGTTCCCCTCCAAGTCACACACCATCCCGACTTGGAAATATATTGCAGTTCCTTCATCGTCGCTGGGTCAAAATCCTGGAACTCCCTTCCTAACAGCACTGTGGGAGCACCTTCACCGCATGGACTGCAGCGGTTCAAGAAGGCGGCTCACCACCACCTTCTCAAGGGCAATTAGGGATGGACAATAAATGCTGGCCTTGCCAGCGACGCCGCCATCCCCAATCAGCTATCTCTGTGCACTCAGGTTGACTTAGAATCTGGTCCAGCACAAAATGTTTAATTAGAATGTAAACAATGCTCAAACAAGGATAAAGGAATTTGCACTTTATCCTATGATTGAACAAGACAATCTAACCCATGAGTGACAGTCACAAATGGGTCATGAAGAACTTCAATGTGGAATCAATTCCAATACTATGAAGCAACTCAATAAAATCAAACAATATTTTTTTGCCTAATTATTATATTGCAATATTTATAAACGGGAATGCCATAAAATCTGATAAAGAGATCAAATCTTGCATTTACAGAATCTATACTGCACAGTGAAATCTGGATGTTGCAAATATTAGTTGTTGGAGTATCTGCAATAATAAGTCAAGCCAATGGTGTTATATCTGAGATCGCATTTATACAAGAGAATGTTAAAACAGCGTATGGGGGTTTATGCAAGAAGTATCAACATTAAAGTGATGTTTGTAACTGTTTATATCCTCAAAATTTTGGAATTTCAAAGGAAAAGCTTGGAGGATTGCATAATTGTGCAATCTAATAAATAGTAATTACCTTTTATTTACCAGTTTCAGTAGAAGCTCTTGAAATTGTCAAGTTAATGAAAGTAACGAATTTGATAAATAGCACCCTGCATCACATTTAATTTTACCCTTGATACGCTTTTTATTTTAGTACATTATTCACAAATGTAGACATTGTAAGTGCTGGTGTGAATTTTAATACGAATTAAGGTAAAATTTCGAATTGAATACACCTGCTTAACAGACATAAAACGAGTATAAACTATCGGACATATTTAGCACCCCATTTAGTTTTCTGGTCGGGTTTTGTGCTGGTGCCAGAATTTTGCGCTAATTTGCAATTACTTATATTGAAATTAGTCTGCGAGGACATTATTTAGCTGTCCACACAATTTCCTGGCATTTATGCCTGTATAGCCCTCAGTCTATAGTGGACATGCTCATATAAAATCGCTGATCATGGCTTCTTAGGTCTGCTGGTACAAAAGTGCATTTAAAGTACAATAGTAAGATTTATGGCATAATTTTGAGGGTAGTACTGATTCTATGGGGGAGAAATTCCGTTTTTGGACACTGGTAGCGCGATGCACTGGTACCCCGCGCCCAATGGCCCCTGAACAGGCAGGACGCAAATTTGGACCCACCTGCAATCAGCGTTCCTTTTCTGGCCTTGCACATGGAATCAATGCAATTCGCACTTTCCACCACCAGAGGGAGCTCAATCTCTTAAAGGGAGGATGTTTCTTAGAAATGTCTTAAAGGTAGCTGATACCTATTATTTGCTCAAAATAACAGTCTACTGTCTGCATGGAGTCTGAACGGAGATCAGACATCGCACACATTAAACAGGTCCCATCCCTATGTTTACACACTGATGAGTTATGTTAAAACATTGAATAAAGGTTGCGCACTACTAAATCCCACATCCTCCAATCTGCATGCCAGACCTCACCAACCTGCCGATCTGAGTTGATACCAGGCTTGCGAGAGTGCGCGCACCAAGGTTTTCTGCTGATGCACTAGAGACCTTGGGTGCAAGTGGTGGACAGAAGGAGGGGATCCTATATTCGCAGGGGGGGGCAAGAGGCCCTCCAGACATATACTCAAAAGGCAGTGGGAGGCAGTGGGGGATGAAGTCAATGCCAGGTGCACAGCATGATGAACATGGATGCAGTGCAGGAAGAAGTTCAATGCTTTGACATGAGTGGGCAAAGTGAGTGAGGTCAACTGTCAAGTGATGTCTCCGACCAACTGCTCCACACACCACCCCCCCACCCCCCACAGACCAATAAACTCTTTCCATCAGTACTCAACTCTTCCAATCAGATGCTTCCTCTCACCCTTACACATTACCACTGTTGCAAGCCGCCCACCCACAACTCACAGGCCACACACACTGGCTGCTATTCAACCATGACAGGCACATCACCAAGACACATGTCCTGCTTTCTTGCAGGAGAAGGTGGTGCATAACAGGAGGCAACAAGTGGCATTTAGCCCCTCAAGCCTGTTCCACCATTCAATGAGCTCATGACTGATCTGTGACCTAATTCCATTCCCCTTAATACTCTTGGTTCACAAAAATCTATCAATCTCAGATTTAACATTCTAAACGTCTCCCACCCTTCGCGTGTAGAAGCATTTCCTAACTTCACTCCTGCACGTCCTGGTTCTAAATGTTAGGCTATGTCCCCGCGTCCTAGTATTCAAGTCTAGGAGACCTCCAAAAACAGTTACAAATGTCTGGGCAGCCGGAGGCAATAATCCAGCCACTAACCTGTAAATTCTGCATGGTTCCTTTAAATAGTGCTAGTCCTCCAGGCACTCTAAGACACATTCAGATGGTCAGGATTAAGACTGTGCGTTGAATTAAGCGTTAAGTCCCAAAATGGTGTATCACTTTAAATCAGCGTTGTAGACTGATTGAAGCCATTTTCCCTCTACTTTACATGATTCCAGCATTTGTTATCTGCGCCTGCGCTAACTCCTATACAAAGATGGCGTCAAGCGCACGTCACGCAGGAAACATGCATGCACATCCAAGAGGCCATCTTGGATGTCGGAGAGGCCGTGTAGCCCCGAAACAACGGGCACTACACAGTCCAATTTAGCGCCCTATGTTCTTGCTTCTTTTCCCCCCTGTTTCCACTTAGTTGGTCAGGAGGCTTTACATGAAATGTTCCAGCCCTGGTATGTCAACAGTGTGCTCAAGTACTCTGTCTCTGCTTTATTCTTCACATGCTGCAAAACTGCCCTATGGAGAAGGTGCCCTGAATTGGAAAGTGTATTAGATTTATAACATGGCTGATCTGTACCTCAATTCCATTTCCCCGCCTTTGCTCCATATCCCTTAATACCCTTACCTAACAAAAATCTATCGATCTCAGTTTTGAATTTTTCAATTGACCTAGCTTCAACAACTTTTCGAGGGAGAGAGTTTCAGATTTCCACTACCCTTTGTGAGAAGAAGTGCCTCCTGGCATCACCCCTGAACGGCCTAGCTCCAATTTTAAGGATATTGAGATGCATCTCTAACCACAGATAATATTCTGACTTTGGATTCATTGGCAGGCTCCCTGGCATCCCCCAATGAGTCTACTAGTACTGGAGGAGCCAATTTGTTATGCCAGGCCTCAGATGTCTGCCACAGCATAGCATTGCAGGTAGCTTCCAGGCTGCTGGCAAAACAGTTATATTATTATAATTGTTTTTTAAAATTCTGACACCCATGCAATTCATTGCTTTGTGTCCATTTGCACAGGCAATCTGAATTTTGAAAAGTAAATCCCTTCTCCACTGCCACCTCAACATTCAACGCCAAGGACAAACAGGCGCCCTGGTGTCCAGTGTTACTATGGTGCAAATTATGGAAAATGTTGGATGATAGATTGACCTAATTTGCATATGCTTATTAAGGGTGGGTGTATTGAATGCCAGCTGTCCTTTCCTACCCCTGCCCAATTGAGCTCCGCTGAAAAATCTGTAGAGGAAGGGCAAGAAATCCGAGCCACTTTATCAGAACTGACAACGAGTCAGCATCTAAAATGTTAACCTATCTTTTCTGATGCTGATGACCTTGTGTATTTCCAGTATTTTCTACTTCTATTTTGCAAATCCAACATTCGCAATTTTACTTTTCAATTCTATAAACATATAGGCATTCTTATTATTAATAAGTTGATGAGTAAACCTCCAACACTGCACTGAAAATCTTACTTCCACACTTTCAGGTTTGGTTATTAGACTATCATCAAAAGTATATCTTATGGACATCCTTTCATTGTGGCTTTTTTCAAAGTATTTCTGTTTGTGATATTTGTAATCCTACCATGATCCAGCCATTAGGCAAGATGGTATCAGCAGCCACCACCAGTACCAGTCACCATTGTCATTGAAAACCGCCATCTGGATTCTAACCAACATACCATTGTAGCCATGGAGACCAGCTTCGATGTCCTTGCTGTACAAGGAAATTATGAGGAATAATAAACATTGAACAACTTAATAATGCCCACTATGTAAAATTAATTAAGTACAGTGAATCTGTAATTATCTGTCCAGTTAGATTAATTGGCAATTCTATGTCTTAATACAATAGTGAGAAATTGTTCTTTGGCGAGTAATCACAAGATAGATATAGATGAGTAAAGCCCATCTTAGCTCATTCATCTGGAAAGACTCTACAGTTCACCCAAATGTTCCTTAAATGATCCAAAGGTTTTCACTTCCAATACATTTCCCAAAAGTCCATTGTCTATTTTGATCATTCTTTATGTGAAGTATTATTTCTTGACACTAGTCTCAAATTGACCTTTCTAATGTGTTCTGCTGTCACTATTTAGTTTGAAGTAGTGTTCTTCAATTTACCTTTTCTATACCATTTACTATATTATACACCCCAATAAAGCAATCACTCAGTTGCCTTCTAAATATTTGGCTTTCTACTAGTGCATGGGTATATATACACCAATAAGGTATAAAAGGAAAAAGGCACCAGAAATGGCATAAATATATGCCATGTACTTTGTAAAGCATTCCAGCGCAAGATGATTTATCTATTTAGAAGGGAAGCCAATAAGCAACTTACTTCAAGCTGACTTTGCTAAACAGCTCCTTTAGATAAACTGCCAGGACAAATGTAAAACAAACACGACTATTGGGAGCCAGCAGTAGCTTTGCTCATTAAGTGAGAAAAATAAAACATAAACCAACAAAGGTTCAACCAGTGAAACCTAAAACTGTGTCTGGAATGGCAGTGATTTCATACATTATGACTGGTTTCAGGATTTGGTCTTGACTGTCACAAGCTACACTAGACCAGTTACACTGTGGGGTGAGGTATATGTTTCGCACCGACCTTGCTTGGTCAATCCCAAGCAGTTTATTAAACTGAGAATAACTAAAGTAAATGTTTTGATAGCCATGGGATCGGGGATTTCCACAAAGGGCACTAGAAGAATGAACAAACGAACAAACGAACAAACTTGCATTTATGTCGAACTTTCTCTTAATTTAGCTTTTGTTTTCCCTCTTTTATTCTGGATCTATTTTATAATTTTCAACTTTTTCTTGTGCTTATCTTGCAAATGTTTTGAATGCTTTAGTAAAAACATCCTGCATGTGTGCAGAACATTTAATTTCATAGTGCAATACAGGCCAGTTTCAGGCAAAAAAAGTGACCAAGGCCTTATCTTAATGGCCCCTACCAATCTGATGATTTGCCTGTTGATCAAGTCAACTGACCTCTAAAAGAAGGAAAAAGTACACTTCCATATGCTCTTTACATGTTATGGTGAAGAATAAAAGTCCTGCAAATACTGTCCATACAGACTCAAACCCATTCCAACAATATCTGTGCACATTCATGATGATTATAAGAGGGTTGGTAGCTGTCTTCTTCCGCTCCATTAAACACTTACACCACTCCAGCTTTGCTTCCCTGCTCGAAAGGCTAAACTAGACACTGACACACCTGCAAGGAGCCATATATTATGCTCTTTGAACCCTTTTTTATTCTAGATATTTTTGCCTTCTGTGTTTCAATCAGTAAAATTTGAATATTGGTACAACAGACTTACTAGCATTTGCTTTAATTTTAAAACCTTACCTTTTTTAATAGGGCTTCACACCAGCTGCTTTTGTACTCCAGTCAACATCACTCCTTCACAGGTGATTTCTGATTAAGTAATTGACTGAAAGCGCTTCTTCCTGTAGTTACTAGCAGAAGAATTGGCTACTCGAATAATGAGAGGAAATCAGTGACTTGGAGCAGCTGCATCAGCAGTAATAGGACATCAAATGTGGATCAAAGCAAGCACAGGCCATCATCTACACCCTATGTGAAGGGCGCAGATTGCCACAGGTAACCATATTTATATTTTTGTTGCAAGACGATGCCTCAGGTATGACTCAAGTTTATCACTGGAAAACCCACACCCAGGATTTGCTCAATGTTGACAGCTTTGTACAAAAAAAGGACTTTACACACAACAGGATAACTGAACCATCACTCACTGTGCAAACAGCGAAAATGGAACTTGATAATAATTTGCATAGATCAGGGCAACATCAGAAGTTTGTTTTGCAGGAAGGTGGATTTTATTACGGTAATAATGTTTGAAGCCAATATGATGATCATATAGAATTTCAAAATAACAAATCACTTCCCATTCATTGCTATTGCATAGAATTCTAATACATGTGTCACCCTTAGATGCAAAATCTTGACCTCATTTTAAAATGTTCCCCAGTGAAGATTCTTTACTGTCCTTCTCCCAACATATAAGCAATGCACCTGTCACTTGGGGAGACCAGTATAAATTGGATGTCCAATTGGGAGAAAATCCCAAATTGTTATAGTTCAAAAGTAGTAAAGATTCTCAATCTCAGCTGCTACGAATACTGGATCAGTCAGAAATATCAAATGTGCAGAAAATTAATGGTCAATTTTGCAATTTCCTTTGGATTGCTACCATAAATAAACTAACTGCCTAAACACCATTCCATTTAAGCCAAGTTGGGTTCCCATCAGTTTTTAGTTTGCACTTTAAGTCACCTTGTTGTGGATGACAATCAGTATATGTTTAAGACTATTTCACTCACAGCATGATTTCCCTCAAACTACATAATGTAATGGGCTATATATATATATAAGTCTAAGAAGTAAACTGCATGAATTTAACAAATGCAAATTATGGCCTACCTACAAGTAGGTTAATCGAACATGTTTGCTGTTTAATACATGAAATCATTTTGTAATGGATTAATCACTGCACTGGTTTCCCCATGTACTCGTTTCTCTTCAGACAACATCAGAGCTGTGAGTGTTGAAGACAGCAGTCCCACTGCTCCTGTCAGTGCAAACCAAGGATTTTGAAGTACAAGAGCCATTAATATTATTATCCCATGGAGTGGATTATTGACAAAAGTCACCTGGGAAATTCCACACAGATTCCATTTGAAGAGCTGCAGGAGGAAAGGCTGTGCTGAAAAGCTGTACAACCACAAATAAATATCATTCATTTCATTTCATAAACATATATAGTTATATGAAACAATCAAAAACACACCAAAATTCTCAGTGGACAAGACCTGGATTTTGCTCTGAGCAGTAATCTGTCATGAGGTAGACAAACCACTTAGTTGTGAGTCATGGGATGATTTTTTTCCCCTGTATCTAAAGCTGCTGGCAGGGAACTGCACCTGAAGAAGTGGAGGCACTGACCAAACATCCAATTTTTAACACACTGGGTAGTGACAAAGCTATCTGAAGGTTAATCTCCATTATACTCAGCCAATGAAATGAAAAAAAATCTCAGACACAGTTTGAATTCTGTCATCAAGGGTACAGACAACAAGATGTTTAAAGGCATGTTTACATTATGCGAATGCCATCAACTGCCACCATGTGGGTTTCCCACGGTTGATTGCAGTGGTCCTAACACTGACCCCTGGGAAACACCACTGCAAGCTTCCATCCAGTCTGAAAAACAATCATTCACCACTACTCTCTGCTTTCTGTCCCCTAGCCAATTTTGTATCCATGCTGCCATTGTCCCTTTAACCCCATGGGCTTTAATTTTGCTAACAAGTCTATTATGTGGTACTTTATCAAATGCCTTTTGAAAGTCCATATACACATCAACCGCACTCCCCTCATCAACCCTCTCCATTACTTAATCAAAGAACTTAATCAAGTTAGTCCACCACCATTCACGACTAGATGTGGCAGGACTGCAGAGCTTTGATCTGATCCATTGGTTGTGAAATCGCTTGGCTCTGTCTATAGCATGTTGCTTCCGCTGTTTAACATGCATGTAGTCCTGTGTTGTAGCTTCACCAGGTTGGCACCTCATTTTTAGGTATGCCTGGTGCTGCTCCTGGCATGCTCTTCTACACTCCTCATTGAACCAGGGTTGCTCCCCTGCCTTGTTGGTAATGGTAGAGTGAGGAATATGCTGGGCCATGAGGTTGCAGATTGTGCTGGAATTCAAATCTGCTGCTGCTGATGGCCCACAGCGCCTTATGAATGCCCAGTTTTGAGCTGCTAGATCTTTTCTGAATCTATCCCATTTAGCATGGTAGTAGTGCCACACAACACGTTGGATGGTGTCCTCAGTGCTTCTTAAACAATTGCATATGTGTACACTTGTACGTGTGTAATAGTGATTTGTGGCTTCCATCTTTGAGCAATCTATTTCTCCCTGGACTTGGTCAGGCCTTGTTACTCATTTCCAGGTCCATTCGTACTGGATGTGAAATGATGAAAGAAAGATTTATTATAGCAAAGTGGCAGGCAAAACTACACAATAATCTTTGCCAACGGAAGCACAGCAGGGCTCACTTAAACAAAAATAAATTTTGCAGTTACGCTACCTATAGTAGGATGGAACTTACAACTGTAGGGCCGGACTTTCAGCTCCACTGGGATGTAAAATGGGCAGTAGCAGATCGGCTGTCCATTCAATGGGAAGGAAGATCAGGTGGGATATATAACGAACGGGTAATCCGCTACCGCCCGTTTTACGTCCCCGTCAAAGTTGAAAGTTTAGCCCATATATTCCTCTGCTACTGTACAAGTACTACACAACACTCCTGCTTGTTCTACTACCTGTGCATCTAGGAAAGAAAAGAGGAGAGGAAGAAAAAGATTCAGAGTACTGAACGAAGGGTTATACCTGAAAATGTAACCTTTTCTCTTCATAGATGCTGACTGGTCTGCAAGATATTTTCAGCATTTTATTGACATTAAAGTGTCAGCCTTGGCTCAGTTGGTAGCACTCTCACCTTAGAATCAGAAGGTTGTGGGTTCAAGTCCCACTCTAGAGACTTGAGCTCATGATGCAGGCTGACACTTTAGTACAGTCCTGAGGGAGTGCTGCACTACCAGAGGTCCAGTCTTTTGGATGAGATTTTAAATCAAAATCCTATCTGCCCTCTCAGGTGGATATAAAGATCTCATGGCACCATTCAAAGCAGAGCAGGGGAGTTCTCCCAATTTTCAGGCCAACATTTATCCCTAAACCAACATCTGTAAAAGAACAAATTATCTGTTCATTAATTCATTGCTGTCTGTGGGACCTTGCTGTGTGCAACTTGGTTTCTGCGTTACCTTACATTACACTAGTGACTGCACTCCAAAAGTATTTCATTGGCTATGTAGTATTTTAGGATGCCCTGATGATGTGAAAGGCAAGTTCTTTCTTTCTTTTCCGTTGTTTCAGCTTTCCACCATTAGCAGTTTTTTTCCTTCAGATAAACTCAGTTGGAGCAAAATGGACAGAGCACATCAGATCTATTTCTCGATATATTGGAGCACAGTCAAATGCTACTGGTGTCATCGACAAGATAATCAGTTTCTCAAGAGCTCTTCAAACCTCCACCACCTTGGTTTGCAAGAGGGTAGATGGTGTCTTACTAGCTTGTCCATGTCTTGTCTTAGAATGCTCCATTAAAATGGTCCATTTTGCCATCTTTTATTATGATAACAGAGTCACTAAGGCTCTGGAATCTGCCCTGCATTGCAAACAGGGTGGATTCCACAGTATGTACAGCAAAGACAAACATAAAGTCAGGTGCTAGATTAAACTCTGAGTAGAAAAGTGACTTTGTCTTTTCCTCTGACTTTGTGGCTATTAAGGTTTAACTGTGTGTGAAAAAGATCAATATGGATGGCAATAATGTGGATCTAATCACACTTACATAAAGTAGCATTGACAATAAAATTGAAAATGCTGGAAATATATGACAGGTCTGTCAGTAAGAAAGCTCTCCATTTGTATTGTTAACCTATTTCTTTTTCTTTTCACAAGCTGAATATGGTTTGTATTTTGAACATTTTCTATTTCTATTTGAGATTTGCAGTTTTTCATTTTATCTTGATGATAAAAATACTAACTGCGACAGAAATTGGGAGACTCTAGTGCCAGCAAACATAGGCCGCAGAATTAGGGCTACGATGTTGGAAGTTCAGAAAGCGTGATGGAGGTGGGACATGGGAATGCCAGATCTCCGCTCAGAATTCTCCTGGCTGCCAGTTACCGACAGGGCCTGGGACGGGTGTACGTTCCATGATGTTGGAAGGGGTGGGGCTGAAGGGAGGGATTTCCCATAATGGGAATTTCCTCGGCCCCAGCCTCCCTACTGCTCAGCGGCCAAGATGCTAGGATTGCCAGGGGATGGAGGTGGGGATTACTGGGGTTCATGCTGTGTTCATGATCTGGAAGACCCCAAAAATCAGAGATGTTGCAACCAGGATTGGCCGCCTTATGAAGGGGATGATCAGCCTCACTTCCTGTACTTCTGGTGCTGTAATCCCCCACCCCCCACACCACCACAGGTAGAGGGTGGCCAAGATACGCCCATATGGCGCAAGCACCCATGTTAAAAAGTTGATCTTCTTTGACCTTGGACACTCTGGATTGAGTCAGGGGTGGAGATTACTGGCACCCATTCTATCGCACTTCACCATTGGAGCAAGACTAATGATTTTCAGCCCTTTTGTCACCAACCCATGCTCACATCGAGCAAGGATCCATGCTGGGAGTAGAGCCTCACAATTTCTACCTGCAATTTCTGCAAACTATAGTGAGTAAAGATTACTTTGATCAGAATTATGCTTGGGTAGATTGGAATTTTTTTTGTAAAACTTCTTGTTTCCTTATAACAGAAGCTTCCTGTCGTGAAGAGATGAAGAATCTTCCAACATTTTTTGAAACTGAACTGCTTCAGTAAAAAAAAATCCCATCGCCCACTGAACCCAAAGGAACTATTGAAAATGACAATCAGAGACCAATATCAAAGATAGGGGAATCTTTAGTTGTCTGAGAGCAGCCAAGAAATAGAAAAAAGAATAAAAATTACAAATGTAAACAATACAAATTTTGGAATATGATGGAATTTCCTCAGAACCTGTCAGTTAAGTGATTGTAAATTTATCTGCTTTTTATAAATCATGTACTTCTGGATAATTATCTATAATGGAAGAAAAATCACAACATGTTCAGATACCTCAAGTTTTATTGATTAGAATCAGTGTTGGCAGTAATTGTGTTTAGTCATTCCCCCAATGCCTACTCTTCAGTCCATTCCCAACACAGAAAACTTGTCTGATTCAATGAAGTCCTCTGCAAGGCTTATGATATATTAAAAAATGACTTTCTCACTCAGCAGTGTTAGGAATTTCCATTATTTTACATGCCATATTCGGATACTGTGAATGGAAATGGCTAGGATAGCTTTGTGCAATATAAGGCTACAGTGGTCAGTATTATTTGGTCATATTATTTGAATTTAGAACTTGGACTAATTGGATAGATCTTTCAAAGACCCGGCACAGACACGATGGGCCAAATGGCCTCCTTCTGTGCTGTATGATTCTATATGGCATTTCTCTATTTGGTATTTTAATGGAGGCATTAATCCATTTGTATGAAATGGAGTTTAGTATATTCAAAGTGCAAATATGACACAAAAGCGGGGATTTTAATTTTTTTCTGCCTGACTGAAACAATGCAATAGCAGAGTTAAAAATCGAGCTGGTCGACTTACCACCCCGTTCCCGCTCTGCCGTCATTTTAACTTGAGCTTCCCGCTGGGCTGCCCAGGCACCCCAGCTTGAATCAGGCAGGAGCCACATTAACCTATGACGTACATTAAAGCTGACATTCGGCTGAGTAAAACCTGGCAGACAACACGAGGAGGTCCCAAAAAGTTAAGTCAAACATTAGTGTGGGGCTCGGAGGAGCAGGAGTGTGCCGGGGCTCCACTGCCCGGCAATCACACCCACCTCCACCCCCCCAGGATGTACCTTCTTGCCGGCCAGGTAGGCCTCCAGAGCTGGCGAGCTGCGGCGGGACACCCATTTGGGACAACGTGCCAGGGGCATGATAGCTGCTCGATAGATAAAGCGCATCCTATTATCCTCCATCCATTGTAATATAAAATAGGGAAATTCAAGAATTGTATTATGGCACACTGAATAATTTCACATTAGATCATTTAGAACTGCAAATGCTAGTAATTACCTCTATGGATCAGATATCTCATACTTCCATCTAGCATCCATCGGTCACACAGACAGAACCTTATCCTATATCTTCTTCAGACAATAAAGCTGAACATATTACCTCTATTCTATTTCCCAAACTCTCTCAAGCCACCAGTAAAATAAGCCACGCGTTTTTCAACTGCTTTTCTCATTTTAGGACTGCTCTTTGATTCTGACTGTTATTCCCAGGACGTGGATAGAAGTCCTTGCACTGATTAAAAGTGCGTTTCCTATTGAGCGACCAGTTTTTGTTTCACTCTGGAGTTAATGTACTGTGATCATTACATCAACTGAAAGGGTTTAAATTATGTAGTTAAAGAAATGAAGGATATATATCTGTGAAGTGTATAATTTATATCACCTGTGGAAGAATACCAGCAAGAATAAAAATTATATTCTACAAAGAGATTTCAGTTGATGTTCCAGGGCTATAAAATATTATAAAAATAATCAATTTTATCATTATAGAAAATAATGAATTTTTTGAAATACAATAAGTAATGGTCAGTGATGTGATGTAATAAATATCCCACTCATGTATCTGACCATAATCCATATATGATTTTAATGCTAATCTAATCAGATCAGCCTCATGAACAGTGATTAAGCTGGTCCAGAATGGTCTGTTATAATATTCTACCTCTTAAGCATAAATTTTGTGTCTGTCCTGTATTTAGCTTCTTGCAGTCTGTGCTTTTCCTGTGAAGAGCATAAAAATGATCAAGGGTCCAGATGCAAAGACCTCTTACCATCCAATCCAATCCAGGCCATGTTCAACCCATTGCAATTGCTTGAAGCAGATTTCAGGCTATTAAACAGTTAGAGGCTGGCAAGCACTTGCACTAATTCCTGAATCAGACACAGGGACAATCATATCCCTCACCTGTGATATGACAGGAAACCATTATCATGGGGTCCAGGGTAGTAGGTAGCTCTGACCGGCGTGGCAAGGCTGTCCGCACATCCTGCGGACAAAGACTACAAGAATACTTACCTCGTGGTCTCCAACGTCCACTTGCTCCCTTTTCAATTTGTTTTACGTTCAGCGCTTTGATTTCAGTGCAGGTTCCTTTGTATCGATAGCGATTGTGGGAGTGGAAGCCACGCCCACAGAATCTGTCAAGAAGAGAAGTTACGCCCACAAGAAGGCAAATACAAATCATTCAAAGTAAACTTCTATATGTTAGTTTAAATAAAAATTTAACATTTCTAATTTAAAAAGTCAAGGAAATGATTTAATTTAATGAAACGTATAGAAGTTAAAAGTAAAAAAAAATTTAATTTTTAATTTTTTAAAATTTTTTTAATGATCAAAACATGTTAAAATAAGAGCAATTTGGCATTCCACATTTTTAAAATTTAATTTTTTGTTGATTCTTAGCCATTAACAGTCACCGCGCTTTTAAGAAGTAGTGTCGAGCTGGATCTTCATTCCAGTTGGGCAGATGGGGAAGTTTTCGAATGTTTAATGATTTCTGTGATTTTAGCGTAGGTGGCCCTTTAATTCGGAACTGTCAAACCGCCGGCGAACCAATGGGAGCAAGTTTGTGATTCTGGGGTTTTACTGCGCATGTGTGGTTTCGCGAACTTGCACAATCGATTCGCTGGCGGTCGGAGAGGACGTCATTCAGGGATGGCGTCCTGAGGTGAGTAATTTCTGGGCCGAACATTTTTGGGAGCAGGAAAAGTCTACTTGGCCCAACAAACTTGGCTTTTTTTTTAAACATCACCCACCAGCCTTCATATCTTAATCCATTCTCTTTGCAGAAATACAAATAATTGTTTCTTGACTCATTTATACTGTCTACTTCAGTATGTTCCTCTGGTAAATTATTCCACAAATCTATTACATTTTGGGTAAAAAGGTTTTGCCTCACTTCCCTTCATATTTTGAAATACCTCATTTTTAACCAACGTTTGAATCTCTGCCACAGTCAACAATTTGCCTGGATCAATTTTATCCATACCCTTCAGAATCATGTAAACTTTAGTTCCATGAGTGAATCTCAAGCTGACTGAGCTATAAAGAACTGACCAATGAGTGCATATTCTAATTACACCACTGGGAAGAAAAAGGTATGATAATAAGTTTAATTTTAATGATTTCTCCAATGCATCAATATTGGTTTTAACTATATCCATAGTTAAGTATTGGAAGCTCTCTGACCGTTTCCCCTGACATGGAAATGTTTGTGTGATTGATAGCTGTAGACGGTGTACTAAAATGGCTGATGAATGCAAACAGGAGGCTAATAAGCGATGGCCCTTCTGGCATACGTCTACCATAACTTTGGAAGAGCTGGATACTTGGTCGGGACCCAGATACACCAGGTCCTGGCTCACTGTCAAAGTTCCTGCAATGCCTATTGGCGGTGGAGCCTCTATCTGCCCCAAACATGGCCATTAACGTAGAGGGGGGTGGGGACTCCCTATGTCGAGAGTCCTCATGACCTCAGCTCTCAAAGTGACTGAATGTAAAGTTGGCACACCCACTGGCAGTGAAATCAGGTGTACTGACTGACCTAGTACACCTAGGGGGGTCCAGACTTGGACTGAGGCCTGGAACTCTGAAGAGGAGGCAATGGAAACTTTTTTTAAAAAAAGATTTAGAGCGGCCACTTAGCAAGGGGACCTCGAGAGGTGCCGACACTTCCCTGGCTCAGCCTCCTATGCCACAACTTGCGGCTTCCTACCCAAGGCAGGTGCCCTCTATGCACCACTGGTGGTGCAGGCATCCGCTGGGGGAATTAAACTTAAATGACCTCCCCTGAGCCTGCATACTCCAGTGGCAAGTGCATCGGTTACCGTCGTGTGTGATTACAATGTAAATGCCGAGATCATAAACTCGTGCATTTTCGGCCTCCACATGTTTTGAACTTCTGCAGTCTTTTCTAGTTTTTTATTAACTGACCTTAGTAACAAATTGGATCAAATGGGCTGAATGGTCTTCTTATGTGCCATAAATTTCTATGATTTTACGAAATGCCACATGGTGTAAGAATGGAAATAACTCACTTTCAAATACCAGAATATTTCAAAAGGTGATATGGAAGAAAGAAAGGGAATATTCAAAATCAGAAAAGTCAGTTTTCTAATACTCCTCCTACACTGTTTTTCTGATTGCATCCTATTCTGCATGACTAAAAAGTTTAAATATTAACCACCAAGGAGGCAGCTACTGTCCAGTTCTGTGAACCTATTATTCAAAATGTATCATTCCCAGCGACTCTAGAGATGGCAAATAATCTAGCCAGCAAGAGAAAAAAGCTTTAAAAAAAAATGGGACAATTAAGATTTCATCACATCTCATTAAGCAGCGAAAAGATGAAAGAACTGCTACACTAATGACCTCTATGGGCAGAGAGGTGCTGAAAATAATTGGAAACAAGTTTAATATATAGGTTGTCCTTAGCAAGACGCAGGAATTTTCTGTTGGAGAGACTAATGAAACATATGAATAACTCGTTCTGCTCGGAGCTGTACCGATTTGTTTGGGTGCAATGAATGCAGGAAAATCGGGCGTGGATGAATGTATGACCATAAGGTAGCCCAACCAATTTTCCATCCATTTAAATGAATGGGTTGGCTCCTTTACGGCCTTGTGTTCCTCCGAGCCTGATTTTCCTGTCTTTACTGTGCTCATGTAGTCCAGAATGTCTGGATGCAAGACCAGGAAATTCTCCCAGGAGATTTCATGGCTGTGGAGGAAAGGATGGGAAGGGATGGGTTAGATGGTGGACAAAGCATATTTGATGGACCAACTGGTCTTTTTACAACAGAAGAAAACTTTGCTTCTTGAACTTGTCTGTAGATTTTATTTAACTTTGTTTTTTTTTGTTTTTATGTTGCCAGCAATTTTTGTTTTATGGGAATTCCCTCCTTTAGTTTATCTATCTTTTCTAACACTTGCTTCTTTTGATGTTACATTTTCAAAACCCTCCGTACATTCTTTAGACCTGTACAATTTTTATGTCAGCGTTTATATACCAGTTTGTCCTCTTGATATTTTTGAAATAATTATTAGCATTCTGCTCCTTTACAGTTCTACAGGTAATGTGACTTCATCTGAGTCGCAATCATAGAATCATAGAAAATTTACGGCACAGAAGGAGGTCATTTGGCCCATCGTGTCCGTGCCGGCTGAAAATGAGCCACCCAGCCTAATCCCACTTTCCAGCACTTGGTCCGTAGTCTTGTAGGTCACGGCACTTCAGGTGCACATCCAGGTACTTTTTGCCTCTACCACCCGTTCAGACCCCTAACACCCTCTGGGTGAAAAAACTTTTCCTCAGCTCCCCTCTAATCCTTCTACCAATTTCTTTAAATCTATGCCCCTGGTTATTGACCTCTCTGCTAAGGGAAATAGGTCCTTCCTATCCACTCTATCTAGGCCCCTCATAATTTTGTACACCTCAATTAAATCACCTCTCAGCCTCCTCTGTTCCAAGGAAAACAACCCTAGCCTATCCAACCTTTCCTCATAACTAAAATTCTCCAGTGCTGGCAACATCCTCATAAATCTCCTCTGTACCCTCTCTAGTGCAGTTACATCCTTCCATGTAAAATGGTGACCAGAACTATATACAGTACTCAAGCTGTGGCCTAACCAGTGTTTTATACAGTTCCAGCATAACCTTCCTGCTCTTATATTCTATGCCTCGGCTAATAAAGGAAAGTATTCCATATACCTTCTTAACCACCATATCCACCTGTCCTGCTACCTTCAGGGATCTGTGGACATGCACTCCAAGGTCCCTCACTTCCTCTACACCTTTCAGTATCCTCCCATTTATTGTGTACTCCCTTGCCTTGTTTCCCCTCCCCAAATGCATTACCTCACATTTCTCTGCATTGAATTCCATTTGCCACTTTTCTGCCCACCTGACCAGTCCATTGATATCTTCCTGCAGTCTACAGCTTTCCTGCTCACTATCAACCACACAGCCAATTTTTGTATCATTTGCAAACTTCATAATCATGCCCCCTACATTTAAGTCCAAGTCATTAATATATACCACAAAAAGCAATTGACCTAGTACTCAGCCCTGCGGAACCCCATCGGAAACAGCCTTCTAGTCACAAAAGCACCCATCGAGCATTACCCTTTGCTTCCTGCCACTGAGCCAATTCTGGATCCAATTTGCCACTTGCCAAGTGGAGCAAGTGTCAATGGGGGAACATTTAGGGAATAGCGATCATAGTATCATAAGGTTTAGAATAGCTATAGAAAAGGACATGGACCACTCTGAAGTAAAAATACTCAAATGGTGGAGGGCCAATTTCAGTGGGATGAGAACTGATCTGGCCCTGGTAAATTGGAATCAAAGATTGGCAGGCAAAACAGTAATTGAACAATGGGCAGCCTTTCAAGAGGAGATGGTTCAGGTACAGTCTAGGTACATTCCCACAAGGGAGAAAGATAGGGCAATTAAAGCCAGAGCTCCCTGCATGACAAAAGAGATAAAGAGTAAGATAAAGCAGAAAAAAGGGGCATATGACAGATGTCAGGTTGATAATACAAGTGAGAACCAGCAGAATATAGAAAGTTCAGAGGGGAAGTGAAAAAGAAAATAAGAGGTGCAAAGAGAGAGTATGAGAATAGACTGGCGGCAAATATAAAAGGGAATCCAAAAGTCTTCTATAGGCATGTAAACAGTAAACGGGTAGTAAAAGGAGGGGTGGGGCCGATCAGGGACCAAAAAGGAGATCTACTTATGGAGGAAGAAGACATGGCCAAGGTACTAAATGAATACTTTGCATCTGACTTTACCAAGGAAGAAGATGTTGCCAGAGTCTCAGTAAAGGAAGATATAGTTGAGATATTGGATGGGCTAAAAATTGATAAGGAGGAGGTACTAGAAAGGCGAGCTATACTTAAAGTATATAAGTCACCCGGTCCGGATGGGATGCATCCTAGGATGCTGAGGGAAGTAAGGGTGGAAATAACTGCGGTACTGGCCATAATCTTCCAAACATCCTTAGATACGGGGGTGGTGCCAGAGGACAAGGGTTAGTTGTTCAAAAAAGGGTGTAAATATAGACCCAGCTACTATAGGCCAGTCAGTTTAACCTCAGTGGTGGGGAAACTTTTAGAAACGATAATTCGGGACAGAATTAGCAGTCACTTGGACAAGTGTGGACTGATTAGGGAAAGCCAGCACGGATTTTTTAAAGTCAAATCATGTTTAACTAACTTGATAGAGTTTTTTGATGAGGTGACAGAGAGGGTCGATGAGGACAATGCGGTTGACATGGTGTATATGGACTTTCAAAAGGCATTTGATAAAGTACCACATAATAGGCTTGTCATCAAAATTGAAGCCCATGGAATAAAAGGGGCAGTAGCAGCATGGATACAGAATTGGCTAAGTAAAAGGAAGGAGAGACTAGTGGTGAATGGTTGTTTTTCGGATCGGAGGGTGGTGTACAGTGGTGTTCCCCAGGGGTCAGTACTGGGACCACTGCTTTTTTTGATATATTAATGACTTGGACTTGGGTATACAGAGTACTACTTCCAAATTTGCAGATGTCACAAAGCTTGGAAGTGTAATGAAGAATGAGGAGGATAATGATAGACATCAAGAGGATATAGACACTCTGGTGGCATGGGCAGACTCATGGCAGGTGAAATTTAACGCAGCGCAGAAAAATGCGGAGTGATACACATCAGTAGGAAGAACGAAGAGAGGCAATATAAACTAGAGTGCAAAATTCTAAAAGGGGTACAGGAACAGAGAGATCTAGGTGTATACGTGCACAAATCGTTGAAGGTGGCAGGGCAGGTTGAGAAAGCGGTTAAAAAAGCATCCTGGGCTTTATAAATAGAGGCGTAGAGTACAAAAGCAAGGAAGTCATGATGAACCTTTATGAAACACTGGTTCGACCACAACTGGAGTATTGTGTCCAGTTCTGGGCACCGTTCTTTAGGAAAAATGTGAAGGCCTTAGAGAGGGTGCAGAAAAGATTTACTAGAATGATTCTCGGGATGAGGGACTTTAGTTATGTGGACAAACTGGAGAAGCTAGGGCTGTTCTCCTTGGAACAGAGAAGTTTGAGAGGAGATTTGATAGAGGTATTCAAAATCATGAAAGGTCTAGACAGGATAGAGAGAAACTGTTCCCATTGGTGGTAGGATCAAGAACCAGAGGGCATAGATTTAAGGTGATTGGCAAAAGAACCAAAGGTGACATGAGGAATATTTGTTTACGCAATGAGTGGTTAGCACCTGGAATGCAGGGGAGGTGGTGGTGGCAGATTCAATCTTGGCTTTCAAAAGGGAACTGGATAAGTACTTGAAAGGAAAAAATTGCAGGGCTACGGGGAAAGGGCAGGGGAGTGGGACTGGCTGGATTGTTCTTGCATAGAGCCGGCATGAACTTGATGGCCCGAATGACCTCCTACCATGCTGTAGCCTTTCTATGATTCTATGATTCTAACTTTTACTCCTGGTCTATCTTTGTCCTTTTCCATAACTACACTAAATCTAACTGAATTATGATCACTACCACCAAAATGCGCTCCCATTGATACTCCTTCCACCTGCCCAGCTTCATTCCCTAAAACTAAGTCCAAAACTGCCCCCTCTCTTGTATAGCTTGCTACGTACTGGCTGAAAAAGTTCTCCTGAATGCATTTTAAGAATTATGTGCCTTCTCTCCCTTTTACACTGATTTTATCCCAGTTAAAAATCCCAGGGAAAAAATTTGCAGGGCTACGGGGAAAGGTTGGGGGAGTGGGACTAGTTGGATTGCTCTTGCAGGGAGCTGGCATGGGCTTGACAGGCCGAATGGCCTCCTCTGTGGCAACCATTCTACGATTCTATGATTCTAATATTAGGGTAGTTGAAATCCCCTACTATAACTGCCCTTTTGTTTTTGCACTTCTCAGAAATTTGCCTACATATTTACATAAGAACATAAGAAATAGGAGCAGGAGTGGGCCAGTCGGCCCCTCGAGCCTGCTCCACCATTCAATAAGATCATGGCTGATCTGATCCTAACCTCAAATCTAAATTCATGTCCAATTTCCTGCCCGCTCCCCGTAACCCCTAATTCCCTTTACTTCTAGGAAACTGTCTATTTCTGTTTTAAATTTATTTAATGATGTTGCTTCCACAGCTTCCTGGGGCAGCAAATTCCACAGACCTACTACCCTCTGAGTGAAGAAGTTTCTCCTCATCTCAGTTTTGAAAGAGCAGCCCCTTATTCTAAGATTATGCCCCCTAGTTCTAGTTTCACCCATCCTTGGGAACATCCTTACCGCATCCACCCGATCAAGCCCCTTCACAATCTTATATGTTTCAATAAGATCGCTTCTCATTCTTCTGAACTCCAATGAGTAGAGTCCCAATCTACTCACCCTCTCCTCATATGTCCACCCCCTCATCCCCGGGATTAACCGAGTGAACCTTCTTTGTACTGCCTCGAGAGCAAGTATGTCTTTTCTTAAGTATGGAGACCAAAACTGTATGCAGTATTCCAGGTGCGGTCTCACCAATACCTTATATAACTGCAGCAATACCTCCCTGTTTTTATATTCTATCCCCCTAGCAATAAAAGCCAACATTCCATTGGCCTTCTTGATCACCTGCTGCACCTGCATACTAACTTTTTGATTTTCTTGCACTAGGACCCCCAGATCCCTTTGTACTGCAGTACTTTCCAGTTGCTCGCCATTAAGATAATAACTTGCTCTCCGATTTTTCCTGCCATAGTGCATAACCTCACATTTTCCAATATTGTATTGCATCTGCCAAATCTCCGCCCACTCACCCAGCCTGTCTATATCCCCTTGTAGGTTTTTTATGTCCTCCTCACTCTCTACTTTCCCTCCCATCTTTGTATCATCTGCAAACTTTGATACGTTACATTCGGTCCCCTCCTCCAAATCGTTAATATAGATTGTAAAGAGTTGGGGACCCAGCACCGACCCCTGCGGAACACCACTGGCTACTGGTTGCCAGTCCGAGAATGTACCAACTCTCTGCTTCCTGTTAGATAACCAATCCTCCACCCATGCCAGAATATTACCCCCAATCCAGTGATTCTTTATCTTGAGCAATAATCTTTTATGTGGCACCTTGTCGAATGCCTTCTGGAAGTCCAAATACACTACGTCCACTGGTTCCCCTTTATCCACCCTGTACGTTATATCCTCAAAGAACTCAAGCAAATTTGTCAGACATGACTTCCCCTTTTTAAAGCCATGCTGATTTTGTCCTATTAAATTATGTTTATCCAAATGTTTTGCTACTGTCTCCTTAATAATAGACTCCAAAATTTTACCCACCACAGATGTTAAGCTAACTGGTCTATAATTTCCAGCCTTCTGCCTACTACCCTTTTTAAATAAGGGTGTTACATTGGCAGTTTTCCAATCTGCCGGGACCTTTGCCGAGTCCAGAGAATTTTGGAAAATTATTACCAAAGCAACCACAATCCCTATTGCCACTTCCCTCAAGACCCTAGGATGTAAGCTATCAGGTCCAGGGGATTTATCCGCCTTGAGTCCCATTAATTTACTGAGTACCAGTGCTGTTCTATCTCCCTCTGACTGTTAGTGGGTCTATATTACACTCCCAGCAGTATGATTGCCCCTTTTTTGTTCTTCAGTTCAACCCATATGACCGCATTTGATGATCCTTCTAACATATCATCCCTTCTCACAGCTGTAATTGTTTCTTTAACCAATATTGCGACCCCCTGCTCTCCTTTTTTATCCCCCTCTCCATCTCATCTGAAACCCTGGAACCAGGAATGTTGAGCTGCCATTCCTGCCCTTCTTTAAGCCATGTTTCAGTAATATCTAAGATATCATACTTCCACGTGTCTATCTGTGCCCTCAGCTCATCTGCCTTATTCACTAGACTCCTTGCATTGAGGTATATGCCATTAAGCACTGCCAAACTCCTTTGTTGTCTATTTTCTAGACTTTGTTTCCTCTGCCTTCCAAATTTGCTTACTAATTTTCTGCCTTCCATTTCCATTGCTGCTTTTCTCCATTCTGAATCTACATGTAGGTTCCCATCCTCCTCCCAAGTGAGTTTAAGCCCTCGCCAATAGCACTAGCAAACCTCCTCGCGAGGATATTGGTCCTGGCCCTGTTGAGGTTCAACCCATCCGGTCTGTACAGGTCCCACCTTCCCCAGAACCAGTCCCAATGCCTCAGGAATCTAAAGCCCTTCCTCCTGCACCATCTCTCCAGCCACACGTTCATTTTACTATCCTCCTATTTCTATACTGACTAGCGCATGGCACAAGGAGTAATCCAGAGATTACTACCTTTGAGGCCCTGCTTATTAATCTCTTTCCTACCTCCCTAAAATCTGCCTGCAGGACCTCATCCCTCTTTCTACCGATGTCATTGGTACCGATATGGACCATGACCTCTGACTGTTCAGCCCCCCCCCCCCTCAGAATATTCTGCAGCTGCTCAGTGACATCCTTGACCCTGGCACCAGGGAAGCAACATACCATCCTGGAATCACATCTGCAGCCACAGAAACGCCTGTCTGCTCCCCTAACTATAGAATCCCCCTGTCACTATTGCTTTCTTGACCTTCCTCCTCCCCCACGTACAACTGAGCCACCCATGGTGCTGTGAACTTGGCTCTGGCTGCACTCCCCAGAGGAACCATTGTCCTCACCACTTTTCAGAATACCAGTTATAGAGCAAGATGCACTCAAGGGAATCCTGCACTACCTGCCTGGTCCTCCTTGTCTATCTAGTGGTCAACCATTCCCTTTCTGCCTGCACACTCTTAAGCTGCGGGGTGATCACCTCCCGAAACCCGAAGCTCCAACTCCTCCAGCTGACGAAACTTCCTACACATGCAACTGTCCAGGACACAAGAAATGTCCTGGACTTCTCACAGGCACAGAATGTGCATTCGATGGGACTGAGGTGCCCTGCCATGCCTCTATTTATTAGACTACGAACTAAACTTACTAGAAGTAAACTTAAGACTTGTCCCTGATCTGGACAAAAAAAAACACTCAGCAGCTACTCGCCAAACAACTCCTTCCCTTATGCTGACGTCACTTTGGGTGTTTTTTTTTACCTCTCTCTCTGAAGCTTGCGCTCCCTTATGTCTGGTCTCGGGCCTCCAACTCCTGTCTCTTTTATAGGCCATTTCCTTACGCTGGTCTCGGGCCTCCAACTCTCGTCTCTTCTATAGGCCACTTCCTTACCTCTGCTGTCGCCACTGGTCTCGGGCCTTCGACTTCCGTCTCTTTTACAGGCCACTCCCTTACCTCTGCTGCTGCCGCTGGTAACTCTCTGTTCCTCTGACTCTGGCCGTTATTGGATCCCCCATCCATTTGGTCCACCATTGGTGGGCTGTCTGGGCCTCATACTCTGAAATTTCCCTCCTTAAACCCCTCCATCTCTCCATCTGCTTCTCTTCCTTTAAGACCCTCCATAAAACCCGCCTCTTCATCCAGGGTGCATGTATATTTTATAAGTGCCCAGTCAGTCCCAAGTTTACTTTCCATTAAAGGGTAGGTTGTAAAAAAAGGATAGAACAGGGTACTTTCTAAATGGTAAAAAGTTAAAAACAGTGGATGTCCAAAGGGACTTAGGGGTTCAGGTACATAGATCATTGAAGTGTCATGAACAGGTGCAGAAAACAATCAATAAGGCTAATGGAATGCTGGCTTTTATATCTCGAGGACTGGAGTACAAGGGGGCAGAAGTTATGCTGCAACTATATAAAACCCTGGTTAGACCGCACCTGGAGTACTGTGAGCAGTTCTGGGCACCGCACCTTCGGAAGGACATATTGGCCTTGGAGGGAGTGCAGCGTAGGTTTACGAGAATGATACCTGGACTTCAAGGGTTAAGTTACGAGGAGAGATTACACAAATTGGGCTTGTATTCTCTAGAGTTTAGAAGGTTATGGGGTGATCTGATCGAAGTTTGTAGTAAAATATTAAGGGGAACAGATAGGGTGGATAGAAAGAAACTATTTCCGCTGGTTGGGGAGTCTAGGAGAAGGGGGCACAATCTAAAAATTAGAGCCAGACCTTTCAGGAGTGAGATTAGAAACCATTTCTACACACAAAGGGTGGTAGAAGTTTGGAACTCTCTTCCGCAAACGGCAATTGGTACCAGCTCAATTGCGAAATTTAAATGTGAGATAGATAGCTTTTTGGCAACCAAAGGTATTAAGGGATATGGGCCAAAGGCAGGTATATGGAGCTAGATCACAGATCAGCCATGATCTTATCAATTGGCAGAGCAGGCACGAGGGGCTGAATGGCCTACTCCTGTTCCTATGTTCCGAAAACGGACAACTGATCTGATCCAGTCAGCTTCCCATTGGGCAGGTGAGTTTAAAATTATAGAATAGAATCATAGAATCATAGAAGTTTACAACATGGAAACAGGCCCTTCGGCCCAACATGTCCATGTCGCCCAGTTTATACCACTAAGCTAGTCCCAATTGCCTGCACTTGGCCCATATCCCTCTATACCCATCTTACCCATGTAACTGTCCAAATGCTTTTTAAAAGACAAAATTGTACCCGCCTCTACTACTGCCTCTGGCAGCTCGTTCCAGACACTCACCACCCTTTGAGTGAAAAAATTGCCCCTCTGGGCCCTTTTGTATTTCTCCCCTCTCATCTTAAATCTATGCCCCCTCGTTATAGATTCCCCTACCTTTGGGAAAAGATTTTGACTATCGACCTTATCTATGCCCCTCATTATTTTATAGACTTCTATAAGATCACCCCGAAACCTCCTACTCTCCAGGGAAAAAAGTCTCAGTCTATCCAACCTCTCCCTATAAGTCAAACCATCAAGTCCCGGTAGCATCCTAGTAAATCTTTTCTGCACTCTTTCCAGTTTAATAATATCCTTTCTATAATAAGGTGACCAGAACTGTACACAGTATTCCAAGTGTGGCCTTACTAATGTCTTGTACAACTTCAACAAGACATCCCAACTCCTGTATTCAATGTTCTGACCAATGAAACCAAGCATGCTGAATGCCTTCTTCACCACCCTATCCACCTGTGACTCCACTTTCAAGGAGCTATGAACCTGTACTCCTAGATCTCTTTGTTCTATAACTCTCCCCAACGCCCTACCATTAACGGAGTAGGTCCTGGCCCGATTTGATCTACCAAAATGCATCACCTCACATTTATCGAAATTAAACTCCATCTGCCATTCATCGGCCCACTGGCCCAATTTATCAAGATCCCGTTGCAATCCGAGATAACCTTCTTCACTGTCCACAATGCCACCAATCTTGGTGTCATCTGCAAACTTACTAACCATGCCTCCTAAATTCTCATCCAAATCATTAATATAAATAACAAATAACAGCGGACCCAGCACCGATCCCTGAGGCACACCGCTGGTCACAGGCCTCCAGTTTGAAAAACAACCCTCTACAACCACCCTCTGTCTTCTGTCGTCAATCCAATTTTGTATCCAATTGGCTACCTCACCTTGGATCCCGTGAGATTTAACCTTATGTAACAACCTACCTTGCGGTACCTTGTCAAAGGCTTTGCTAAAGTTCATGTTGACTACGTCTACTGCACAGCCCTCATCTATCTTCTTGGTTACCCCTTCAAAAAACTCAATCAAATTCGTGAGACATGATTTTCCTCTCACAAAACCATGCTGACTGTTCCGAATCAGTCCCTGCCTCTCCAAATGCCTGTCGATCCTGTCTCTCAGAATACCCTCTAACAACTTACCCACTACTGATGTCAGGCTCACTGGTCTGTAGTTCCCAAGCTTTTCCCTGCCGCCCTTCTTAAACAAAGGCACAACATTTGCTACCCTCCAATCTTCAGGCACCTCACCTGTAGCTGTCGATGATTCAAATATCTCTGCTAGGGGACCCGCAATTTCCTCCCTAACCTCCCATAACGTCCTGGGATACATTTCATCAGGTCCCGGAGATTTATCTACCTTGATGCGCGTTAAGACTTCCAGCACCTCCCTCTCCGTAATATATACACTCCTCAAGACATCACTATTTATTTCCCCAAATTCCCTAACATCCATGCCTTTCTCAACCGTAAATACCGATGCGAAATATTCATTTAGGATCTCACCCATCTCTTGTGGTTCCGCACATAGATGACCTTGTTGATCCTTAAGAGGCCCTACTCTCTCCCTAGTTACTCTTTTGCCCTTTATGTATTTGTAGAAGCTCTTTGGATTCTCCTTTGCCTTATCTGCCAAAGCAATTTCATGTTCCCTTTTTGCCCTCCTGATTTCTCTCTTAACTCTATTCCGGCAATCTCTATACTCTTCAAGGGATCCACTTGATCCCAGCTGCCTATGCATGTCATATGCCTCCTTCTTCTTTTTGACTAGGGCCTCAATCTCCCGAGTCATCCAAGGTTCCCTACTTCTACCAGCCTTGCCCTTCACTTTGTAAGGAATGTGCTTACCCTGAACCCTGGTTAACACACTTTTGAAAGCCTTCCACTTACCAGACGTCCCTTTGCCTGCCAACAGACTCTCCCAATCAACTTCTGAAAGTTCCTGTCTAATACCATCAAAATTGGCCTTTCCCCAATTTAGAATTTTAACTTTTGGGCCAGACCTATCATTCTCCATAGCTATCTTAAAACTAATGGAATTATGATCACTGATCCCAAAGTGATCCCTCACTAACACTTCTGTCACCTGCCCTTCCTTATTTCCCAAGAGGAGGTCAAGTTTTGCCCTCTCTCTAGTCGGGCCATCCACATACTGAATGAGAAATTCCTCCTGAATACACTCAACAAATTTCTCTCCATCCAAGCCCCTAATGCTATGGCTGTCCCAGTCAATGTTGGGAAAGTTAAAGTCCCCTACTATTACCACCCTATTTTTCTTGCAGCTGTCTGTAATCTCCTTACATATTTGCTCCTCAATTTCCCGTTGACTATTTGGGGGTCTGTAGTACAATCCTATCAAAGTGATCTCTCCCTTCTTATTTTTCAGTTCTACCCATATAGACTCAGTGGGCGAACCCTCGGATATATCCCCTCTCACTATTGCCGTGATGTTCTCCCTAATCAAGAACGCAACTCCCCCTCCTCTCTTACCTCCTGCTCTATCTTTCCTATAGCATCTGTACCCTGGAACATTGAGCTGCCAGTCCTGCCCCTCCCTTAGCCATGTTTCAGTAATAGCTATAACATCCCAGTCCCATGTACCCATCCATGCCCTGAGTTCATCTGCCTTGCCCATCAGACTTCTTGCATTGAAATAAATGCAGTTTAATCTAGACTTCCCTTGGTCTTTGCCCTGCTTTCTCAGACCATCTGTCCGGTCATGTTTTATACACTCTCCCTTACTGCCTTTTGTTTCTGTCACCACTTTACTTCCCACTGACTTCCTGCATCGGTTCCCATCCCCCTGCCACATTAGTTTAAACCCTCCCCAACAGCACTAGCAAACACTCCCCCTAGGACATTGGTTCCAGTCCTGCCCAGATGCAGACCGTCCAATTTATACTGGTCCCACCTCCCCCAGAACCGGTTCCAATGGCCCAGGAATTTGAATCCCTCACTCTTGCACCATCTCTCAAGCCACGTATTCATCCTAGCTATCCTATCATTCCTACTCTGACTAGCCTGTGGCACTGGTAGCAATCCTGAGATTACTACCTTTGAGGTCCTACTCTTTAGTTTAACTCCTAACTCCCTAAATTCAGCTTGTAGGACCTCATCCTGTTTTTTACCTATATCGTTGGTACCTATATGTACCACGACAACTGGCTGTTCACCCTCCCCCTCCAGAATGTCCGGCAGCCGCTCCGAGACATCCCTGACCCTTGCACCAGGGAGGCAACATACCATCCTGGAGTCTCGGTTGCGTCCGCAGAAACGCCTGTCTATTCCCCTTACAATCGAGTCCCCTATCACTATAGCTCTGCCACTCTTTTTCCTGCCCTCCTGTGCAGCAGAGCCAGCCACGGTGCCATGAACCTGGCCGCTGTCACCTTCCCCTGGTGAGCCATCTCCCCCAACAGCATCCAAAACGGTATACCTGTTTGAGAGGGGGATGGCCACAGGGGACCCCTGCACTACCTGCCTGCACCTCTTACTCTGCCTGGTGGTCACCCATTCACTTCCTGCCTGTACACCCTTTACCTGCGGTGTGACCAACTCGCTAAACGTGCTATCCACGAGTTTCTCTGCATCGCGGATGCTCCACAGTGAATCCACCCGCAGCTCCAGCTCCGAGATACGATCGGTCAGTAGCTGCAGGTGGACACACTTCCTGCACACATGGTCGGCAGGGACACTGGTAGTGTCCATGACTTCCCACATCTTGCAGGAGGGGCATATCACGGGTGCGAGGTCTGCTGCCATGACTTGCCTTAGCTTAGTTACCCCTTTTAAATTACGTTGAAATTAGAAAATGTTAACTATACTCGGGACCTAGGTTCACTTAAAAAAAACACTACCTGCTATAAAACCTGCAGATCTTCCCTTTCTTATTACTTTACTTACAGTAAAATGGGAGAAATACTCACCTGAACCTACTCACCAATCAGCTGCCTCCCCTGTGCCGCGTCACTTTCTGACTGGTGACGTCACCCCGAACTGCCGCTGGTCTCAGAGTCTTGCTCTCTCCGCGCTGTTTATATCCCCGCTCTGGTCTCGCTCTCTCCGCGCTGTTTATATCCCCGCTCTGGTCTCGCTCTCTCCGCGCTGTTTATATCCCCGCTCTGGTCTTGCTCTTTCCCGCCGCTCACCGACTGAACTCCGCTCTCTTTATATCCCCACTCTGGTCTCGCTCTTTCCCGCCGCTCACCGACTGAACTCCACTCTCTCCACGCTGTTTATATCCCCGCTCTGGTCTCGCTCTTTCCCGCCGCTCACCGACTGAACTCCGCTCTCTTTATATCCCCACTCTGGTCTCGCTCTTTCCCGCCGCTCACCGACTGAACTCCGCTCTCTTTATATCCCCACTCTGGTCTCGCTCTTTCCCGCCGCTCACCGACTGAACTCCGCTCTCTTTATATCCCCACTCTGGTCTCGCTCTTTCCCGCTGCTCACCGACTGAACTCCGCTCTCTCCACGCTGTTTATATCCCCGCTCTGGTCTCGCTCTTTCCCGCCGCTCACCGACTGAACTCCGCTCTCTTTATATCCCCACTCTGGTCTCGCTCTTTCCCGCCGCTCACCGACTGAACTCCGCTCTCTCCACGCTGTTTATATCCCCGCTCTGGTCTCGCTCTTTCCCGCCGCTCACCGACTGAACTCCGCTCTCTTTATATCCCCACTCTGGTCTCGCTCTTTCCCGCCGCTCACCGACTGAACTCCGCTCTCTTTATATCCCCACTCTGGTCTCGCTCTTTCCCGCCGCTCACCGACTGAACTCCGCTCTCTCCGCGCTGTTTATATCCCCGCTCTGGTCTCGATCTCTCCCGCCGCTCACCGACTGAACTCCCGCTCTCTCCGCGCTGTTTATATCCCCGCTCTGGTCTCGCTCTTTCCCGCCGCTCACCAAATTACATCCTGGTACTGAATGTTGATTTAATTGGAAAAATTGGGTCTCCCTTTAAGAATTCACATTAACTACTTTTTGGTTGACTTCTTAAATGTCTAAATCCATCATCTTTTGTAACCAGGCAGCAATTGTCCTCGTGGCATTTGATGGATTACAATGAGCAGCATTGCATTCTAATGCAATACAACAGCTCCATGTAATGAGAACCCCAGAAAGACCTACTAATCAGTTTAGTGTTTTATGAGTTATGGAAGTGTTTATTTGATTTGTCACTTGGTGAATCTGGATTATCTGTCTCTTGCAATTAGAACAAGGACAATGAAGTGATTTAGTTAAGTATAATATACTTATAAAGATCAATAGATGAAAAAACTAGACAGCACAAACAATTCTTAGAAAAAGTACATTTAGGGTGAAATCCCTGCCTTTGTGAACCTTTGCATAGAAGTAGATGTGAAGTGGTGAAATATTGCTTTTTGCTCGAGCTTACTTTGTCAATAAAATTAGGGGAGACGGGAATGTCAGCTTCTGGATTGTTAATTAATTTTCAACCATCGGTACTTTTATTTTAAATAAAAACAGAAAATGCTGGAGAAAGTCCGCAAGTGGAGAAAGAAACAGAGTTAACGTTTCAGGTAGAAGAACTGCTATTTTTATTTTGTTCATAGTGTGCTTTAATTTTTCCTTTTATTTTTCCATTCAGCAGATAAGCCACCAATGCTTAGGCAATCTTCTCTGACTAGAGCAGGGTGATTAAGGCAATTGGGCCTTTCAAACTTCCCTCAGTCTCTTTAGTGCTTCATATGCCTATGATCTGATTCATTGTCTGGAAGAAACTGGCCTGTCCTAGTATTAAATTGCGGCATCACAGCCTATCTTAGTTTTGAACATTTATCAGCAAGGCAAGATAATAAGAAGTTGATGGATGATCGGATTCCTTCCCTCAGTCTCATTGCGCGTCAGTTTATAATAAAGCCTGATCATTTAAACTGAATAAAGCCTGCATGCATTGGTTAAAAGTTCAATTATGCTCATACCTTGTGCATGTTTTTCCCCCTCTTACTTTATTATCTGCCAGTTACTTTAACATGATTGATGTGACATGTGAACATACTTTAAAGTCAATTCACGTTGACCGAAAATACAAATCATCATGTATTTATACTTACTTATTTCTGGAAATCACGGGGATCCCGCTGTTAGTAGCTGACCCCAGGATCAAGAAGAAGGGGGAAGTTTTATTTAACCATGTTCTTAAAATGCTGTGTGAAAATATCCTGTAGATAGTACATATTGCAGCCACAGTGCACTGTTGAGAAGGGGGTAGATATTCAGTCCAGTGACCGGGGCACAGATCAGGGAGACTACTCTCCCATGGATGGTGTTGGGCCTCTTATGTGTTGTTTCAGCCGCATCCATCCAGGCAAGTGGTAAGTCTCCTGATTTAAGCCTTGGAGAGGCGTTGAGGTGTCAAGAGTGAGCCTTGCCCTGTAGTAATGGAAGTGGCAAAGAAGGAAGGGGTTTTTATAATGTGCGCATAACTGCTTTCTAGATCGGTACATTTTTAGTACAATAAGAGGCAGTGCTGGATCTAGTTTTAGGAAAAGAAATGGGCCATAACATAATCAGAAAAAGATAAAGATGCTGCAAAATGCTAATTTCAATGATAAAAAGGGAATTAGCCCAGATAAATTGGAAGAAAATTGACAAATAAGATGTTGCACAAACAATGGGAATCATTCAAACAGGAAATGATTAGAGTGCTGTTGTAGTCACTTCAACGTTGCCTTTAATTCAACAGTCCAAAATCTACGCTAACAGTGCAGTCAAGAGATATCCCCCAAAGAAGTAAAGGTGATGCAGTAACAGCAACAGTTGGAATTCCTTGGATGGGTAGAGAAATTAAAATGAATTAAAAAAGAGACATATGATGAATCTAGGGCTAATAAAACAAAAGAATATAGAGAAAATATAGAGGGGCTCAAAAAAGATTGGATAGGCTAAGAGGAGGTATGAAGATAGACTGACAGGTTACATTAAAAATAAACAATAAGGCATTTAGTAATAAATAGTAAAGGACTTTATAAACACATAAAAAGTAAAAGAATAGTTAAAGAACTTGTAGGAACAAATAGAGATTGATTAACAAACCTTATGGAGGATGAAGGAATGGTTGACATACTACATACGTTATTTGAAATAAAAACAGAAAATGCTGGAGAAGCTCAGCAAGTGAGGCAGCATCTGAGGAGAAAGAAACAGAGTTAATGTTTTAGGTCGAAGACCTTTGGTCAGAACTGGAAGATGTTAAAGAATTAAAGCTTTTAAACAAGAGCCAGGAAAAGGGGGGGGGTGGAAAGGGAGGGGAGGAAAGAACAAAAGGGAAGGTCTGTGATAGGATATCCCATTTAATCACTCCTGCTCTCTACCCTATCACAGACCTTCCCTTTTGTTCTTTCCTCCCCCCTTTCCCTGGCTCTGTACTTATTTAAAAACTTTAACTCTTTAACATCTTCCAGTTCTGACCAAAGGTCTTCGACCTGAAATGTTGACGCTGTTTCTTTCTCCTCAGATGCTGCCTGACTTGCTGAGCTTCTCCAGCATTTTCTGTTTTTATTTCAGATTTCTAGCATCTGCAGTATTTTGCTTTTGACATAAGTTACTTGCCTCAGTTTTCACAAAAGAGAGTGGTGGTGGGAATGAAAGGGTACAAGAGGGGGAGGTGGAGCAATTAGATGGGATAACTATAGATAAGGAAGTAGTATTAAAAAACTTAGTGGAACTCAAAGTGGAAAAGGCACTGGGCCCTGATGGAGGGCATCCTAGAATGTTCAGGGATGTCAGAGAGGAAATAACGGAGGCTCTGACCACAGTCTTTCAAACATTCTTGGATATGGATATTGGACAGTCTATATCAATTTGTAAAAACCATGCCTGGCAAATTTAATAGAGTTCTTTGAGGAAATAATTGAGTGTGTTGATAAATGAAATGCCACTTATGTTGTGTAGATGACTTTTCAGAAAATGGTTGACAAGGTATTGAAGGGAATATGGCAGCATGGATAGAAACTTAGGTAAATGACAGATAACAGCTGAATGTTTCTTGGACTGGAGAGATGTAAATTGCAGTGTTTGCCAGGGGCCAGAATTGAGACCATTACTGCACTCTGAGGGAAGATGTTGCTTTAGAGTTAGAGCGGGGAGCAGTGGGCAAAGTACACACCATGGGTAAAAAGAAACAACTGCAGGATGCAGCAGAGGAGAAGCCTGAAGTAGACTGGAGGGCCTCTTGTTGTTTTTATAGTATGATTGCAACTATACTGAAATATAACATAATGATATGAAAACCTATACAAATACAATTGCACCATGGCTGGGAATTTCCTCAGAGCTGCTCCACTCTGCCATCGTAATTTCACTGGATGTGCGACGGAAACATGGTTTACGTGCAAAAACTGAGTTTCCACCACATTTCTGGTGCAGTTATGGTGATGGAGTGGCTCCGAGGAAATTTCAGGCCCATATTTCCAACACCAGCAAGATGGGCCGAATGGCCTACTTCTGTGCTGTAAGATTCTATACTTTAAACGTTTTTGGGGACCAGCAAAGTGTTTCTTATATAGAATGGACATGTTGGGCCGAAGGGCCTGTTTCCATGTTGTAAACTTCTATAATGCATCTTATTGAGGCCGGAGCTCAAATCTCAATTTTTAAGGACCACAAGGTAGATTTTGATTTTGTGCAATAGTGTAAAACGGGTGATAGCGAATCGACAGCTCGTTTTACATCTCACCTGATTTTTATTTCTATTGACTTCAATGGAAATAAAAATTGGGAGAGATGTAAAACAGGCTGCCGACTCGCTTTCACTCGTTTCACACTATCGCACAAAGACAAAATCTACCCCCGTTAGTGGGTACCAGGGAGTAGTTTTGTAATACAGAGTTATGTTAAGGTTGTAGAGATGTATTTGGTTTGCTGAAGTGTTATCCAAGTAACCAAGATAATTGTCATTATTAGTAGTTTGGTTTCTAACGATTGAGGACACCGAGGGTACTGATTGCTTATAATGTGTATGGCACAAATACATGACTGAATGAGACATTTGATATCATTAAGTAAGGTCATAGGCTCCAACTCAAGGTTTTCTTAATAAAATTAAGGCAAGAAATGGGCAGGAAACAACATTGTACGATGACACCTGCTACCAAGCTTCTGAACCCACTGGGAAGCCAATGTATTGTAGAAGTCTATTTCAATTTTTTAAATAAATCTGGGAGTTATCGAAGATAAAACATGCCTTAGATCTTTGCAGAAAGATATTGACCATGCACAAAGTGAATTAAATGCAGACTACATGACTTCAGATTAAATAAAGCTGCTCAGGGACCTTTATCTTATTTATATTATTCATCTCCATAAGAATACAAACATAAGAAAGTTCAGAGTGAGAAAAAGGTGAATGCCATCAATCCTACTTTATTCAGAGTTCATGTATGATTTTTCTATCATGGATTTCCCTCCCAACGCACCTGTTAATCCCCTACTTTAAGGAACATTAATTTTCTTCTTTGGCCTCCCCATAGAAAAATCATCTCAAAGCTACACTGTAACAATCAACGGAAGTCAAGATTGGGCACCAGACTTGACATTATAGGCTGGATTTTTGGCAGTGGAGTGGGATTTCTGTCCACCTCTCTGACTACTGTGACCCTGACCCACTTTCTTGGATCAAGGTGGGCTCCCACCAGCAAGAGGGAGAACCCCAGGCCTGAAGAGGAACCTGAGGCAGTAGTTCAATGTGGATGCTGCTGCATAACCAAAAGAGGCAGCCAGGGTCCTGACTGCAGAAAAGCCCCAAAAGAAAGATCAAGGTCTATTAAGGTGCTGGTAATGTAGGATGAGTGCACCAGCACCTCTGGGAATGGGGGAGGTTATGGGATGGTGCTTGGGACGGGGATCCCCTATTGGTACATGGTCAGGTTTGGTGGTCTGCACTCCTAGTGTCTGCATTTTTCTACACTCCTGGGCCACTGAAGCCTTTTCCAAATCATCAGATTTTCGATGCTTCCCTCCCCTCCGCTAATCTGCTGTAACTATTTTTAGTTTCTCTAATTTCCCTCATTATTGCCTCCTTGTCTTGCATCATTATCACTTCTGTATAAATGCAGAGATTAGACAAGCGTGTAACATAGGCATAGTAGTCTTAATGGGGGACTTTAACCTTCACATAGATTGGGGAAAGCAGACCAGCAACTGTCAGAAAGGTAGTGAATTTCTTGAGTGTGTCCGGGATAGATTTCTACACAGTATGTCCTAGAGGCAACAAGGGGGCAAGCCATACTAGATTTAGTAATGAGTAATGAACCAGATTTAGTTAACAGCTTAACTGCGCGTGAACATCTATCCAATAGCGATCATAACATGATCGAGTTCAATGTAGTGTTTGAAAGGGAAAAAAGTGAATCAGCTGCTAAGATTCTAGACTTGGGTAAGGCCGACTTCAATGGGATGAGACAGTAAACTGGGCAAATCTGTTAATGGGTTAAATGACTGATGATCAGTGGGAAATGTTTAAAGAAACATTTAACGAGATACAGAACCGGTTTATAACCCTGAGGGGCAAGAACTCTACTTGCCAAAAAAAACAGCCATGGACAACTAAAGAGGTAAGGGACAATATAAGACATAAGGAAAGGGCATACAAAAAGGCAAAAAATGTCACAGATCCTGGCGAATGGGAAAAATACAAAGATCAACAAAGGGTCACAAAACAAATAGTAAGAGCTACAAAAAGAGAGCATGCAAAGAAACTCGCAAGGGTTATCAAAACCAATACGAAGAACTTTTATGGTTATATTAGGAAAAAGAGGGTGGTCAGGAGCAGTGTTGGCCCCTTAAAAACTGAAAGTGGGGATATTGTCATTGACAATGGGAAAATGGCGGACATGTTGAACAATTACTTTGCGTCAGTATTTACAGTCGAAAAAGAGGATAGCATGCCGGAAATCCCAAGAAAACTAATATTGAATCGGGGACAGGGACTCGGTAAAATTAACATAAGTAAAGTAACAGTAATGAAGAAAATAATAGCACTAAAGAGTGACAAATCCCCAGGACCAGATGGTTTCCATCCCAGGGTTTTAAAGGAAGTAGGTGAGCAGATTGCAGATGCCCTAACTATAATCTTTCAAAGTTATCTAGATTCAGGAACTGTCCCTCAAGATTGGAAAATTGCACATGTCACTCCGCTTTTTAAGAAAGGAGAGAGAGGGAAACCGGGGAATTATAGACCAGTTAGCCTAACATCTGTTGTGGGGAAATTGCTGGAGTCTATAATTAAGGATAGGGTGACTGAACACCTTGAGAATTTTCAGTTAATCAGGGAGAGCCAGCATGGATTTGTGAAAGGTAGGTCGTGCCTGACAAACCTGATTGAATATTTTGAAGAGGTGACTAAAGTAGTGGACAGGGGAATGTCAATGGATGTTATTTATATGGACTTCGAGAAGGCATTTGATAAGGTCCCACATAAGAGACTGTTAGCTAAGATAGAAGCCCATGGATCGAGGGAAAAGTATGGACTTGGTTAGGAAGTTGGCTGAGTGAAAGGCGACAGAGAGTAGGGATAATGGGTAAGTATTCACATTGGCAGGATGTGACTAGCTGAGTTCCGCAGGGATCTGTCTCAATTATTCACAACATTTATTAACGACTTAGATGAAGGCATAGAAAGTCTCATATCTAAGTTTGCCGATGACACAAAGATTGGTGGCATTGTAAGCAGTGTCGATGAAAACATAAAATTACAAAGGGATATTGATGGATTAGGTGAATGGGCAAAACTGTGGCAGATGGAATTCAATGTAGACAAATGTGAGGTCATCCACTTTGGATCAAAAAAGGATAGAACAGGGTACTTTCTAAATGGTAAAAAGTTAAAAACAGTGGCTGTCCAATGGGACTTAAGGGTTCAGGTACATAGATCATTGAAGTGTCATGAACAGGTGCAGAAAATAATCAATAAGGCTAATGGAATGCTGGCCTTTATATCTAGAGGACTGGAGTACAAGGGGGCAGAAGTTATGCTGCAGCTATACAAAACCCTGGTTAGAACGCACCTGGAGTACTGTGAGCAGTTCTGGGCACTGCACCTTCGGAAGGACATATTGGCCTTGGAGGGAGTGCAGTGTAGGTTTACTTGAATGATACCCGGACTTCAGGGATTAAGTTACGAGGAGAGATTACACAAATTGGGGTTGTATTCTCTAGAGATTCGAAGGTTAAGGGGTGATCTGATCGAAGTTTATAAGATATTAAGGGGAACGGATAGGGTGGATAGAGAGAAACTATTTCCGCTGGTTGGGGATTTTAGGAGTAGGGGGCACAGTCTAAAAATTAGAGCCAGACCTTTCAGGAGCGAGATTAGAAAAGATTTCTACACACAAAGGGTGGTAGAAGTTTGGAACTCTCTTCCGCAAACGGCAATTGATACAAGCTCAATTGCTAAATTTAAATCTGAGATAGATAGCTTTTTGGCAACCAAAGGTATTAAGGGATATGGGCCAAAGGCAGGTATATGGAGTTAGATCACAGATCAGCCATGATCTTATCAAATGGCGGAGCAGGCACGAGGGGCTGAATGGCCTACTCCTGTTCCTATGTTCCTATGTCATTTAATCACCTCCTGTCCTCCATCTAATCACAGATTACTTTTTTTCTCCCCGTCCCCTTTTCTCGGCTTTGTTCCTCCTTATAAACTATTCATCTGTAACATCTTCCGGTTCTGATGCAGGGACATTGACCTGAACCGTTAGCCCTACCTACCTCTCTCCACTGATGCTCTTTGACCTGCTGAGTGTGTCCAGCATTTTGATGCTTTTATTTCTGTTTTTTTTAACGGCTGCTTTCTAATATTCATGCACCCCATCAGATTATTCTAATTTTACACATGTTTTGTGCCACTCACTTCCCCAATAGATATGCAAATGAGCTGATCCAGGAAATGTTCTTGTAAATACCTCTCTAGACCATCAACAAGTCCAACTTTTTTTCCATTGGCACATTAGACAAGCAAAAAGGATTATCTTAGTATGGCTGACACCAATATTTGCGTGGCTCTCAGCTTACCATGTTCTTTGAGCAAAATCCCTTAGTTTGGTAACAATACATAAATTTGTTGCGATAGATTGGGACACTGAAGGGGTAAAATATGGTTATCTGATTGTAGGGCATTCACAAAGCAAAAATGTCAATGGGCTATCTGTTTAAGGTTAGAATGCAGTTTTGGTTCTCAGAAGTGACACTGAAGTAGGGACTCTCTGGCAAGATGCAGAGTACCGAGATGTAATGTCTCAGTAAACTTACATCAGGAGATTTTCCTTTATGGGCACCCTATGGGCAGAGTATACCCAGGATGCATTGGCCTGGATGGACTCAGGGTGCAGGCCTGCCCCTTGGCTGGGTTGTGCACATGAAAAACCAGGAACTGTAGAACATTTATTAATATGCCATATATTCATAATTATTATGGTCTTATGATATTGTGGCACTGATGCTAGGAGCAACTGAGTGGGGGGACATAGGTTCATTATCCCACTTTGCTTAGTTCCCAATCATAGCCACACTTACAGGCTATGGCACCTCTCAGCAGCGGGATGAGGGATCGGGCAGAATAGTCCAGCCTGGTCTGCAAATCATGCCTAATAGCAGCAATATCAAGAGACATAGATAGTGATCTGAGAGCAGACGGCTCACACAGCTGTTCCAGCAGAGATGTGGGTTCAGACAAACTAAAGGATGAGAATAACTTACCTTGGAAATGACAAATTAAGCAAAAATGCAGTACACATATATGTAACAGTGAAATTCTACATTCTGTAGGATTCGATTTCTGGTGAAAGGAGTGATGAGGTTTGATGTTTGTACACCTCATTAACTTTGTTACGGCATCCATAATGGGACAAATGATTTATCTCACAGCATAATGTGGTAAGCATCTCATGCAGCAACATGGAACATTTCACAAGACCACAAGATAATTACAGATGAGGAAGACCATTCGGCCCATTTTAGTTCATCCATCTAAATACATTCAGGGTTTTACCTCCATCACTATACTAAGTGTTGATCAAGCTTTGTGTGAAGACGAACTTCCTGATATTGAGGCCTAAATTGACCTTTTACTAGGAATTTAGAAGATTAAGGGATGATTTGATCAAAGTTTTCAAGATACTAAGGAGAATTGATAGGGTAGATTGAGAGAAACTATTTCCACTGTTTGGGGAGTCTAGGACTAGGGGACATAGCCTAAAAATTAGAGCCAGGACTTTCAGGAGTGAAATTAGGAAACACTTCTACACGCAAAGGGTGGTAGAAGTTGGGAACTTTCTTCCGCAAATGGCAGTTGATGCTAGCTCAATTGTTAATTTAAATCTGCGATTTTTGTTAACCAAAGATATTAAGGGATATTGGGCTAAGGCAGGTATATGGAGTTAGGTCATAGATCAGCCATGATCTCATTGAATGGTGGAACAGGCTCGAGAGGCTAAACCGCTTACTCCTGTTCCTATGTTCTTATGTCCTAGTATGAATATGTGCCCTCTTGTCCTACGCCTATGAATTAATTTAAAGTAACTACTTTATATAACTCTGTAAGATCATCTCCCAGATGCCTCCATTCTAGGTTGGTAGGCCTGATTCTCTTCAGTCTTTCCTCATAATTCAGACCACTGATCACCAGGGATAAGCCTTGTGGTTCTTCTTCGCATTGTTTCTAGCGCTTAAATGTCTCTCTTGTGTCTTGGCGATCAGTACTGAACACAATCCTCAAGTTGCGGTCTGACCGCAACTTCCTCTGGTTTATACTCAACTGATTTGGCTATATAGTTTAACATTCTATTGACTGTGTTGATTGCTGCTCTGCATTGGTTCGATATGTTTAGCATCTCTTTCCGCTTCATCTTTAGTTATTTCACTACCATTCATTGAGTATTGTTGCTTATTTTTCCATCCTGTCTGCATTATTTTGCACTTATTTGCATTAAATTTCATCCGTCATTGATCTGCCCACATATTTATTTTGTCCAAGTCACTCTGTAATTTCTGAGCTGCTTCCTATGATTCCACTGCTCTATCCGTTTGGTATCATTGGTAAATGTAACCACATTGCATAGAATTTCTGAGTTCAGGTCATTTATGTAAGTGAGAAACAGTAGTGATCCCAACACCGTGTCCTGGGGCACCACACTTAGCATCACCACGCCAATGCCCCCCCCCACCCCACCTCCCACCTCTAATGAGTACTTGTTGCTTTTTACTCTTCAGCCAGTTTCTTAACCATTCGTAGAGTTAATCTTGAGCCCTCACAGCATTGAGTTTGACTCGTTGGGGGTTAAATTGGATAAAACTTGAAACTGGGTGCGGGTATCGAGGTGCGTGATTAACCAGCGCCCAGTTATCGAGATGCAGGCAGCACATGAGATTCATGCTGTCTTATAATCTCCATGATTTCTGCATGCAACCAGCACTACCTGTGCTGGTGAATGGCTGCACACACCAGCAGGGGGCTCGATATGGGGCATGGTCAGCACTACTTAAAGGCAGCCTGCACTGTCAATTCAATCGGTGGTGGAAGAAAAGTACTGACGGCTGGAACTGCGAGAGAGTGTGCACCAAGGTTCTCGGATGATGCACTAGAGGCCTTGGTGCATGAGGTGGACGCACGGAAGGCCATCCTGTATCTGCAGGGTGCAGGAGGCACTCCAGACACAGAGGCAGTGGGAGGAAGTGGTGCTGGAAGTGAATGTCAGGAGCATTGCACCATGCACGTGGATGCGGTGCAGGAAAAAGTTCAGTGATTTGACACGAGTGGTCAAGGTGAGTGAATTCAACTATCAAGTGGCACATCCTACCAACTGCACCACTAGCCTCATCCACTGCTCCACACACGACACCTCCTGTCACTCACCCACCAACAAACGCTTTCCATCCGTACGCAATGCTGCACATCGGATGCTGCATCTCACCGTCACATAGCACCACTCTTACAAGCCACACACCCACAACTCACAGGTCACACACACTGGCAGCTATTCAACCATGACAGCCACAATACCCAAATACCTTGCAGGACACTCACTGACATACTTCCCTCTGTCTTGCAGGAGAAGGTGGCGCATAACAGACATTCCTACAAGTCCTCGCCCCCATGGAGGAGACCGTGCTGGGGATCACTGGGCGGGCTGTCGCTGCGGCTGTGGACACTGGTGGTGTTGGAGGTGTCAATGATGAGTGTCTTTGCATACCTAATCGTCCTTCTTGTTTCCTACATCTCCCTCATCCCACAATCTTTTCTGACTCATGTGCTGCAGATAGTGTCAGTTTGCATGTCTTACTTTCTCCTCTCCCCACTCCACAACTCAACCCATCTCCCTTTGTCATTTCAGATACCCAAGAACTGGAGCTGGCACTGTCTGAGGTGGAGGAGGAGGAAGACAGTGATGATGAAGCCACACGTCACTTGATCTGAGACTCGCAGCCACCAGCTCAGAGACTGACACTACACATAATGTAGAGGCTAGGTTAGAAAGGAGGATCTGCACGTGGTGAGACACCAGGCACAAGTGCGCAGGAGCCGGGGTGGGGACAATGGATGCCACAGGTGCCAGTTCGCTGGAGGGTGAGGTCGCTCACTAGTCCTGCTGCAGAGGAGTCAGATGATGAATTCGATGGGCCAGGCTACAGAAGACGTCTGATGGGCGGACACAACCAAATGCTTGGTGCACTGAAAAGCCTGTCAGAAAACTTGCTCACAATGTTGCGGGGCATGGAGGAGTCCAACTGCAAGTTGGCACAGGGCTTTGTGCAGAACTTGGAGCCCACCCTTCGCCACATGGAATGGGTGGTCATGTCCATCAGCGCACCTGAGGAACCCACCACGACGCAGCGTTTGATGACCGATGTCACAGCTTCCATTGCAGCACAAACAGCTGCCATCATAGCTCTGACTGGTGCACCTGGAACTCAGACTGCTGCTATTGTGGCTCTGGGTTCCACTATGGAACGGGGCTTCCAGGGCGTCACAGCAGTCCAGCAATCTGTTCTCCAGCAGGTCACCAGGATTGCTGAGGTGCCGCCCCGGGAGAGTGGCAGAGGCACCGTGGCAGTCGAACCTGCTGTCCTCTCTCAGGGTGACAGCATTCCTGCTCCCACCCCTGCCACTCCACCAGTGCCCTTGATTTTTTTTTATTCATTCATGGGATGTGGGTGTCGCTGGTGAGGCCAGCATTTAGTGCCCATCCCTAATTGTCCTTGAGAAGGTGGCGGTGAGCCGCCTTCTTGAACCGCTGCAGTCCGTGTGGTGAAGGTTCTCCCACAGTGCTGTTGGGAAGGGAGTTCCAGGATTTTGACCCAGCGACGATGAAGGAACGTCGATATATTTCCAAGTCGGGATGGTGTGTGACTTGGAGGGGAACGTGCAGGTGGTGGTGTTCCCATGTGCCTGCTGCCCTTGTCCTTCTAGGTGGTAGAGGTCGCGGGTTTGGGAGGTGCTGTCAGAGAAGCCTGGGCGAGTTGCTGCAGTGCATCCTGTGGATAGTACACACTGCAGCCACAGTGCGCCGGTGGTGAAGGGAGTGAATGTTTAGGGTGGTGGATGGGGTGCCAATCAAGCGGGCTGCTTTATCTTGGATGGTGTCGAGCTTCTTGAGTGTTGTTGGAACTGCACTCATCCAGGCAAGTGGAGAGTATTCCATCACATTCCTGACTTGTGCCTTGTAGATGGTGGAAAGGCTTTGGGGAGTCAGGAGGTGAGTCACTCACCACAGAATACTTAACCTCTGACCTGCTCTTGTAGCCATTGCATTTATGTGGCTGGTCCAGTTAAGTTTCTGGTCAATGGTGACCCCCAGGATGTTGATGGTGGGGGATTCGGCAATGGTAATGCCGTTGAATGTCAAGGGGAGGTGGTTAGACTCTCTCTTTTTGGAGATGGTCATTGCCTGGCACTTCTCTGGAGCGAATGTTACTTGCCACTTATCAGCCTAGGCCTGGATGTTGTCCAGCTCTTGCTGCATGCGGGCACGGACTGCTTCATTATCTGAGGGGTTGCGAATGGAACTGAACACTGTGCAGTCATCAGCGAACATCCCCATTTCTGACCTTATGATGGAGGGAAGGTCATTGATGAAGCAGCTGAAAATGGTTGGGCCTAGGATACTGGCCTGAGGAACTCCTGCAGCAATGTCCTGGGGCTGAGATGATTGGCTCCAACAACCACTACCATCTTCCTTTGTGCTAGGTATGACTCCAGCCACTGGAGAGTTTTCCCCCTGATTCCCATTGACTTCAATTTTACTAGGGCTCCTTGGTGCCACACTTGGTCAAATGCTGCCTTGATGTCAAGGGCAGTCACTCTCACCTCACCTCTGGAATTCAGCTCTTCTTTCCATGTTTGGACCAAGGCTGTAATGAGGTCTGGAGCCGAGTGGTGCTGGCAGAACTCAAACTGAGCATCGGTGAGCAGGTTATTGGTGAGTAAGTGTCGCTTGATAGCACTGTCGACAACACCTTCCATCACTTTGCTGATGATTGAGAGTAGACTGATGGGGCGGTAATTGACCGGATTGGATTTGTCCTGCTTTTTGTGGACAGGACATACCTGGGCAATTTTCCACATTGTCGGGTAGATGCCAGTGTTGTAGCTGTACTGGAACAGTTAGGCTAGAGGCGCGGCTAGTTCTGGAGCACAAGTCTTCAGCACTACAACCGGGATATTGTCAGGGCCCATAGCCTTTATTGTATCCAGTGCACTCAGCCGTTTCTTGATATCATATGGAGTGAATCGAATTGGCTGAAGACTGGCTTCTGTGATGGTGGGGATATCGGGAGGAGGTCGAAATGGATCATCTACTCGGCACTTCTGGCTGAAGATTGTTGCAAACGCTTCAGCCTTATCTTTTGTACTCACGTGCTGGACTCTGCCATCATTGAGGATGGGGATATTTACAGAGCCTCCTCCTCCCTTTGGTTGTTTAATTGTCCACCACCATTCATGACTGGATGTGGCAGGACTGCAGAGCTTTGATCTGATCCGTTGGTTGTGGAATCGCTTAGCTCTGTCTATAGCATGTTGCTTCTGCTGTTTAGCATGCATGTAGTCCTGAGTTATAGCTTCACCAGGTTGGCACCTCATTTTTAGGTATGCCTGGTGCTGCTCCTGGCATGCTCTTCTACACTCCTCATTGAACCAGGGTTGATCCCCTGGCTTGGTAATGGTAGAGTGAGGAATATGCCAGGCCATAAGATTAGAGATTGTGCTGGAATACAATTCTGCTGCTGCTGATGGCCCCCAGCGCCTCATGGATGCCCAGTTTTGAGCTGCTGGATTTGTTCTGAATCTGTCCTATTTAGCACGGTGTAAGTGCCACACAACACGTTGGATGGTGTCCTCCGTGCGAGGATGGGACTTCATCTCCACGAGGACTCACTCCTACCAATAACGTCATGGACAGATGCATCTGCGACAGGTAGATTGGTGAGGACGAGGTCAAGTAGGTTTTCCCTGGTGTTGGTTTGCTCACCACCTGCCGCAGGCCCAGTCTGGCAGCTGTGTCCTTCAGGACTCAGCCTGTAGTGGTGCTACTGAGCCACTCTTGATGATGGACATTGAAGTCCCCCACTCAGATTATATTCTCTGCCCTTGCTACCCTCAGTGCTTCCTCCAAGTGGTGCTCAACATGGAGGAGGGCTGATTCATCAGCAGGTGGTTTCCTTGACCCATGTTTGACCCGATGCCATGAGATTTCATGGGGTCCAGAGTCAATGTTGAGGATTCCCAGGGCCACTCCCTCCTGACTGTATATCACTGTACCGCCACCTCTGTCCTGCTGGTGGAACAGGACTTACCCAGGGATGGTGATGGAAGAGTCAAGGACATTGGCTGAAAGGTATGATTCTGTGAGTATGGCTATGTCAGGCTGTTGCCTGACTCGTCTGTGGGACAGCTCTGCCAATTTTGGCACAAGTCCCAGATGTTAGTGAGGAGGACTGTGCAGGGTCGACTGGGCTTGGTTTGCCTTTGTCATGTCTGGTGCCTAGTGGTCTATTTGGTTTTATTCCTTTATGACTTTTTTTAGCAAAATTGTACAACTGAGTGGCTTGCTAGGCCATTAAGAATCAACCATGTTGCTTTGGGTCTGGAGTCACATATAGGCCAGACGGCTAGTTTCCTTCCCTAAAGGGCATTAGTGAGCCAGATGGGTTTTTACGACAATCCATTAGTTTCATAGCCACCATTACTGATACTAGTTTTTTAATTCCAGATTTTATTTAATTAATTGAATTTAAATTCCCCAGCTGCTGTGGTGAGATTTGAACTCATGACTCCACGATTATTAGTCCAGGCTTCTGGATTACTGGTCCAGTAACATAACCACTATGCTATAGTACCACTGCTGCAGTCCAGGCCGACATCTTGCAGTCTGAAGCCAGGCCCTCTTGACCCAGAGCTGCTTGAGATCGTACTCCTCGGTCATCTGCACTCTCCTCAATTGAAGGTCAGCAGCCTTCCACCACCCATGCTCCAGCCAATGGGGATGCACCTCGTATGAGCACTAGGAAAGGAAAAGGCACACGAACAACAGGCATTAAGAGAATGCACAAAGGTGAGTAGTGTAATGTTGTATACGTGATTTCATGTGTTAATTTATAAATTTGTATTTGAAGTCGCATTTGGTGGTGGTTTTTATTTCTGCGATGAGCTGCAGGAGGAAGCAACATGTAATCATAAGGAGGATGATTTGATGGTCATGTGAGAGAGGAAAGGTGAGGAGTGCAGGATTGTTGGTGATTCGGGAGGGGTCATTGAGGTTACTGATATCGCTCATTAATAAGGTGAGCACGCAGAGTTCTGGCAGACAAGGCCTGTGCACCTTGTTGCCTCTTTGCCTCTTCCTCCACTTTCTCCTCCGTCTCCTCCACCACCTCTTCCTCCTCTTCCTATGCCTCTGACTCAGGGTCTTGCCAGATAGGTGATGGCAAGGGCTGTCCTCTCATAAGGGCGAGGTTGTGCAGCATGCAGCATGCAGCATAAAGTGACCAATCTTGATACCCGCTCAGCTGAGTACTGCAGGGCTCCTCCAGAACGGTCCAGGCAGCGGAAGTGTTGCTTTAGGACGCTTATGGTGTGCTCGATGATGTTTTGTGTGGCCGCATGGCTCTCATTATAGGCCTGCTCTGCATGTGTGTGTGCGTTCCTGACTGGAATTATGAGCCATTTCATGAGGGGATAGCCCATGTCGCCCAGTAGCTAGCCTTTGACTTGCCTTGCTGGTTGAAAGATAGTTGGGACGTTGGACTGCCGCAGAATGAAGGAGTCATGACTGCTGCCAGAATAATGGGCATTGACCTGCATGATGCTCTGCGTGTGGTCGCAGACCAGCTGCACACTGAGGGAGTGGAACCCCTTTCTGTTCATGAATATGGCCGAGTTTAGATGTGGAGTCACATGGCAATATGCGTGCAGTCAATGGCACCTTGCACCATTGGGAAGCCTGCAATGTGAGCAAACCCTTGTGCTCGCTCATTCTGTCATGAGGTAACATGATGAATCTGTTATGCATCTTGTACAGTGCCTCAGTGACCTCCCTTATACAGCAGTGCTCTGCAAACTGCGAGATGTTGCACATGTCGCCAGCAATTGCCTGAAAGGATCCAGAGCCATAAAAATTCAGCGACATGGTTATCTTCACAGCCACAGGCAATGCTGTCCTTGCCCTGCTCTGAGGCTGCAGTTGTGGCTGCACCAGATGACATGTCTCTGTCAAGACCTCTTTTGTGAACCACAGCCGTTGGATGCAGTGATCTTCGCTCAGGTTGAGGTAAGAGAATTGGTCCCTGAAGGCCTTCATTGGATATGGTCACCTGCTCAGGGCCTTGTGCCTCCTCCTCCTCCTCCCTCTCCTCGCAGCTTGACCTGCTCTGTGTGGCCTCTCTGCATGCTCCCAGTCGTGTTCAATGCCCAGCGGGAGCCCTAGCAGGCCACTCATGGTTGGCAGCAACCTTGTTCAGCATGCTGTTTTAAGTGCCTCTAACAGTAATGCAGGACCTGTCAGACCACTCTCTATATAATATTGCAACTTTCTCCAAGTATAGGAGACCTCCAAAAACAGGTACAAGTGTATCAGCAGCCAGAAGCTATAATCCAGCAACTAACCTGCAACACCTGTATGTCCCCTTCAAATTGCACTTATGGGGGTTCCTCCAGGCTATCTACGACCTGTTCAGCTGTGCGAGGTTAAGACAGTGCGTTTTTTGGCTGGAGCATTGAGTTCCAATATCGTATCTGTCCCTTTAAATCAGTGTTGCACACTGATCTATCGCATATTCTCCCTACTTTACACGGCACCGGCATTCATTATCTACGCGTGCACGAACGCTTTTACCAATATGGTGTCCAGCTTACGTCACACTAGAAGTGTGCACGCATTCCGGATGCCATTTTGGGTCCTTATGAGTCCGCATAGTGCCTTCACAATGGACGCTACGTGCCCCAATTTAGAGCCTATAACCGTTTGTGGCGGGCCTTTGTCAAATACCTTTTGCAACTTGAGGTATACTATGTCATAGGGCTTTCCACAGTCCCCTTGGGATATTACTTCTTCAAAGAAGTTGAAGTAAATCCATGTACCACTGTCTTTTACTGAATCTATTCACCCTCATTTAATTGAATTTAGCCAATTCCTGAGCTAAAAGGAATTTAGCCCTTTTAAAGTTATATACTAAAGATCATGCTAAACATTATCCTGCTGTGATCACTGTTCATTGGAGACATTATGACTTCCATTTCCTGTACATTGTCTGGATTCTTTACGAGATGTCCACTGCCCCTTGTTGGTTCCTTGACGTACTGGGTCGTGAAACAGCTGTGCATTACATTTATAAACTCTGATTCTAAAGCACTTGAGTTTCCTCAGTTTATATTTGGTTGATTGAAGTCTCCTATTAAAATAACTTTCCTGTTGTAACATATCCCTCCTATCTCTTCATACAGTAACTTGTTTTCCTTCATACACCGGTCTGGGACTCTGTAGCACATATCTAGCCTTGCTTGGATTTTTTTTCACATTAGCGATGTTTACCCAGCTTCCGTTGTCTTTGCTGGGCAGATGCTGCTATGTATCAAGTTGAATTGAATCCCAGTCATAAACAATGTGAAGCTCAGACAGATTTGTACAATTGACAGAAAACAAATTTTGAAAGGAATGATTGTTCAAAAAAAGAGGAATTTGGTTCGGAGAATGAAATACATTAAAAGATGTGGATAATCAGTAAGAGCTGATCAAGCTGGCAAAGCCATAATGGCTGCTGGAATATATTACATTATTCAAAAATAGATCATTAGCTGCTATGAGATCAAGCAACAAACTTCATATAAATGATCCATGCTATATTACTTGAAAGCGTGCCTCTTTCTGACCATTACCTGTGATGCAGACCTGATGGGTCAGTTTTTTTATTCGTTCATGGGATGTGGGCTTCATTGGCAAGGCCAGCATTTATTGCCCATTCCTAATTGCCCTGGAGAAGGTGATGGTGAGCCGCCTTATTGAAGGTTTTCTCACAGTGCTGTTAGGTAGGGAGTTCCAGGATTTTGACCCAGCGACGATGAAGGAACGGCAATATATTTCCAAATCGGGATGGTGTGTGACTTGGAGGGGAACATGCAGGTAGTGTTGTTCCTATGCGCCTGCTGCCCTTGTCCTTCTAGGTGGTAGAGGTTGTGGGTTTGGGAGGTGCTGTCGAAGAAGCCTTGACGAGTTGCTGCAGTGCACCTTGTAGATGGTACACACTGCAGTCACAGTGCGCCAGTGATGGAGGGAGTGAATGTTTAAGGTGCTGGATGGTGTGCCAATCAAGCGGGCTGCTTTGTCCTGGATGGTGTCGAGCTTCTTGAGTGTTGATGGAACTGCAGTCATCCAGGAAAGTGGAGAGTATTCCATCACACTCCTGACTTGTGCCTTGTAGATGGTGGAAAGGCTTTGGGGAGTCAGGAAGTGAGTCACTCACCGCAGAATACCCAGCCTCTGACCTGTTCTTGTAGCCACAGTATTTATGTGGCTGGTCCAGTTAAGTTTCTGGTCAATGGCGTCCCTCAGGATGTTTATGGTGAGGAATTTGGCGATGGTAATGCCGTTGAATGTCAAGGGGGGTGGTTAGACTCTCTTGTTGGAAATGGTCATTGCCTGGCACTTGTCTGGTGCGAATGCTACTTGTCATTTATCAGCCCCGGCCTCGATGTTGTCCAGGTCTTGCTGCAGGCGGGCACGGACTGCTTTATTTTCTGAGAGGTTGCGAATGGAACTGAACACTGTGCAATCGTCTGCGAACATCCCCATTTCTGACCTTATGATGGAGGGAAGGTCATTGATGAAGCAGCTGAAGATGGTTGGGCCTAGGATACTGGCCTGAGGAACTCCTGCAACAATGTCCTGGGCGGAGATGATTGGCCTCCAACAACAATTATCATCTTTGTTTGTGCTAGGTATGACTCCAGCCACTGGAGAAGTTTCCCCCTGATTCCCATTTACTTCAATTTTACTAGGGCTCCTTGGTGCCACACTCGGTCAAATGCTGCCTTGATGTCAAGGGCAGTCACTCTCACCTCACCTCTGGAATTCAGCTCTTTTGTTCATGTTTGGACCAAGGCTGCAATGAGGTCTGGAGCCGAGTGGTCCTGGCAGAATCCAAACTGAGCATCGATGAGCAGGTTATTGGTGAGTAAGTGCCGCTTGATAGCACTATCGACGGCACCTTCCATCATTTTGCTAATGATTGAGAGTAGACTGATGGGGTGGTAATTGGCCAGATTGGATTTGTCCTGCTTTTTGTGGACAGGACATACCTGGGCAATTTTCCACATTGTCGGGTAGATGTCAGGGTACTGGAACAGCTTGGCTAGAGGCGCAGCTTGTTCTGGAGCACAAGTCTACAGCTGGGATGTTGTCGGGGCCCATAGCCCTTTCTGTTTCCAGCGCACTCAGCCGTTTCTTGATATTCCATGGAGTGAATCAAAATGGCTGAAGACTGGCTTCAGTGATGGTTGGGATCTCGGGAGGAGGCCGAGAAGCATCATCTACTCGGCAGTTCTGGCTGAAGATGGATGCAAACGTTTCAGCCTTGTCTTTTGTACTCAGGTGCTGGACTCTGCCATGATTGAGAATGGGGATGTTCACGGAGCCTCCTCCTCCCATTAGTTATTTAATTGTCCACCACCATTCACGACTGGATGTGGCAGGACTGCAGAGCTTTGATCTGAACCATTGGTTGTGGGATTGCTTAGCTCTGTCTATAGCATGCTGCTTCCGCTGTTTAGCATGCATGTAGTCCTGTGTTGTAGCTTCACCAGGTTGGCACCTCGTTTTTAGGTATGCCTGGTGCTGCTCCTGGCATGCTCTTCTACTCTCCTCATTGAACCAGGGTTGATCTCCTGGCTTGTTGGTAATGGTAGAGTGAGGGAAATGCTGGGTCATGAGGTTACAGATTGTGCTGGAATCCAATTCTGCTGCTGCTGATGGCCCACAGTGCCTCACGGTTGCCCACTTTTGAGCTGCTAGATCTGTTCTGAATCTATCCCATCGAGCATGGTGGTAGTGCCACACAACACATTGGATGGTGTCCTCAGTTTGAAGACGGGACTTCATCTCCACAAGAACTGTGCAGTGGTCACTCCTACCAATACTGTCATGGACAGATGCATCTGCGACAGGTAGATTGGTGCGAACGAGGTCAAATAGGTTTTTCCCTCGTGTTGGTTCTCTCACCACCTGCCGCAGGCCCAGTCTGGCAGCTATATTCTTCAGGACTCAGCCAGCTTGGTCAGTAGTGGTGCTACTGAGCCACTCTTGGTGATGTAGTTAATAAAAGATTAGTTCATGGGTATGCTGTTTTTAGGTTAACATTATTAATTGATTTATACCAGAAATTCATTTTTAACAATTGCCTGCTATCCCTGTGATTTATGCTTTTTGTCAGACAGGAATGCCATTTTTCAAAATAGCAGGAAGCATATTCACCATCAATCCCTGTAGCTTCTACCCATCTGCTTCTTTGCACTTGTTTTAATTAGTAGAGAAAACTGAATAATTTTCCTCCATGAAAACGGTCATTTGCAGTTTGGCCATGAAAAATGTAGGTTTTTGTACGCACACATTGTAAATACCCATATTTGCAAGCTTGCCCCATTTTGTCTTACCTGATATTTCACACACTGCATTTAATTATGTACAGAAGGCAACGTGCTGGATCCTTTGCCGGTTGCCAATTCTTGACTAAGTTGTATGCAGTAAGCAAACTAAGTACAGATAACATGACCTTGAAAGAGAATTGTCATATTTTAAATTTTTGAGTGCTCTGAATGATGTTCATTCCAACCTTTGTCAATCAGTCAATGATAACTAAGTAACGATGCAATCACATCATTTACAACTGAGGATCTGTCAGCCCACAGTTTGGTGACTGCACACCAAGATGAAAATCTGGGATTGTCTTTTCTCAGTTTCGGTATTTCTTTGATTAGTTTGTGAGAAATTAAGCCATACCCTAGCAATGTTGATTTTACATTTTGGACTAAAGAAAGGTTTATGATTGCAAGCTGCTTCCTCATTTGTTTCATTACTAATACTAGTACAATGCGTTCCACTTTGCTTATTAAATCAGCAATCAAAATAAATAGAAATGGTCAGAGGCATTTTACAGTTGGAGAATGGGTCCTTCATTGTTTTGGTCCTTGAAGATACATTTGTGCCTTCACCAGTCTTACACACACTTGAACCAAAGAAATAATGGCCTGGAATTCGCTGAAACAGTGATACTGGCGGCGAACACCATAAATTAGACCGTTGTGCACCCCGAATCTCCAGTGGCGACTTTATGCTAATTTGTTGGAGAACTGATTAGAATGCACCTCAGCAAACATAGAAACATAGAAAATGGGAGCAGGAGTAGGCCATTCGGCCCTTCGAGCCTGCTCCGCCATTCAGTATGATCATGGCTGATCGTCTATCTCAATACCATATTCCCACTCTTCCCCCCATACCCCTTGATGCTTTTTGTGTCTAGAAATCTATCTAGCTCCTTCTTAAATATATTCAGTGACTTGGCCTCCACAGCCGTCTGTGGTAGAGAATTCCACAGGTTCACCACCCTCTGAGCAAGCAAAGAGGTGGATCAGAAGCAGCGCGGCCAATGGCCAAATTAAAAACCCATTGCGATGTGATGCTGCTCTGGCCTGGAAATGTTTAAAATAGATGTTTGAAGGTTGAACTGATGGGCAGAAACTAGCACAAATTCAAATTATAGAGAACTGATTCACCCTGAGGCCTGTTTATATATCTGCCTGGTTAGCTCATTAGATGGAACAGTAACCCCTGTCCCCTTTCCATTGGGGTTGTATAAACAACACAGAAACCAAAGGCTTTTTGTCTTCAATTGCTCAAGCAGTCTGTAAACCCAGTGCTATTTCAGACTTGCTACTTGGATTTTAATAAAGTGTAAATGGGCACATTTTGATTAATAATGTCCACGTTCACAATGCATAGGATTAACGATCCGAACTACATCTAAAAAAAGTCACATTTGGACAGGAGTTTATGGCCAGGGACCAGCAACCTGCTACCCCCAGATATATATGATTTTTACCAGTGACACTATCATAACTGCACTACTGAATAATAAAAAGAAGCACCTAATGAGGGCAACACAATTCTTTCTTAATTTGAATAGTAAACTACAATTCCTGTGATTACACTAAACATACTAAGCCAACCAGTGCCATTCTACAATGGTCTAAGTGGCTGTGGCAATCGTAGTGGTGTAAATTTAGCAAACTCGATATTCGCCATTGATTTTAATGGCAGGGGCGGAGCTATGATAATTAGCTGTTCAACTGTTTCGGCAAGTGAAACAGCACAATGGCATGAAAGTCTCAGGAAATCATGGAGTGGTGTGAGTTATGGTTGAAGTTACTTATGCCATAGTTTCCTGTGACTTTTGCACCGTAAATCGGGCCCTGTGATGTCGAGGCACCATTACAATGGCACAAATCTCCAGGAAATTCTGGGCCAATGGTTTATGATTGCAGATTTCTGTATTTCAGCTTTGAGCATTCACTCGTGTTTAAATATTGCAGGAGATTACTTTCATGATTAGAATCTCCCAGTAGTTAGCCTGAGGGGGCTATCACAATGTGTACAAAGTAAAGATACACAGATGAGTATGTGCCTGGTCAGTGCACTTAGCAGGGATAGCGAATGTCTTCTTGTTATTTTATCACAAATGAGTTGAAGATTTTGCTTCCAGATGAATTGAAGTTTGTTGTTTTAAAACACAATTTATTCATATTGTATGGCCTTCTGCAAAACCTGTGTTTTTTTTATATAACAAAGTTACAGATTAAGCACCTGATAAGAAGCATAATGGCTTTTGGATTGATTTCTGTCTTTAATGATGCTTTCAAGATTTTTGACATGTATGATTTATAATGTCTCCGATGAGTCTATTCACTGAAGCTGGTGTCTATTTAACTTGATGGCTATAGTCCCTGCAGCTCCCAGGAGGGAGCACAAATGGAAGGAAGGATGGTGATCTTTTACATTGCCTCACACGCTGAAGTACTGGAACTTATGAATTTGTAATCAAGGAACCAAGAGGAAAAAAAGATGATTAGAGTAACGAATTCCAAAATTGGTTTGAAACCTTCTGATAGCAAAAAAAAAATGTACATTACAGTATGACATTTCTTTTTGGTCAGCACTGCTTTGAGATAAGGTCACTGATACTTAGTTGAAGGTCCCAGTATCCACCATGTACCTTGCTCTCAGTTCCCTCGCCTCTTTTCTTACTGCAGCCACAATTAATCTGTGTACGAGACAGAACAGAGTGGAATAGCAGACTGTTCCATAAATCAGTGGGAGGTGAACATTGTCTGCATCTGAGTATTAGTTTGAACGGAAGCCAGCATTTTCAATTCAAACCTCCAGAGTTTATTTCCTCAAATCCTGTTCTTAAGCATACTCAAAAACCTGAATTAAAACTGACAAAAAAAGTAACTACACTATTGTTAGTTGAGCAATACCTGGTCACAATGACATTTTAAGGCATCTCACAATTTCAGCTCTGTGTCCACAATCTCACTGTATATAATCAAGACCTCACAAATTTTTCTGCTTGGATATACTGGGTTAGAAATTAGGATGCGTTGTGTCTGATTTTCGGCGTCGGATGGGTGCAAAGCGTTCCAATTTAGCAGTGGGATGGCCTGCGCCCAATCTGCCCAGATGCTGGTCCCACTGCTAAATTCATGGGACCCATTTTTTAGGTGTCCGACAGACATTAGGTGGGAAAAATTCAATAAGGGTCTGTTTTGGATGGTGGTAACGCGATGTATTACCACCCCGCGCCCGATGGACCCTGCGCAGGCAGGACGCAAATTTGGACCCAAGGGAGCACTTACCTGCAATCGGAGTTCCTTTCCAGGTCTTGCACGTGGAATCAATGCAATTTGCACTTTCCACCACCAGAGGAAGCTCAATCTCTTAAAGGGAGGATGTTTCTTCGAAATCTCTTAAAGGTAGCTGATACCTGTTATTTGCTGAAAATAACAGGCTACTGTCTGCATGGAGTCTGAACAGAGATCAGACATCGTTTACACACTGATGAGTTATGTTAAAACATTGAATAAAGGTTGCGCACTATTAAATCCCACATCCTCCAATCTGCACACCAGACCTCACCAATCTGCCGATCTGAGTTGGTTCCAGGCCTGTGAGAGTGCGAGCACCAAGGTTCTCTGCTAATGCACTACAGACCTTGAGTGCAAGAGGTGGACAGAAGGAGGGACATCCTAGATTCGCAGGGGGGTGGGGGGGGGGGGTGCAAGAGGCCCTCCAGACATATATTCAAAAGGCAGTGGGAGGCAGTGGGGGATGAAGTCAATGCCAGGTGCACAGCATGATGAACATGGATGCAGTGCAGGAAGAAGTTCAATGCTTTGACATGAGTGGGCAAAGTGAGTGAGGTCAACTGTCAAGTGATGTCTCCTACCAACTGCACCACACACCACACCCCCCAGCCCCCACCCCCCACAGACCAACAAACTCTTTCCATCAGTACTCAATGCTTCCAACCAGATCTTCCTCTCACCCTTACACATTACCACTGTTTCAAGCCACCCACCCACAACTCACAGGCCACACACACTGACAGCTATTCAACCATGACCGGCATATCACCCAGACACATGTCCCGTTTTCTTGCAGGAGAAGGTGGCACATAACAGGAGGCAGCAAGTGGCCGTGGCATTTAGCCCCTTGAGCCTGTTCCACCATTCAATGAGATCATGGTGGACCTGTGACCTAACTCCATATGCCCGTCTTAGCCCCATGTCCCTTAATACCCTTGGTTCACAGAAATCTATCAATCTCAGAGTGCAAGTGAGCTAGCATCAACTGCTGTCTGCAGAAGAGCGTTCCAAACGTCTCCCACCCTTCGCGTGTAGAAGCATTTCCTAACTTCACTCCTGCACGTCCTGGCTCTGAATGTTAGGCTATGTACCCGCGTCCTAGTATTGAAGTCTAGGAGATCTCCAAAAACAGTTACAAATGTCTGGGCAACCAGAGGCAATAATCCAGCCACTAACCTGTAAATCCTGCATGGTCCCTTTAAATAGTGCCAGTGGGGGGTCCTCCAGGCACTCTAAGACACGTTCAGATGGTTGGGGTTAAAACTGTGTGTTGAGTTGAGCGTTAAGTCCCAAAATGGTGTCTATCACTTTAAATCAGCATTGTACACTGATTGAAGCCATTTTCTCCCTACTTTACATGATTCCAACATTTGTTATCTGCGCTTGCGCTAACTCCTATACCAAGATGGCGTCTAGCGCACATCAGGCAGGTAACGTGCGTGCACATCCAAGACGCCATCTTAGATGTCGGAGAGGCCATGTAATGCCGAAACAACGGGCGCTACACGGCTTAATTTAGCGCCCTAGGTGCCTTGAATATGTTAATGAGGGGCCTAACTTCAGTTGAAGGACCCCTTTACAAAATCAGCTATCAATGAATGGGACAGGCGTGGGTCTGCCCCGCTCAGGATTATTCAATGACTCCTGTGACTGCCACCTAAAAGTAAGTTTACAAATGAGTATTATTTTTTTTAAACCCTTCCTGTGGAGCCAGGAGGAGCAAGAGTGCTCCCCCAACTCCACAGGCATCGTGATCGCCTCCACACCCCATCCCTCCAGAGCCCGCTCCAAATCTCTTCCCGAGGGTTGGCTCTGACGAAGCAGGTGGCTCTAAATTGTTTTTTCTCGTCAGGCGAGCTGCCTGTGTGGGTGGGACCAATTTCTATTGATCCTTGGGCATCTTGGTTTGGGTGCACGCTGTTCACAAACGCCGAGTCTGGGCCTGAAAACGGAGCCCTGACTAATTTCTACCCCACTGTCTTTTGTAACAACTGTATTGGATGTACCTATTATTATTATTATTATTATTGGTAGTAGTAGTAAACTCCAAAGACTTTACTCATGGGTGGTGATATGACTGGTTGGGACAGATGGAACAGACATGGTGGTAAATCTTTTGTTGGGTCAGGTGATGTGACACTGCAGAGTCAGATTGGGGCAGGCTGGCAGTGGAAAGGCTACAAGTCAGTGAGGGCTGAGATTAAATGTGAGTTTAATAGTAAGCATAATTACCAGCAGCAGAGGAGGTGAATCTTTGGATGAGGCCTTTATGGTCAGTTTGTTCCTTATAATTCTGAGGTTAGAGCATGAGATCTTAAGTGATGAATAATGCCAAAAATCCACGAGGAACTCAAGGTGTGTACATTCGTACAGACATAAAACTACTTTGTCTAACAATCTTATTGAGGTTAATTTAATTTCTGAAATTTGTAACTGCTAGTATTGTGTTCTTCAATGTCCCAGTCTTGGCTCAGTGATAACACTCAACTCTGAGTCAGAATGCTTTGTGGGTTCAGGCTCCACTATAGACTTAAGCACATTATCTAGGCTGATACTTCAGTGCAATACTGAGGAAGTGTGGCGTTGTCAGAGGTGTCACCTTGAATGAAATGTTAAACTGAGGCTCTGTCAGTTCTCTCAGGAGATTGTAAAAGATCCCGTGGCACTATTCAAAGACGAACAGGGCAGTTTTCCTGGTGTCCTAACAAATTATATTTAAACCAATACAACCAAAGACAGATCAGCTGGTGATTTATTTCATTTGATGTTTGTGAGACCTTGCTGTATGCAAATTGGAAACTGTGATACCCTGTGTAACAACAGTCGCTATTCAAAAGTACATGATCGGCTATGAAGTGCTTTTGGAACATACTGAGGGCATGAAAAGAGCTGGAAGGTTTTCTTTCATTCAGAGACAGACCTTTTCGCTCACATTTCTACCATTTACATCTATTACTTCTATCTTCGTCTATTGACATCTTTACTTCACTATCCCTTCTGATCTCAAATGTAACTCCTACAACTTCTACATTGTTAAAACTACATCTAAGAAACTCATTTCCCTCTTTTATGGTAAATACTGCTTTCCCTCTCAAGAGTTCTACATTCCTGAATAATCCCAAATCCATCAAATCATATCTGCACTGGTTCTTCTAACACCTTTCCCACGTTTCTGCACAGGATATGCAAAAAAAACTTGCCACCTGTTAAGTGATCCTTCTCTCATCTCTTGCATTAAACTCCTCTCTCCATCACAATCTTTATTGTCTCTCTATTTTACGGATACAGGTATTCATGTGGTGACTGCCTTGGTACTTTATCTGACTCACTGTAGCACCAGTGTTCTGGCCATTTTTATGAATCATATTTTAAATCCAATACCCCCAAGAAAAAACTACTGTTTGGCAAGCTTGTGGGAGTGGCTTAGAGAACAGGATTGACTGGCAGGAGATTCGAGCCAGGCTAACTTGACTAAGGTGCATTCATATGCAAACGGACATTTCACACTGACAGGCTGGGTGGAAGGGAACCCAGGCCGATTGACGTTATCACCATGTAACATAATTACTGGGAACAATACCCCGAGAGGTATCTCAGAGACACTTAGTCCCAACCGAAACTGGTGGAAGGTAGGAGATGGCTGGGCCATTGTCTTCCAGGAGAGAAGATCGGTTTGAGATCGAAACCCATTACATGCTAACGGAGGCCATCAACTCAGGAAACGACAGACACCCAGTAATCAGCACCCATTGTCTCTCCAGGTGCAAGGTCTGGGAGCGGGAAAACAAAATAGCATTGTTCACAAAGACTTCAAAGGTTATGAGTCGCTCCAGGCCACGGCGGTGGGGGGGGGAGGGGGGTCCAGACAGATTAGCTGAGTCAATACATTGATCAGATGAGTATCGTATTGGCTCGGCTCTGGTGGGCTCTGCTCTCTGCTCTGGGCACCACTCTCTCTTTTCCCTCTGCACCTGGGCATCAATCTACAGCGAGTCTCCTGAGTGGGGCTCTGCTCGATTCAACGGAACACCGCTAGAAGCTGAGTGTTGCTCTTCATCCCTCATCAATGGACCTCGACTCAAACGGGCACTTGGATACTGCATCGGCGGTACGGAACAAGGAGTGAGACGTGCAGGAAGAAGCTGCAAGCAAGGCAACAGGCAATCGGGGTGAGCATATTGCCTGTGCCTACACATCCACAAGACCACTTAGCTGTGTGAGGGGGTGATTGTAAGTCCCAACCAAACCTTAGAGGGTTTTAGCCACCGATCTTCGGGTAAGCGTTCTCCAAGGCGGCCTTCGAGACACACGACAACGCAAAATCGTCGAGCAGAAGTTGATAGCCAAGTTCCGCACCCATGAGGACGGCCTCAACCGGGATCTTGGGTTCATGTCACGCTATACGTAACCCCACCAGCAAAAAGGGGGAAAAAAATTATATGTTTTTTAATATTCTCTCTCTCTCTCTCTCTCTCTGCCATTTTGAGTTTCTTTCTGCCTGCCTGTGTAATCGACACAATGTATATCCAGTGTACTGGGACGTGCTGTTCTCCGTGACTGGCCTGTTTGAATAACAACGACACCTTTTGATTGGTGTGATGCTGTCCCAACATAGTATAAGATATGCGATTTGAGAACCTTTTCACTCATTCATCTGACGAAGGGGATAATCTCCGAAAGCTTGTGATTTTAAAATAAATTTGTTGGACTATAACCTGGTGTTGTAAGATTCCTTACATTTGTCCACCCCAGTCCATCACCGGCATCTCCACATTTTAGCACTGGGGGGGAGGTCCTGTGTTAGTTTATTGCACGGCAGGGTTTCTCTTATTAGGCCATGGTAATTTAGCACGGTGGGGCTTATTGGACAAGCCAGGGTTGTACTGTTTGTACTGTTTACTAGTGTCATTGTTAATCTTATTAAACACAATACGGTTGAATCCGAAAACGTGTGTCCAAGTCTGATCTGTCCTTATAATCCCTATCATTCCAGAACTTATAGTAAGAGGTGTGTTTTCGGTACGCCCGAGAATGTAGGGGGCATGATTGGCAAATTTGCAGACGACACAAAATTTGGCCGTGTAGTTGATAGTGAAAAGGATAGCTGTAGACTCCAAGAAGATATCAATAGGTTGGTGGAGTGGGCGAAAAAGTGGCAAATGGAGTTCAACCCAGAGAAGTGTGAGGTAATGCACTTATGGAGGGCAAACAATAAAAGGGAATACGCAGTAAACAGGAAGTGGGGTGGAGGAAGTGAGAGACCTTGGAGTGCATGTGCACAGATCCCTGAAGGTGGCAGTACAGATAGATAAGGTTGTAAAGAAGGCATACGGAATGCTCTTCATTATTAGCCGAGGTATAGAATACAAAAGCAGGGATGTAATGATGGAACTGTATAAAATGTTGGTAAGGCCACAGCTGGAGCATTGTGCGCAGTTCTGGTCACCACATTACAGGAAGGATGTAATTGCTCTGGAGAGAGTGCAGAGAAGATTTACAAGAATGTTGCCAGGGCTTGAAAATTGCAGCTATGAGGAGAGACTGGATAGGCTGGGGTTGTTTTCCTTGGAGCAGAGGAGGCTGAGGGGAGACTTGATTGAGGTGTACCAAATTATGAGGGGCCCAGATAGAGTAGACAGGAAGTACCTGTTTCCCCTAGTGGAGAGTTCAAGAACTAGAGGACATAGATTTAAGCTGATTGGTGGAAGGATTAGAGGGGACACGAGGAAAAGCTTTTTTACCCAGAGGGTGGTGGGTGTATGGAATTCACTGCCCGAATTGGTGGTAGAGGCAGGGACCCTCAACTCTTTTAAAAAGTACCTGGACCTGCACCTAAAGTGCTGTAAGCTGCAGGGCTACGGTCCGGGTGTTGGAAGATGGGTTTAGAATGGGCACCTCGTTGTTCTTCGAGCCGGTGCGGACACGATGGGCCAAATGACCCTCTTCTGTGCTGTATCTTTTTTATCGTTCTATGGTTTTAAAACCACTTACACACCACAGTTTTTTAGCAGGTGGCTGGGCATTACAGATATGGCATCAGCTTGAGAGACATCTCCACCATGTGTGCCAGCTCCTACCATTCATATGCTGCACTTCTTTGGTATGGCAAAAATCTGTGAGAGATCAGACCACTGGGCACCAGTGAGGTTGCTGAAGCCCAGAATTATGGCTGCCTCAATCTGACTCCCCAACATGATGATCCTCATTTTTGTTCTCTGCTTCACCTAGTGCTCCCTTCTACAATTCACTACCTGACCCCTACAGAGTGGATGTGTCAATGCTAGTGCCTGCCACTGTACAGTGAGTAACACAGGGTGCTAAGAGACTCTTGGTTGAGGCCAGACATTAGGTTCTGCCATCTCCTCCTCTTGGGCCCCTAATGGAGCAGAGAAAGAACAGATTTTAGAATGCTGCCTTTAAGATACATGGCAAGACACTGCAGTGTGTTACGATCCAGCGCTGCAGTCTATGCTTGTGCATGAAGGAAAGAGTGAGTGAGTCAGTAAGGAGGTAAAGAATGAAAAGCAAAAGATAACAGCAATAAAAAGAAAGAATTTGTATTTATAAAGCACCTTTTATGTCCTCAGGATTTCTCAAAATAGGTTCATGGTCAATGAATTACATTTGATGTGTAGTCACGACTACTATCTGCAAACACAACAGCCAATTTGCAAACAGCAAGGTGCCACAAACTGTAATAAGAGACATGATCAGATAATTAGCTTTTGGTGGTATTGGTTGAGGGATAAATGTTGGCCAGGACATCTCCCCTGCTCTTCAAATAGTGCCGTGGGATATTTTACATATATTTAGTATCATAGTGTCATGGTATGTAACAGCACAGGGGACCATTTGAAAGAGTTATCCAATTAGTCCCACTCCCCCGCTCTTTCCCCATAGCCCTATAATTTTTTTCCCTTCAAGTATTTATCCAATTCCTGTTTGAAAGTTATTATTGACAACTCTCTGTGTAAAAAAAATGTTTCCTCATGTCACCTCTGGTTTTATTGCCAATCACCTTAAATCTGTGTCCTCTGGTTACCGACCCTTCTGCGATTGGAAACAGTTTCTCCTTATTTACTCTATCAAAACTGTTCATAATTTTGAACACCTCTATCAAATCTCCTCTTAACCTTCTCTGCTCTGAGGAGAACAATCCCAGATTCTCCAGTCTCTCCACATAACTGAAGTCCTTCATCCCTGTTACCATTCTAGTAAATCTCTTCTGCACCCTCTTTATGGCCTTGGAATCCTTCCTAAAGTGCGGTGCCCAGAATTGAACACAATACTCCAGCTGAGGCCTAACCAGTTTTTTATAAAGGTTCAGCATAACTTCCTTGCTTTTGTACTTTATGCCTCTATTAATAAAGCCCAGGATCCCATATGCTTTTTTAACTGTCTTCTCAACTTGTCCTGCCACCTTCAAAGATTTGTGCACATATACCCCCAGGTCTCTCTGTTCCTGTACCCCCTTTAAAATTGTACCATTTAGTTTATATTGCCTCTCCTCATTCTTCCTACCAAAATGTATCATTTCACACTTCTCAGCGTTAAATTTCTTCTGCAATGTGTCTGTCCATTTCACCAGTCTGTCTATGTCCTCCTGACATCTGTTATTATCCTTCACATTGTTTACCACATTTCCGGGTTTTGTGTCATCTGCAAACTTTGAAATTATACCCTGTATATCAGAGTCCAGGTCATTAATATATATCAAAAAGAGCAGTGGTCCTAATACCGACCCCTGGAGAACACCACTCTATACATCCCTCCAGTCTGAAAAACAATCGTTCACCACCACTCTCTGCTTTCTGTCCCTTTAGCCAATTTTGTATCCACGCTGCCACTGACCCTTTAATCCCATGGGCTTTAATTTTGCTTACAAGTCTATTATGTGGTACTTTATCAAATGCCTTTTGAAAGTCCATATACACAACATCAACTACACTTCCCTCATCAACCCTTTCTGTTACTTCATCAAATAACTCAATCAAGTTAGTCAAACACGATTTTCCTTTAATAAATCCGTGCTGACTTTCATTTATTAGCCCATACTTTCCCAAGTGCCAATTAATTTTGTCCCAGATTATAAGTCTTTAAAGGTTTCCCCACCACCGGCCGTAGGCTGACTGGCCTGTAATTGTCGGGTTTATCCCTCTCCCCTTTTTTGAACAGGGGTGTAACATTTGCAATCTTCCAGTGCTCTGGCACCTCTCCCATATCTAAGGAGGATTGGAAGTTTGCGGCCAGAGCCTCCACAACTTCTACCCTGATATCGTTCAGTAACCTAGGTTGCATCCTATCTGGACCGGGTGACTTTTCTACTTTGAGTACTGCCAATCTTTTAAGTACCTTCTCTTTATCTAATTTTATCCTATCCAATAACGCTACTACCTCCTTCTTTACTGCTACAATGGCAGCATCCTCTTCTCAGTGAAGACAGATGTGAAGTATTCATTTAGTACCTCAGCCACACCCTCTGCCTCCACAAGAAGATTTCCTTTTTTGACCCAATTCGGTCCCACCCTTCCTTTGACTACCCTTTTACTATTTATATGTTTATAAAAGACGTTAGGGTTCCCTTTTATGCTAGCCACTAATCTATTCTCATACTCTCTCTTTGCCCCTCTTATTCCCTTTTTTAGATCTCTGTACTTTCTGTATTTAAGAACATAAGAAATAGGAGCAGGAGTAGGCCATACGGTCCCTCGAGCCCGCTCCACCATTCAATAAGATCCGAGCTGATCTTTTACCTCAACTCCACTTTCCTGCCCTATTCCCAAATCCCTTGATACTGTTAGTGTCCAAAAATCTTTTGATCTCAATCTTGAATATACTCAACGATTCAGCATCCACAGCCCTCTGGGGTAGAGGATTCCAAAGATTTACAACCCTCTGAGTGAAGAAATTTTTCCTCATCTCGGTCCTAAATGGCCAATCCCTTATCTTGATACTATTATCCCAGGTTCTTGACTCTCCAGCCAGGGGAAACAGTCTCCCAGCCCTCTAAGAATTTTATATGTTAATGACCTGAAATAGCCAGATAAATATTGTCAAGTGACACCCCGCTGGCTTTAATTGCCTGCGGGAGTCCCACATGCGGGGGCTGCGCGCGCATGTTGGCGCGTCTGTGGGGAACCTGGAATGGGCGGGTTGGAGCAGGGCTCCGGTCCCACTCCGGGATTCCTCAATTTTCGAAGCCCCCCCGCCAGGAACGCACCCGATAGCGGATGCTAAAATGAAGCCCAATATCTCTTCATGTGGGTCGGTGTCAAATTTTGTCTGATAACACTCCTGTGAAGTGCCCTGGGATGTTTTACTATGTTAAAGGCGCTATATTAATGCAAACTGTTGTTTTTATTGTTGATTAAAAAGGTGCCAGGGAACAGAGAGCAGGTAATGGAAGAGTGAACCAGGGTGTCACAGAGTGAACAGTTCCTTTAGAATGCTGAGTGGGGTGGGAGGGAGGGGAAGATATATTTGGTGTTGGCTTCATGTTGGAAGTGACCGAAATGGCGAAGCATGACATGTCGACGACTGGTGGAATGGAAAGTGAAGACAAGGGGCACCCGATCATGCTTTTGAGAGGGGGGAGAAGTGTTGAGGGCATAAGCAGAGGAAATGGGTCGGAATCAGTGTCTACCATGGTGGAGGAGACTCCTCGGTTGAGGGGGAGAAGGGGTTACGACAGAAGCACAGGAAGTGGGACATATTCAGTTGAGTGTCTGTTCCTTTGACCGAAACCAGACATCATCAAATCTGCTGTCAAAGGGGGCACTGTTATTGTAAGGCAGAAGGCAGAACTTGCTGAGACTGAATGTAAACTCTCTGACGACTCCTCCATCCACCCCCTGGATCATGGCCCTACTACTGAACACCAAGTCATAATTTTCCAGGCCATTACTGACCTCATCTCCTCTGGATATCTTTCTCCCCATAGGAAAAGTACCCGTTAAATTGCCTGAAGAGTAAGCTGGCACATCACCCACCCAATATTGAACTTAATGGGATGAAAATCGAACGGGTTCTATAATGGGCGGGCAAACTGCTCTGCCAGTTTACTGTCCAAGCGGTGAAGATGAAAATTAACCCCAGCGCCTTCACCATGAAAACAGTCAATGAACTGAACGAGTGAGTAGGAATCTATTTTTTTGCAAATGGAGTGTGCCATGTGGCATGAGTCAGCCAATTCATTTTTGTAAAGAGAGGAATGGAGTATTTTCATCTTTTTCGTCTCGTTCAGTTGAAAATGGTATTTCTGTTCTAGGACTTTTGTTGGGTTCAACTCCAAAGTTTGAAATTCGTCTTTCAGGAGTAATTATCAGGTTTCATTGAAAAATCAGAAGGCATAACCATAATGAACCTGAAAATGGAGGTTTATTGGAGTCACCATTAGCAAGAGTCAAGTACTACAACATAATGAAACATGCAATTATATTGGGCTAGTTTTGATTAAAAATAAACAACCAATTTCAGACTGGAGTCCAATAAATATTTTGACTTCTAATATCAATCAAAGCATCTATCAAAATAGTTCCCATTTTTTTCTGTTGTCAGTATTTTCTATGATTGCATGTTAGCCATGTTGGTACTTTGCTTGCAAAGGCTATGAAAGTAGATCGAAGAATTCACTGCTGACATCAGCAAAACTAAAATTATGCCCTTTGTGTTGTTTTGACAGACATCAACATCATGCATTATGCAAATTCAAGTTTCTTCTGTTGGAAAGTTGGCACAATGTATTGATAAATGCTCTATCCTACCTCAGAATTATTAGATATCAATATCTAATGTAAATCAACAGTGTAGTAAAAAACATTGACAATAGGCACGCTGATGTGTAATAATACCATATAATTAGCCTGATAGCAGCATCATTTATCAAGGCAAGAATGAGTACGTGTAAAGGATAGAAAGACACCAGCATACATTCTTATCTTGACAGGACGTGCTGCACTGTGATATACAACTGTGTTATTAATGATGACAACATTTTTAATTTGTTTAATGACAAGAAATAATACTCTATTGCATTAGAATAACAGTGCGAGATTCCATCGGCACTGTATCCAGAACTACAGGGTGGTAAAGATTAATCTCATCAAACACTGTGCCAGATAAAAACTGAACTTAAGTTATATTACGGGGGCCAAATGGAGATTGTGGGGCCTAAATTCCTTAACGCACCGAACTGGGCATGATTCCAAACTAAATTAGTTCTCAGGCCTCATCAGAAAAAATCAGGCGAGCTGTGGACGCCAATCAGGCCCACCGACGCAGCTCGCCTGTCAGATCCTTACCAATTTTGGCCCATGTCAAGGTAAGTCTGGGAGGGGTGGTGATCGGGAGGAGGACAACGTCGGGCTGGCAGCGGCCCACAGTTGTTTTATGGAACCAGGAGGAACACTCTTGCTCCTTCCAACTCAACAAAATACAAAAAGATCACAAAGTGTTTGAGCCTTTTTGAGCAGCTGCCAGTGGTCTCTTCAAGAACCGCTGGTTAGGCTGCTCAAGACCATGAAATAACAACGCAAGCTCTGACTAATATCAACTAATTTACCAATCCGGGTTGGAAATGAGCACAGGAGCCTCATTTCAATATTGAAATTTTGAAATGTGACCTGCGCTCATTTCAGACGGCTGCCTAAAAAAAAGCTCCGAGCAATATAGTAGTGACCCAAATACCCATCCAGATCAGGCACAGGCCTCTGCCCTGCTAAATTGTTATCGTTACGCCCGTTTTTGGCCCATAAAACGCAACAATGTTATATTTAGACCCTTACATGCTTTAAGGGATGATGCAATTGCTAAATTTGACCACGAGATGGCATGTCCCCTAATCTGGGCAGGCTTCCTCATTTACTGCCCGCAGCAAGAAGAGCTCCAGTTGCCATTTTCCACCGTGTCAGAAACCAGGAAGAGGCGTTCTATGTCATCCCAGGTAAATATTAGTTACAATGATGGTTTATATCCGGTGGATTCCTCGAGGAATGTCTGGTCTCATTTTCCTTATTATATTAAATTTAGTTTGCAGTGTGCTCACTGAGTTGCAGTTAAAAAAAGAACAGTCTTCCACATGAAATTTGTATTATATAGCAGGCAAATTATTCTGTTTGATGTTTCAATACAGAGTTATTTTATAGTAGGTAACATGTTCCAAAAATGTAATCTGTCAGATGGTAGTGATCATTTACTCATGTTTTCCTATTTAATTTTCTACTTTTTAAATAGGATTGCCAATCCTATTTGTCCTGGAGTCTCCTGGAATTAAAGATTAATCTCCCAGACGCTCCTGCGAGCAACCCAGGAGTAAAACCTTAGGGGCATTTTCTTCTCCCATTTTGCTCTGGCCGCACTCACAAACTGTAGGGCTACAGCGTGCCCAGGATGCAAAGTGGCTCTGCCGCACGCATACTATAACTGGTAAAGCTATACGAAGGATAGAATGGCTTCTGGAGTGCAGAGGATTGTGGGTATTGCAGCCACCATTATTGATGTGTCTGGCGACCAGTGGCGGGAGTGTGGGGATGGGGTGGTTGGAGGTGGGAGGTCATGTGATGAAATCTTCTAGAATAAGGTCCAATCAGAGTTGGCAACCCCACTTTTAAATGTTATTAAACCAGCATATTCTGAACCTAAATATCCATGATGAAGCCTTATTTTGGTGATGGCTAGTACGTAGGGCTACAATACAATGTCTGTGTGAAAAACATCTGAAACATCTTTCTCTGGTCAAATGAAGTTGCCGTATTGCTAAATTTCATTCTTTGAAGTGAAAGTTCCTATTCCTGCATTTTTGTATTTCAATTGAATTTGGGCCACAAGGATCCTCAGAGGGAGGAATTCCGTGAAAGCATTAACTGCTAGGAATTTTATTGTTTTTCAAATGTGCCAAACCTATTTTACACAAATACACTGACTAAATAGGACTGAACAAGTGCTCAGAGAGTCAAGGGATTGACCAGTAATGAGTCGAATATTGCTGACGACTCAGCTCTTATTGCACACTAGAGGTGACTCACCTAATTCAACAGCAAATATTTCAAAATAGTAATAGCCAATAAAATAAATGCAACTGTCACTGTGTCTCCTACTGCACACTTGGGGCCCAATTAACAAAATTGTTTGTGCCACATTTTGTGTTGCATATTGTAAGGAGCAACTAAGCTAATTTGAAAAAGCATCGCAATTTGATTCTGCAAGAATGTGCCTGAAGTTACCATTAGAGTAGGAAACACTATATAGGATGCAGTGTGACAAAAATATCTTTGTAATCTGAATGTTTTTTATTTTCTAATTTGGAGTGTGACACCTCCCCGATGGACTTTATGTACTGAAACTGGGTTCTTTCCTGATCATATGGAAATACAGATTGCATAGCCCTATGAGACTATTTCAGTTGTATTGTAGGAGGGAGAAAGATCTTCAGTGGCTTGTCTGGCCAGTTGACTTTGATCTGATTGATTAGGAATGCTTTTATTTGCACATAGCAGAAGATCCCACTTTGTGTAGGTTGGAATTTCACTTGCAAGGCAAGGCAAATCCCCTGGACCTGATGGCTTACATCCTAGGGTCTTGAGGGAAGTGGCAGTAGGGATTGTGGATGCTTTGCTAATAATTTTCCAAAATTCTCTGGACTCGGCAAAGGTCCCGGCAGATTGGAAAACTGCTAATGTAACACCATTATTTAAAAAGGGTAGTAGGCAGAAGGCTGGAAATTATAGACCAGTTAGCCTAACATCCGTGGTGGGTAAAATTTTGGAGTCTATTATTAAGGAGACAGTAGCGGAACATTTGGATAAGCATAATTTGATAGCACAAAGTCAGCATGGCTTTACGAAGGGGAAGTCATGTCTGACAAATTTGCTTGAGTTCTTTGAGGACATAACGTACAGGGTGGATAAAGGGGAACCAGTGGACGTAGTATATTTAGACTTCCAGAAGGCATTCGACAAGGTGCCACATAAAAGATTATTGCTCAAGATAAAGAATCACTGGATTGGGGGTAATATTCTGGCATGGGTGGAGGATTGGTTATCTAACAGGAAGCAGAGAGTTGGGATAAATGGTTCATTCTCGGACTGGCAACCAGTAGCCAGTGGTGTTCCGCAGGGGTCGGTGCTGGGTCCCCAACTCTTTATAATCTATATTAACGATTTGGAGGAGGGGACCGAGTGTAACATATCAAAGTTTGCAGATGATACAAAGATGAGAGGGAAAGTGGAGAGTGAGGAAGACATAAAAAACCTACAGGGAGATATAGACAGGCTGGGTGAGTGGGCGGAGATTTGGCAGATGCAATACAATATTGGAAAATGTGAGGTTATGCACTTTGGCAGGAAAAATCAGAGAGCAAGTTATTATCTTAATGGCGTGAAACTGGAAAGTACTGCAGTACAAAGGGATCTGGGGGTCCTAGTGCAAGAAAATCAAAAAGTTAGTATGCAGGTGCAGCAGGTGATCAAGAAGGCCAACGGAATGTTGGCTTTTATTGCTAGGGGGATAGAATATAAAAACAGGGAGGTATTGCTGCAGTTATATAAGGTATTGGTGAGACTGCACCTGGAATACTGCATACAGTTTTGGTCTCCATACTTAAGAAAAGACATACTTGCTCTCGAGGCAGTACAAAGAAGGTTCACTCGGTTAATCCCGGGGATGAGGGGGCGGACATGTGAGGAGAGGTTGAGTATATTGGGACTCTACTCATTGGAGTTCAGAAGAATGAGAGGCGATCTTATTGAAACATATAAGATTGTGAAGGGGCTTGATCGGGTGGATGCGGTAAGGATGTTCCCAAGGATGGGTGAAACTAGAACTAGGGGGCATAATCTTAGAATAAGGGGCTGCTCTTTCAAAACTGAGATGAGGAGAAACTTCTTCACTCAGAGGGTAGTAGGTCTGTGGAATTTGCTGCCCCAGGAAGCTGTGGAGACTACATCATTAAATAAATTTAAAACAGAAATAGACAGTTTCCTAGAAGTAAAGGGAATTAGGGGTTACGGGGAGCGGGCAGGAAATTGGACATGAATTTAGATTTGAGGTTAGGATCAGATCAGCCATGATCTTATTGAATGGCGGAGCAGGCTCGAGGGGCCGATTGGCCTACTCCTGCTCCTATTTCTTATGTTCTTACTTATGTTATGAAGGGTATGGCTCTGTTCATAATTTGTTCCAGTCTTATGATATTCTTGCTGTGCCAGACGTGGAAGCCATTCCTCTCTCCCAGGCCTGCAGTCCAGCTCTCTTTGTAAAGAGCGGGTGATCCACCTCTATTTGTAATGAGGAGAGAGTCCAGTCTCTTTGTAGTGAGGAGACTGTTCAACTCTCTTTTTAATGAGGAGAGAGTCCAGGTCTTTTTGTAGTGAGGAGACTGTCCAACTCTCTTTGTAATGAGGAGAGAGTACAGCTCTCTTCCATCTTGTGCTGTCTGCCTCATGTTGTTGTTTGGTGCTTTATATCCTCTTTCCCACTTCCTAGTCAGCTGAAACCGCCTTTTATTTGCTTCAATGCTGTAACTGTAATGCTTCCCTGAACACTGCTATTTCATGTTCACAGGATTGGAAGGGTTATTTTCGTTGTTCTACAGGAAACTGATTAAGTTGTCATGTAGATAGGGGATAAGTTGAAGTCCCCAAGGAGAGAGGTGTTGAATCTTCAATGACAGGATGTGGGTTGAAGGGGGGGTTTGAATTGCTGATGAATACTGGTGCATATTCAGACATGTAAAAATAAAAAGCCTCTAATTATAAATTAACATTGCTATCAATTTGCAATTTTTTTTGTTGCCTATTGAACTAAATCCAGAGCGTATCAAAGGCATTTCGATATTTATATCTGCAGTGAAAAGCACTGACAATAAGACCTGCACAATAAAATATATCCAAGTGTCCATGTCCACTAGGGATGTGGCTGCTGACCTTATGGGCATGACTTTAGCATGGCGGCGGGATCTCAGCTTGGCGGGGGGTGGGGGGTGGGGGGCGGGGTGGGGGGGGTGGTGTCAATGTGCGCGTGGGAAACCCTGAAAAAAATTTCCTACCTTTCTGCATGTGATAGTGACTTAATTGAAGGCCCTTTATGTGGTTTCCGGGTTTGACGTCTTCAAGCTGCGCAGCGGGCGCACTGCACTCCCAAATGACGCGCTGGCAGCTGGAATATTTAAAGGGCCATTGCCAGCATGGCTTTTGTGGGAGATGGAAGAAATTTAAAAAGATGGAGCAGCAGAAGGGAAAGCTAGCACCCCAATTCGGTGACTCCACACTTGAGGTGCTACTGGCCGGGGTGAGGAGGAGGAGGAAGATGCTGTACCCGGCTGATGGGAGGAAGCGCCCGGCCTCTGCCACCAAGAGGACCTGCTTCGAGGTGCCAGAGGAGGTGACCAGCAGCGCCAACATCTCCCGGACTTGGGTGCAGGAAGCGTTTCAATGACCTAACCAGGTCAGGAAAAGTGCGTACAGTTACTGATTCACCTGCATTCTGTGGTGCACAATAACCCCCTCACACTCTGGTGCCTATTCCATCACATCACTCCTCACACCCACTTAAGGCTCAGGATCAAGCGATCTTCACTTTCTGTGCACTTCCTCACCTCCCCATTTGTGAATCCATCATTCGCACTCATCCCAATCCTGATGCATTGTGATCAATCTGCCTGATACTCACCCTCTGATGCATCTCTTTCATTGTCAGCCTTACCCAGAGCAATGCATCCATTGGGTGACCCCGTCACCCTCACTCACTCACACGTCTGTACTTTCTTCCTTTGTTGGAAAAGAGAGTGCAAAATGCAAGGGAGAGGACGAGGACTGGAGGGGGGCCAGCACAAATAATGGCCCTCACAAAGGCAGAGGAGGCGGCCTTGGAGCTGAGTGGAATGGTGGAGTGCCTGGCCGTCGGGGATGCTGAGACTGGAACCCCATAAACATTTGGTAACACAACATGAATTGATTTTATTGACCTTTTGCACACCTCAGTATGCTCATTGCAAACTCACTTTTATGATGATTGTTAATATTGCTTTAAGTTCTCTTCCAGGGCCTTCGAAGATTGATGAGGAGGCACGGACCATGGAAGAGGTGATTTCTCAGAGGAGCTCCATTCCTCTGAGGGCGCACCGCCACCTCATATTCAGCCATGCACCAGCACAGATATTCGCATTTCGGTGGGTCCGGTCAGGCAGATAGTTGGGTAGTCACCTGGTGATTCACTGCTATCAAGTGAGCACGAGCAGACACTGGTGGCAGGGTCAGCTGTGGTGAGTCCACGTTGGGCGGCGTACTCATCTCCAAGCTCTGCTCAACTGGACCCAGTTGATGATTCCCAGGGGCCATCATTGAGAGTGAGAATGTTCGAGGTACAGCTCCACCTTTGCGAGGTACTCGAAAAGGTATCCCGCACACTCTCTACAATAGCGGATAGGATGGAGGAGTCCAACTCCATCGCTAGTGGATTGGTGGCGCAGGTAAGTGCGGGAATCTTTTCGATGGAGAGAGTGGCAACCTCCATTGAGCTTCAACCATGGGTCTCTAATGAGTCCGTGCAGGCTATGACAATGGCCATGTGGACTCTGGATGCCAACGTGTCTGCCGCCTTAAACAGGCAGACAGATACTTCATCCGTGGCCTTAGAAAGCACCGCACCTCCTCACCAGCCTGCTGTCCAGCAGAGTGTTAGGAGCGATGTTGCACCAGCCTGGGACAGGCATGATGGCGAAAGGGGACATGGAAGTGGGGACTCCAATCAAAGTGCTCCCGCGTCTCACCTGTTGCCCCCCACTCCCCTCAACCAATACCAGCAATGCTGCCTCCTCTCCCGACGTCCGAGTCTGCCCCTGCATATGTTCAGGAGGAGCAGCCTTTGGCAGGCTCCACATAGGCTCCAAAACCCAGAGGTCGTAGGCCTAAAGCATCTCAGCAGTCAGGGCAGGGACCTGAGCAACCTGCCACTACCACTTCTGAAGCCACAGGGGATGCACCATGTAGAAGTGTTAGGAAGAAGAAGGCTAAGGTGTTGTAATCACCAAGGGGATGCACAAGGGTGTCTGCCAGAATGTCATGTCTTTCATTTATATTTGTTTTTTGTTAAATTCACATTAAATTTTATGATTCTCACTTCATCTTACGATGTCATGGCAATAACGGAGACCTGGCTCAAAAAAGGTCAGGATTGGGTACTAAATATTCCTGGATACAAGGTGTTCAGGAAAGATAGGGAAGGAATGAAAGGAGGTGGGGTGGCAGTATTGATTAAGGAGAATATTGCAATGCCGGAGAGAAAGGATTTCCTGGAGGGGTCAAGGACAGAATCCATTTGGTTAGAGTTAAGAAATAAAAGAAATGCCATTATATGGGTGTATTCTATAGGCCACCAACTAGTGGGAAGGATATAGAGGAGCAAATTTGCAGAAAATTACAGAGAGGTGCAAAAGCTAAAGAGTAGTGATAATTGGGGGCTTCAACTATCCTAATATAGACTGGGATAACAATAATAATATAACGGGCAAAGAAGGAGAGGAATTTTTGAAATGTGTTCAGGATAACTTTCTTAACTAGTACACTTTCGGCCCAATGAGGAAGGACACATTGCTGGACTTGCTTCTAGGGAATGAGGCGGCCAAGTGTCAGTGGGGGAGCATTTAGGAGCAGCGATCATAGTATCATTAGGTTTATAATAGCTATGGAAAAGGCCACGGACCACCCTAAAGTAAAAATACTCAATTGAAGGAGGGCCAATTTCAATGGGAGGAGAGCAGATCTGGCCCGGGTAAATTGGAATCAAAGATTGGCAGGCAAAACTGTAATTGAACAGTGGGCAGCCTTTAAAGAGGAGATGGTTTGGATACAGTCAAGACACATTCCCACGAGGCAGAAAGGTAGGGCAACTAAAGCCAGAGCTCCCTGGATGACAAAAGAGATAGTGAGTAAGATGAAGCGGAAAAAAGGGGTGTATGACAGATGTCAGGTTGATAACGCAAGTGAGAACCAGGCTGAATATAGAAAGTTCAGAGAGGAAGTGTATATGGACTTTCAAAAGGCGTTTGATAAAGTGCCACATGGTAGGCTTATCATCAAGATTGCGGCCCATGGAATAAAGGGGCAGTAGCAACATGGATACAGAATTGGCTAGGTGACAGGAAACAGAGATTAGTGGTGAACGGTTGTTTTTCGGATTGGAGGGAGGTGTACAGTGGTGTTCCCCAGGGGTCAGTGCTGGGACCACTGCTTTTTTTGATAGATATTAATGACTTAGACTTGGGTGTACAGGGCACAATTTCCAAATTTGCAGATGACACAAAACTTGGAAGTGTAGTAAACAGTAAGGAGGATAGTGACAGATTTCAAGAAGATATAGACAGGCTGGTGGCATGGGCGAACAGGTGGCAGATGAAATTTAACGCAGAAAAATACAAAGTGATACATTTCAGTCGGAAGAACGAGGAGAGGCAATATAAACTAGAGGGCACAACTCTAAAAGGGGTACAGGAACAGAGAGATTTTGGGGAATATGTGCACAAATCGTTGAAGGTGGCAGGGCAGGTTGAGAAAGCGGTTAAAAAAGCGTTATAAATAGAGGCATAGAGCACAGAAATATGGAAGTCACGATGAACCTTTATAAAACAATTGTTCGGCCACAACTGGATTGTTGTGTCCGGTTCTGTGCAACACACTTCAGGAAAGATGTGAAGGCCTTAGAAAGGGTGCAGAAGAGATTTACTAGAATGATTCCAGGGATGAGGGGCTTTAGTTGCCTCTTAACGGTTTCACGCCCTCTTGAACTCTCTCGTGGCTCTTCTGACTGTCCACAAAAAGCAGGACAAATCCAATCCGGCCAATTACCGTCCCATCAGTCTACTCTCAATCATTAGCAAAGTGATGGAAGGTATCGTCGACAATGCTATCAAGCGGCACTTACTCACCAATAACCTGCTCACCGATGCTCAGTTTGGGTTCCGCCAGGACCACTCGGCTCCAGACCTGATTACAGCCTTGGTCCAAACATGGACAAAAGGGCTGAATTCCAGAGGTGAGGTGAGAGTGACTGCCCTTGACATCAAGGTAGCATTTGACCGAGTGTGGCACCAAGGAGTCCCAGTAAAATTGAAGTCAATGGGAATCAGGGGGAAAACTCTCCAGTGGCTGGAGTCATACCTAGCACAAAGGAAGATGGTAGTGGTTGTTGGAGGCCAATCATCTCAGCCCCAGGACATTGCTGCAGGTGTCCTAGGCCCAACCATCTTCAGCTGCTTCATCAATGACCTTCCCTCCATCATAAAGTCAGAAATGGGGATGTTCGCTGACGATTGCACAGTGTTCAGTTCAATTCGCAACCCCTCAGAAAATGAAGTAGTCCATGCCTGCATGCAGCAAGACCTGGACGACATCCAGGCTTGGGCTGATAAGTGATAAGTAACATTCACGCCAGACAAGTGCCAGGCAATGACCATCTCCAACAAGAGAGAGTCTAACTACCTCCCCTTGACATTCAACAGCATTACCATTGCCGAATCCCCCACCATCAACATGCTGGGGGTTGCCATTGAGCAGAAACTTAACTGGACCGGCCACATAAATACTGTGGCTACAAGAGCAGGTCAGTGGCTGGGTACTCTGTGGTCAGTGACTCACCTCCTGACTCCCCAAAGCCTTTCCACCATCTACAAGGCACAAGTCAGGAGTGTGATGGAATACTCTCCACTTGCTTGGATGAATGCAGCTCCAACAACACTCAAGAAGTTCGACACCATCCAGGACAAAGCAGCCCGCTTGATTGGCACCCCATCCATCACCCTAAACATTCACTCCCTTCACCATCGACGCACCGTGACTGCAGTGTGTACCATCCACAGGATGTACTGCAGCAACTCGCCAAGGCTTCATCGACAGCACCTCTGGAACCCGTGACCTCTACCACCTAGAAGGTCAAGGGCAGCAGGCACATGAGAACAACACCACCTGAACGTTCCCCTCCAAGTCACAGACCATCCTGACTTGGAAATATATCGCCGTTCCTTCATCGTCGCTGGGTCAAAATCCTGGAACTCCCTACCTAACAGCACTGTGGGAGAACCGTCACCACACGAACTGCAGCGGTTCAAGAAGACGGCTCACCACCACCTTCTCAAGGGCAATTAGGGATGGGCAATAAATGCTGGCCTTGCCAGCGATGCCCACATCCCATGAACGAATAAAAGAAATGAATGACGGAATCATGGCAGCTGCCAGTGAATTTGGCACACACCTGCAGAAACCTCTTCCGGTGATCACACATCAGCTGCACATTGATGGAGTGATATCCCTTTCAGTTGATGAACAGTCTTGGCTCATGTGGAGGTCCTCGAATTGCTACGTATGTACAATCAATTGCACCCTGCGGCCCTGGGAAGCCAGCCAGAGAGTGGAAATGCACCGCCCCCTCAGCCTGGTTGATGTCGTCGATGGGGACCTTGATATAGTGGGATGCCCTAACAAACACGTCCTCCATGACCTGTCATATACACTCATGTGCAGACCCTGGTGATGTCATCGGTGGCACCCTGGAATGATTTGGAGGCATAGTAATTGAGGGCAGTGGTATCTTTAACTGCGACCAAGATGGGCCTGCGTTTCCACCAGGCCCATCCGGGAGCAGCTCTTCCTGAAGGAGCGAGCAGATGTCTGCGACCACCTGGCGACGCCGTCTGATCCTTCGTAGGCGCTGCTCCTCAGAGAAGTCCAGGAAGCTCAGCGTTGCCTTTACAACCTTTCACAAGGGTAGTGCCTACTGCGACCTCTGCCCCTCTGTTGTTCCCCTCTCTGCGCTTCTGCCGGTGCTTGTTGCTTACCTCTGTCTTGCGGAGCTGCGAGTCCCAGAACCACAGACCGTGCCTGCCGCGAATGATGATGTGCCTCCTCCTCAGATGTACTGTTGAATAAATCCATTGCGCCCTCCATCCTGATGGTGTCAGTTTGAGGGGGTCCAAAATGTAGGTAAATATTTCTGAACACAAGAATTCTGAGTGTGAACAAAGAAATCTCAGTCTAAACACAAAGAACTCCCAGCCAAAGGTTTTTCTGAGAGAACAGCTTGCCCTGCAGCAAAAATTCATCTTTTATCCCCACTGGTTTAAAGGTCCAAATGAGGGCTGGTAGCAACTCGCCTCCATTTCCATGGCGTGTTTCAGAGACCACCAGAAACATGATGAGGCAGAGTTAAAATCGTTTGTCTGCCTCAATCTACAAAAAAATTAAACACTTTAACTACTTTAAGTCTCTTAAATGCTGGTTGAAATATCGGCCCTCCGGCTTTAATTGCCGATGCGAATTTCAGCTTCCTGAAGTGCACTCGCAACCAGATGTGTCTGGGTCAAATGTGAAAGTCGGCGGCTTGGAGCCGGGATTCATTCCCGCTCTGGAAAACATTGATTTTCTGTGCCCATTGCCCCCAACCCACCCGATCTTGGGGGCTAAAACCATGCCCATCTTTTATTAGGACAGATGTATCCCAGCGCAATGCTAGGCCAGACTCAGTGCTGAATATTACATCAGGCTTTAAAATGTTTAATGTGCATCATAACATCCTATGATCCCAAATCTGTTACACTCATGATATTTCTCATAACCGATTCAGATTTAATCATGCAGACTACAGATCCATTGACTGTTATTTGCACATTTGTCTGATAAATATATAAATTGATAAATAGACAAAGAAATCGATCAATCAAATTACCTATCTATCTATCTCCATTTATTTATACAAAATTGATTCCTTCACCTGATGTACATTTTTAGAAGGTAGTAAATTATTTTCGGGGCATGTTATTTGCTTAGGTTTGATCATTTTAAGCAAATGTCATGACTTTGGCCACTGTTAACAAACGAATAATATAATAAAAAACCTGCAACACTTTATCAAAGCCTACTGACTGCAGCCCACACTGTCTCAGCCTGATGTGTCAAAGCTGTATCTATGATTTATGTGTTTACGCTACAAGCCTCTATTAGTTTGTATGAAGGCAGCTCTTTATCACTGCCCAGTGATGCACCTGTCTGTCGATAGCACATTATCAGACAAATGTGATCCCATTTGTTGGGCGATATGAAGCATATCTTAAAATGATTAACAAAATCCTCAAATCATTCTTCTCGATGTACATTAGGCCTTGTAAACAAACTCCAAATTGTGTAAGTTAATTATAATAGAGAAGCTTGGTCCTACATCTCACGCAAAGGCTGAAGGAAGCCCTTCTGTTGCATTACTAAGAGTTCCATGCAGGAGAACTGTTGAGACATGCCTTATATGCCGCAAAATTAATCTGTATTTGGGCTTTGCTGTTATTGAAGAAAGACGGGAAAAACTGTAATGCCCTTCTCAGGGCAGTCCTGAAGGACGGTGTCCAGGCTGAAGTTGGCATCCACTAGGTAGATGGATCAAGAATTGGGACAGAGCTTGTATCTTCCAAACAATACCTTTGAAATCTCCTTTTGAGCTGTGCAAAGCCATAACACAGCATTTGGGGGGGTGGGGGCACTTAGGACGTTATAGTCAAATATTTTTAACCGTTTAATCCCTTATGAAAGGATGAGAGACCTTACAGGTATTTTAAAGCATTTTATTTTTTAAAAAGCAGTGGAATAGAAATATAGTCAAGTAATTTAGGCAATGGTGTTTGAAGTTCATATCAATGAAAAGAAAATACCAATATTACAGGACTAGGTACTTTTTCCTAATGATTACATGTGTAATTGTTGAAATTTGGTCAATATTTGTTCCTTCTTTTACTAATTGTCCAACTTGGGTTGTTTGCACAAGGATGCGCCAATATATTGTTACTTAAAACAGTAACAAGCAGAGTCTAGGGTGATACGTAGAAGAATTCGTGACTCAACATGAAAAGCGCAACACTCGCTTATCGGGCTACGGGCCCCGACAACATCCCAGCTGTAGTGCTGAAGACTTGTGCTCCAGAACTAGCCGCGCCTCTAGCCAAACTGTTCCAGTACAGCTACAACACTGGCATCTACCTGACAATGTGGAAAATTGCCCAGGTATGTCCTGTCCACAAAAAGCAGGACAAATCCAATCTGGCCAATTACCGCCCCATTAGTCTACTCTCAATCATCAGCAAAGTGATGGAAGGTGTCGTCGACAGTGCTATCAAGCGGCACTTACTCACCAATCACCTGCTCACCGATGCTCAATTTGGCCAGAAACTTAACTGGACCAGCCATTTAAATACTGTGGCTACAAGAAGAGGTCAGAGGCTGGATATTCTGCGGCAAGTGACTCACCTCCTGACTCCCCAAAGCCTTTCCACCATCTACAAGGCACAAGTCAGGAGTGTGATGGAATACTGTCCACTTGCCTGGATAAGTGTAGCTCCAACAACACTCAAGAAGCTCGACACCATCCAGGACAAAGCAGCCCACTTGATTGGCACCCCATCCACCACCCTGAACATTCACTCCCTTCACCACTGGTGCACTGTGGCTGCAGTGTGTACCATCCACAGGATGCACAGCAGCAATTCGCCAAGGCTTCTTCGACAACACCTCCCAAACCCACGACCTCTACCACCTATAAGGACAGGCACATGGGAACAACATCACCTGCATGTTCCCCTCCAAGTCACACACCATCCCGACTTGGAAATATATCGCCGTTCCTTCATTGTCGCTGGGTCAAAATCCTGGAACTCCCTTCCTAACAGCATTGTGGGAGAACCTTCACCACACGGACTGCAGCGGTTCAAGAAGGCGGCTCACCACCACCTTCTCAAGGACAATTAGAGATGGGCAATAAATGCTGGCCTTGCCAGCGACGCCCACGTCCCATATGAGATATTGCCAGTGGCATTGTGGAAACTCAGGTTGACATCTTGACATCTCCCTCATGCCTATGTATTAGTAGAAATGCCAATGAAGTATGTCGCTGAATTTGCCACCCCATAGCCCCAGATTGTTAAAAATCATTAACCTACCTTACAGGTACCCTGAATGAGGAGCTTCTGTATTGTTAGCAGACAAAATAAAAGTTATATTTCTGCTGGCAGCAATATTCTGATTTTCTACTTGATTCTATGCTGCATTTTGTTTTACAACCTGTTTTCTTCAAGCCTGTAATTTTTACTGAACAAGATAGGAACGAAATTCCAAATGGAGCATTGCTCACTCTATTACACCTCTAATTAATTAATTACTCAAAGCAGTCTTGACGTTAGCCTCAAATCAAGCCTGAAACTAGGTATAAGATAAAAGCTGCCATCAGCATAAATTGTACCAGAGAAAAAGAATGCAAACTGAAAAGTGTCACGGTAAATTGTATTTGTGTTGCTGCATTCGGGGAGGGGGGATTCTGCTCCAGTGTGTGGAAGTCGACTTGTAGTTTCAATATTGCCAGTGCAATGAGAATGCTGGAAATGAACTTCAGCCAGGGTGTTGAAAAGATCCAACCTTATAAAATCAAAGATCAAATCTCATTACCAAGAGCAAGGAGTGGGATTAAGTAAAGAACAATTTTAACAAGTCTTCTCAAAAAATAATTTACTGAGGTTTTCTGTTCTCTCTGAACTCTGTTCTTACGATACTCACTGGGAGTTGTTATCGGTTTGGTAGTACTTTCTAGTCGGCAATGTAATGAGGTTAATAGATTGTAAAATAACAAACCTGAATAATAAAATTGCATTTGTGGTTTCTCTTTTGAAGATATTATTGTACCCGTATAGGCAAGGAATGCTCTCACAATTGGTGTTTATCTTGACATCAATGTTGGCATAACAAAAACAACTTGCATTTATATAGTGCCTTTAATGTAGAAGAACACAGAGACAGGAGAAAAACCGGATGCTAGCCCAAAGAAGGAAATGTTAGAAGGGATGACCTAAAGTCTGGTCAAAGAGATGAGTTTAAGGAGATTCTCAAAGGAGGAGAGGGAGGTCGAGAGATGGAGTGGTTTAGGGAGGGAATTCCAGAGCATGAAGCCAAGGTGACTGAAGGCACAGCCAACAATGGTGGAATAAATGGAGGGGGGATTTGCACAAGAGGCCAGAGATAGGAACGAGTGTTCAGGGATGGGGGTGGGGTGGTTGTAGGGCAGAAGGAGTTTACAGAGATAAGGAGCAGTAATGCCGTGATGGGAATTAAATACAAGGATGAGAATTTTAAATTTGAGGCATTGGTCGACTGGGAGCCAGTGTAGGTGAGTGAACAGAGGGTTGATTGGTGAGCAGTATTTGGTGTGGGATGGGAGATGGGCAGCACTGTTTTGGATGAACTTGTTTTATGGAGGATGGAGAATAGGAGGCTGGCCAGGAGAGTATTGAAGTAATCGAGTCTGGAGGTGACAAACTCATGGAGAAGGGTTTCAGCATCAAATAAGCTGGTATTAGATGAATGTAGGCAATGTTACAGAGGTGGAAGTAGATGGACTTTGTGATGGTGATTATATGAGGTCAGAAGCTCAGCTCAGGTTCAAGCATAACGAGATTGCATCTGGTTCAGCCTGAGACAGTGGCCAGCGAGGGGAATGGAGTCAGTGGCATAGAGTTATGGTGGGGCCAACAATGATGACCTTGATCTTCCAATGTTTAACTGGAGGAAATTATAGCTCATTCAAGACTGGATGTCGGACAAGTAGCTTGATAGCACAGAGACAGTGGAGGGGATGAGAGCCATTCAGCATGCATGTGGAAGCTGACCCCCCTTCTGCAGCAGATGTTGCTCTCTTTCTGGAGAGTGGCAATGAACCTACTTCCTTAATGCCCCGTCCTTTACATAAAGGAGCTTCAGACATGGGCCCAGCACCACCAGTAAGCACCAGGCGGGCTGAACGCTGGTCCCTCTGAGACAACAGCTACTCTGAGACAAGAGTCTACTCAGGTCTCTAAAACTCCAGGGGACCCATCCCTGACACTGACAGCTTAATCTTAAGCCACTCAGGGAGCACTTTGTAGGTGTAGTAGATTAGGAACTACAGTGAGTAAATTAGCCAGCATAAAAGGTATTCACAGAGTTAAGAAATAGTTGTAAGTAGAGAGAATGAGTTTTGTTGGCATTTCCTGGTGAAAACACCTCGATTGTAAAATTCTCATCCTCGTGTTCAAATCCATTCACGGCCTCGTCCCTCCCTATCTCTGTAACCTCCTCCAGCCCTACAACCCTCCGAGATCTCTGCACTCCTCCAATTCTAGCCTCTTGCACAGCCCCGATTTTCATCGCTCCACCATTGGCGGCTGTGCCTTCAGCTGCCTAGGCCCTAAGCTCTGGAATTCTGTCCACCTCTCTACCTCTCGCTCCTCCTTTAAGTCGTTCCTTGAAACCTATCTCTTTGACCAAGCTTTTGGAGACCTGTCCTAATATCACTTTATGTGGCTCGGTGTCAAATTTTGTTTTGATAACGCTCCTGTGAAGCACCTGGGGACATTTTTACTACAGTAAAGGTGCTATATAAATGCAAGTTGTTGTTGTTGAACGTTGTTGTTTTAAAGTAGAGACAGCTTTGTCACATACGGCTGTGAGTACACTTCTGCGTATGCTTTCAGTTTTTGCGGGGTGGATGATGGCGGAATAAAATGTTGATGGAGCTGGGTGTATAACGAGCAGCCGACCCGCTACCACACGTTTTGTGCCTCCTCCGAAGTTGAATTTCACCCCCACTAAGATCTAAAATTATTGCAGTTGATAGATCTTAGCTCTGTTGTGGATTTTATCGCTGTATTTTCCAAATAACTGTCATTCACATTCCGCTGCTTTGCCTTCCATTTTAGAGCTATGTCTGATTGAGTTGGTTTGTATTTCCAATAACTTTTCAAATGCCGCACTGAGATGACCTTTATATATCCAACAGTAATTTACTGCATTTTAAAATATATTGACTATTCAACACATTAGCTGACTCTTTGTGAAAAATATTTAGAATATTTAAACTCTTGACCTCACCTTTTGGTATTGATCAATTGAATAAACAGACTTATCCAGGCTGACTCTGAGTTCTGATGAAGGGTTCCAGCTGAGACATTTCAAATGCTGACTGAACTGCTTTGCATTTTCAGCATTAAGTGTTTTTATTTTAGATTTAAAGCATTCATAATTGTTCTTATCTTTACACTGAAATGATGTGAATCTCCTACTTCACAGATGAGGCCAACTCTAGTGTCAAGCAGTGGGAGTGTTTGCCCTGAACCAGGAATAGAGTATATAATTTTACAATTATATTTGAACATTTAGTGTTTGAATATTTAATATAGTTTGAACATTCACCCTGTCCCACTTAGGTCTAAAGCCAATCTTTGTTATACAGGACTGAATTAAAAAATTAATGGGAAATAACCAACCTTCGGCTAAAACTTGCTGGTTGAGGGGGGGGGAGGGGGGGAAGGGGAGGGGAGGGGGAGGGAGGGGAGGGGGAGAGAGGGACGTAGAGACAGAGATCGTGAGGAAAAAAAACTTTGAGGGATAAGTGGTAAGCTGTAAAGTACTCCCTGTCTAGTGCATTGCATAATGTAAAGACTGAATTGGGGGGGGGGGAATAAATCACACTTGTTTGGAGATCCGGTCTATGTGTATAATTACCCACTGGGTCCTAGGCTACTGTCAACATGTTACACCACTTCATAAAGATTTAGGATTTTGCTACTCAGTGTGCAGAAGAAATCTTCCCCCAGTATTTTCTACTTTGGAAACAGCAGTAAATTTAGCTATCCAATTAAATCTAAATTGAAATCACTTAAATTACTCAGCTAATGATATGGAAATTAGCTGGTTATCTTGCGCAACGAAAAATTGAAATTTGCATTTAAGGGAAAGAGGTAGATGAACTTGTAAATGCAATTACTAAGCAAAATTAAGTCCTATTTGAATCTATGAAACAGTCATTGGAACCTACTGCATGTTGTGATAGGTGGATGGAGCTTGACAACATTGTTAATAATGCCTCACACCACACAACCTGGGAATGACTGCAGCGCATGGTTGAATAGCGTGAAAAGGTCTGTGAAGGATAAGATAGCTTTCAACTGTAAATGGAGATCTGCAGCTGGAAAGTTAAAAAGCACCAGCGACCCAGCAGATGAGAAAATGGCACAGTTCTTCAGACAAAAGTTAATAAGAGAGAGGCAGAAAATGAGAAAAAGAGGGTTCCAAATCTGAATCAAAAGTTCCAGATATCCTCTTCTGGTAAGTTGAAATTAAAGAAATTGGAAAGTACACCAATATTAAAATATCTGTATAGTTAAAAATGCTATAAATTTACTAATGTATGTTGTTGCTTTTAAAATATTCTTAAAATTCAATAAAGTGCAGGAAGCATTTGGATTGGCTTCATCTAGCAAGAAAACACCTTCAAAGTGTTTCAATGAGTATTCAAACTGACTGATGACAACTGACTAAAGAATTTGACTCACTGGTTCGCTTGCTAACTAAACTGTTGGACTATAACCTGGTGTTGTAAGATTCCTTACATGAATTCAACACCTCCTAGACACCCTCTTCCAATTGCCTCAGGGATGTTGCAATTCAGACTCCTACTGTGAAATCATGTCATCTAGTTACAGGGAACATCAATATAGCCTCACTTGTCACTGTGGTTGAAGTATCCCATAACTGCGAGGAGATCTTGTAGTTTCCTAGTTCAGACCCTTCCACACAAAATAACTATTGATACCTGCAAGTGAGTAGAAAGAGATCAGTGAATGAATCTCTTAGATAGATAATTTTTTTAAAAATTGGGGAGCGACAACAGAATTGTAACTGAACTGCCAATGCTGACTGAAAGATTGGATTCCATGATGTGGAGATGCCGGTGATGGACTGGGGTTGACAATTGTAAACAATTTTACAACACCAAGTTATAGTCCAGCAATTTTATTTTAAATTCACAAGCTTTCGGAGACTTCCTCCTTCCTCAGGTAAATGTTTGCATTTACCTGAGGAAGGAGGAAGTCTCCGAAAGCTTGTGAATTTAAAATAAAATTGCTGGACTATAACTTGGTGTTGTAAAATTGTTTACGAAAGATTGGATAGCAGATAACCTACTAGGAATTACTTTTTTTACAGTACATGCCATATGAAAATTGACGCTATATGCATATCAAATGCCTATCATAAGGGAACTGTATACCATTTATACAGTACAGATATATATGCCATTTGTACAGGAGATATACCAATTCCACAGGAGAGAGCAACACCATTTACACAGGAAACATGTGGCATATACAATGCTCCTGTACTCAACTGATATGCCAAATAAATGAATATCATTACCACAACTTCTTCTGTTTGCAAATATATACACCTGTATTATAGTGGACATATATTTTACTTGATTTAAAACGTGCTAGGCACGATTAAGAGTGACACGGAGATGTACATGCTTCATTGAGCTATTTCTATTCACAAAAGCTTAGTTGAAAGTGTCCCATTTCTGAGCTGTTGCTGAGATTTTCCTACTGTTTTGATGGTTTCATGTTGTAGCTAGGTATTTGTAATTTGAGCATACATTGATGAAAGAGAGGTATCCATTGATGTCACCTTCATTGTAGAAACAGGTTTGATATGGACTGTGTTTTGGAGAATTAGATTTAATAAGAAAGGGGCTATGATACTGGCTGAGGAGTTAAAAGAGTTGGACTGTCATTTTTTCATGAATTACAGTGCTGATCATATTTGAGACAACTGTTCATACTGATAGCACCACAATGTATTTATTCTTTACAATGGTAAATGTGGTAGGAGGTCAGGTAAGGAGGGTTAACTGGTGGATGGCTACTATGTAAGTAGTATCAACATAAATAATGTATTTCACCTAGAATAAAATGAGGCTAGCTTCCCCAATGACTTAGTGAGTAAATACACTGCTTGATGTGATACTGAGCAGTACAGACTAGGAAGATCCCTAATTCTATCCCTGGTCTGTGCTCCAAATCTTATAGTCCTCTACATTTAGTTCAGTATTTTAATGAACTATTGATTCATGTTCTCTTTAAAAGTTCGGAGTTTGTTAGATCTCACTCAGGGGAAGTAGCTTGCTATCCCTTTCAATTTGCCAAGTTGAGGCTGAGGTCCTGAAATTCCATGGGATTAGGTGAAGTTTTCTTCCAGTCTCCTGCCAATACTCCAGCGGAACCTCCGGATAAACAATATAAACAGCTAAAAATAGCTGCTTACATCATTTCTCTGGAGTTCCACTGATCTCCCACCAGAGATATGGTGGGAGGGCAGAAGAACCCTTGTGGAATTTCAGGACCTGAATCTTCATTGTGTTAATCATAATTGGGGTTGGGGGAATGGGGTGGGTGGGGGGGGGGGGGTCGGGGGTTGGAGAGGATGTCCAAACTCATGTGTTGTGTAATGATCCTGAGGGAATGGGCTGTGGGAAGGTGGAGTCGTGGCTCCTGCCACCCATGGGGAAGGGGAGGTAGAAATTAGATATATAAGGCAAAGCCCAGAAGATTTTGTAGAGTGAGAGAGAGAGAAATGGAAGTTGAAATGCTGTTAAAGTTGTTGACTTGTATCATTGTTACAGGTCATTATTAAATAGAAAAAAAGAATTTGCATTTGTTTAAATACGATGTTCTAAATAAATAACTGCATGGAACTAAGTCTGGAAGAAATTGAAGGCCCTGTTATGCTGTGCTTATGTGGATCTTCACAAGTCAGTACAGAGGACCTTTGGGCCACCTTACTAATTCATTCTTCATTTTTACTTTTTATTACCAATCTTTTTCAATATTTAGGTCAAATGTTTAGTAAAAGATGGCTGTATCAAATTACATTGGGTTCAGTATTAGGACAATATACAGATGCTAAATATTATTGATTGTACAAATAAAGAAAATCACATTGTAGGCCAAAATGTATCATTAAAGCATGGTTGAGTTATTTTGCTGAAACCCAGGTGTCGTTTTGCGTGACATTACATTCAATCTTTTCACTGTATTAAGACTGTGTGTAAATTATTATTCAGATATAAATGTGTTTTTGCAGGATGGGCTGCATCAACCGGCTCTGTCAGTTCTGAATCAAATGATGCATCTCTAGTGTGATCTGCTTTTACGACCCAAGGACAACCCTAGTTAAAAGAAAAGGTCAGGCAGAGAAAAGATGACATAGCCCCAGATCCCTAAAGACAGCTCTCCGGTTGCTGAATTTTAATGCATTGCTCAGATCCTCAGGGGAACCCAGCATGAAATGAGAGTTTTTGCAAAAGTGCAGTAACAGATGCAAGTGGTCTTAACCCATTCCTCAGAGAATGTGAACTCCCAGCAACAAGGCTGCCCCAAGTTTTGCACCTAAACTGTCAGGATTTCTATGGTGTGTAGTTCAGAATTGAGGAATTAGAAAATGTAACATTGAGTTAAGGCCACATTTCCTTTAGTTATCAAAAAACCAATGCTGTTACATCCCAGAGATATTTTTTAAAGCCACAGTTGATTCTTCTTGGCATAATAAAATTTTCAGTATGGAAGAATTTGTTAAAAAAAAGAATGCTGTTCATTTGAATATACCATATAAGTTAGCAGTTTGGTTCCAAGAAGTACAAAACTATATCAAATATTTAATACAGGGTAGTGCATGTATCCATTGTAGTTTTATACATCACCAGTTTAATCATATCATCGAGCCATTTAATCAAAGCGAAAGGACATAAAATGTCAATAATTGAATTGTATTTTATGATTGGAATTTCTTCATAGAAGCATGTTCAATATATTTTACAGAAGGATGGGCTCAAAGAGTATAACAACCACTTCTTTGATTTGAGGCAATCTCTTTGTTTCAGTTTGCTTCATGTATCCCAAAGCTATGTTCTCTATCTTTATTTCTCCCATTTGGCCCAGAATTTGCTGGGCTGTAGCACCATAGTAATGGTGAAATAACAGCGAATGCCATTACTATTGCTACTAAAAGTCCCAGGAAATGATGGCGTTGGTGAATAATGCCACTGTTATAGCAACAACATAATTTGCTGGGATATTATTGCCACTCTACCAGAACCATCGCTGAAACCTGCAAAGGATCATTATGCAAGTTCCGTCACCCCCACATTGAAACAGCAGTGAGGACCAATTTGCTGCATAAAGGCATGTTTTATTGTCGCTTGCAGGAATGACATTTCAGAAAGGCACTGGAGAGTCAGGCTCAATAAATCTGTTACTATTGGGACGATTGTGTGATAGACAACTAATGAAATTTAGAATGTAGTGCATCAAATGATGCCATAGAAACACTGTGCGGTTCTTTCAATGATGAGATAGTTAGAAATAATTTAAAAGAACAAAAATTATACACTCTCAATGGGCTGCTTTTAAAAGTGATAAATTACTTTATTCAGAAAATGGCCAACCATTGCAAGTGACGGACTTTGCTACTAATCACTATTCAGGTTTCAGAATGTATCTCTGATTGATCGTTCGAGATGTTGAACCAATAACAGAAAGGTACAGTTAAATACTATTTGTACTTGTGATTTGGCCATGATCTTTGAAGATTTGTGAATTATCAACATCCTGTAGATAATTACAAAGGTACTTTTCAAGAATATTCAAGGCCATTTGATCTGTGTTAATTTCGAAGGTCTACTGTTTTCTTCCATTTTATAAACAGCAAAAGGATTCCCGTTGAGCAATATCTTCGCTGTCTCCAAATCAAACTAACCAGTATGTGCAGCTGGCCTGCTTCTGAGCTGTTTCAAAGCTCCTTGGATCGCTGCTATCATCGCTGTAGCATTTGATCATGAGTTTCTCATCAAATTCTGGCTCTGAATCAGCACTGGAGAATCAGAGGAAACCAATGGGGCAGAAATCGCTCTCAAAATAACGGAGAACACAACAGCGCTCTCCGTTGTTAGTGGCGAAATGGAGGAGCAAGTTCTGGTGATCAGACATGTGCAGTGAAACGCTGAAATCCGGAACTTGCTCCTAGTGGTTCGCTGATGATATGACAGCTTCGAATTAAAGGGCCATCGCAAGCTGCAATCAGAGAAATCATTGAAAAAGTGCAAACTTGTTTATTTGCCCAGCTGGAAAGTAATTAATTACACCACCAAACAGGTACACTTAAAAATACAGTTTTAATCTAAGTTGTAACAGCGAGGTATGACTTAATGACTGCCAAGCAACTAAAAATTAACTTTTAAAAATGTGGAGTCTCATATTACTTTTAATAGTTTTTGATCATTTAAAAAAAATTAAATTATTTTTTTTACTTTTCCCTTCTGTCTCTTTTATTTAATTCAATTATTTCTTACCCTCTCTTTTCTCACTGTCTATAACTGTTTTTACGTATGATTTAAAATGTTGTACCTTTCACTTCCTGATTTAGCACTCCAAGCCTGCAGAGACAGTGAACGCAGCTTGTCAAAAATGCTGCGATCTGATTGGTTGAGGGGAGAGATCACACCTCTTGCTTCTCCCAGGGTCCTAGCATCACCTGAACTGATGCTGGGCTCTCCTCATCTTCTTATTCGAGGAAGTTGCTGAAGAAAAGACCGCAGTAAGTTTGTGGGTTAATATGAATCTATGGAGCAGGGAAGAGTGTTGGCTCACTATTCTGAGTGATTTCTATCCGAATGGTCTTACTTAATGATGATTGTTAACAATAATGCCGCTGCAACAAATTCTGGGCCAATATATTGAGTGATAAACCTGTCAATCCTTCCAACATGGAATATTGTTAGAAATGGTGACAACCGTTGTTTGGAATTTTATTTTTAAACTTAATAGATTGTGCTTTACCTTAGGCTCGGCATGCCATGCCCAGTTTCCCAAGAGCACAAGCAGGTGACCTCTTCTCATGATTCTGCTGCTGGCACTTTGTAGCCAGCTGCTAGGATACAAGAATGTGATGCCTAGTGTGCATCAGCCTCTGATTTTCACTTGTCTGTCCTTTCCTTGATAATTCAACCAAAAACAATTTACGTAGACCAGGCCATTCAGTAGTTTCAACTTCACAATTCATGATGCAGTCTGTTCCCTTTCTCCAATTCCCAAAGCATACATGAAGTGCAGTTGAATCATACTATTTTATAAATCATACCATAGCTAATTTCTTAACGCTAACAACCTGTCTATTCTATGTATCCATAACATCATCTTTCAAAGTACTGTACACTTGCACTAATAAGAGTTTATGATTCTCTCACACCCTTTTTGCTGATTTCCTCTCTCATTAGTTGCAGGCAGCAAAACTTGTTGACTTCACTCCCAATTTTCCCCCATCCTCTCCTCTCCTGAAGGCCTTGGGTCATGATGTTTCCAAAGATGTCGTACACTTTTCAGTACTTACCTAAGTGACCATTCTTTATGTGCAAGTCTAAATAAATGTCCTGAAAATTCCTTGGAGCTACTCCCACTCCTTTGCCAGAAGTGTGGTGAAAACCCAGTTTACGTGTGTTTTCACCACACTTCCGGCAAAGTAAAGTCAGCAAAGTGGGAGCAGCTCCAAGGAATTTCCCAGCCTATGATTTGCCTGCAGGGCATTACAGCTGACAAATGCACAAGCACACTTTCTAGCTGATATCACTGGATAGGAACCAGGAGTGCGAACTCTAGCTGATTTTTCCTATCCTAGCCCAGGCATTGAGAACAATTGATGTGTTCCTGCTGTCATCCCCACAGTGATCAAATAATTCCAGTCCAGGTACAGAACTTAGCACCTTCCTGGTTCTTATAGCTCAGCTAATGATTAGTTAGTGCCTTTATTAACTGAGCACCTTGTTGACTTTTGTGCCTTTTCCTTGGTCAGCATATTAATTCAATTGTCAGATGCACATATTTGAAACTAATTTCTCCCAAGGGAAATATTGCCAGTGCTAAATAACCACTTGGTAGCAGTTTGTACGGTGTGACCTTCTCCGATCATACATGCTAAAGTCAGCTTTCTCATTACGTCATCACAGTGCTGTGGCCAACTCATTCCAGCTCTCACGACAAACTCAAAGGGGACTGCTTTCATGAAAAAAGAATTTGGCAAACCTTTCTTGCTTGAGAAGGGAGAACAGCCAGAAGAGCAACGTCACTTTAAACATGATGATGTCATGCACAAATGCAGCAATGATTTCAAAAGAATCTACTATATATCATGTTACATGTTTGTACAGAAATTTAAAAGAAAATTGTCAAATACTTTTTTCTTAAGTGGAGAGTCTTGATATGTATACTTTCAACCAGAGAGTGCCTATTTCCTATGGCAGATTGCCTCAATGTTTTCTGGGCTGTTTCTTCCCCCCCACCAGTTGCTCTCCTGAATGTGGGATCTCACAGCTGGAGTATGGCCTCATTAATGCTAGCATTCCTCCGATATGTCATCCGAGCACCATTCTTCAAGTCTCATTGAGAGTCTGAAGAACTCGTCTTCACCCATACTTTCCAGCAGAGGTCATGGGATAGCGATCATGATCAAGAACCATGGCTGATTTTTCTGCTTTCTAGTCCATCGGCACTGAAGTCAACTGAAATCAGCTAACTCAGCAAAGGCTAGGGATCAATCCTGGGATCTTACTGGTCTGTATGGCTCAGACCAAAGCACACAGTGCACTTATCTACTGAGTCACTTGTATTCGAACTGATTTATTAAAATTGTTATAATAGTATACATGGAAATTCACACCTCTCCATTAACAATGTTTTGATTCACTGCCTCCTATGTGCCATAGGTGTTTGAGTAAAGCCTTGAAGTTCTAGGGCACAGGAGGGAGATTTACAAAGGCCAAGCTGTCCTTGGCAAAAAAATAAATGATTTTTGTTCATTGTCACCACATGCATTGTGAGCAAGGATCCATTCATCAGTATTATCGTCCCTTAAATGAAATAAAAGTTCTGATGTAAAACCAAATCCTGATCCAGACTCATTTGTGTTCAAGTGACAACTTAACATGCAGGCCCATGTCCTTTGTCTGCACTTTGTGCGTAATCATTCCTGTTGTATTACAATGTAATTCACTTTTTCCCCTGCTGCATTTACCTAAACTGCTGTCAATAGCAGACAATTAACCCAGAGGGACAAGGGACAAGGAAAGACATAAATCAGGCAATAATGCTGTCTTTTGCAGCTGAGAATTTATCGACCGATGTTGTGACAGCGTTTGCAAACTAATTAGCAAGAATTCTTTACATCAATTTTTAAGAAGCCACTGTTAGTTTTGTGTGATGTCTCTCTCGTATTTTATTTCTCTTCATGTCATACACTGAGTAGGTAGAAGTTATACATAGGCAACAAAAATAGATACTTGCAAACAAAACATTTTCAAATGATCTAATTCAGAAGAATTTACGAATCGGCAGAAGAAGAGCAGGGATTTAAATGATCAAAGCTGCTCGTTGCAATGGGTTGGCATTGTAGACAGTCCATGATCAATGCTATCCTGCAAGTCTGCATCCTTCATTACCTTACCCCATCTATCACTGTCTTTCCATAGATTTAAGCTTGTACCCCCTCTGCTCTGGTGCAATGTTAATCTGTTATGTTCCTTTTTGAAATAATTTGCAAAATTGTCAGCCACTGCTGTAGGTGAGTATTTAGGTCAGCCAGCACTAAATTACATCAAGTTCAAAACATTGGTTTGTTTGCTGATTGGATAAACCTCCAGCATCTCTATTGCTGATGCTGCTTTGATGAAGATTAGTATCCCCCTTTTGTACCAAACATTTCTTGTCCTCTCAGCATCTCTTGACTTTAAAAAGACCAAGCCTATCCAAAACTGAATATTGTGCCCAAATCTGGAGAAGCTCTTCTACTTTTGTCTCACACCTGAACAGGATTTGGGAAGAAGCTGATCATCTGATATGTGGTCCTTCTCCACCCTTCAAACTCTCTCTCTCTACCTTATCAATACTACTATGGTCATTTCCCCTCTGAAAAATTGTTTCTCCCATTCTTCCTAAGCTTCAAATGTACTGTCCTCCATGCCTTTCCTCTTCGCTGTATCGAATACAGTGTTGAAATCAAGACTCATCGCACCATCTCCTACTGTAGCTCATTCCTTCCAGAATCTCAGTCTTCACTTCTACAATCTTCAACTGGTATGTCCAATCAATGGCACAAGGGCAACATGTGTCCCACAAGCATTGCAATCCTGTCAATGAACCTCAACTATTTGTATTTGTATTTACATTATTTGCTCTTTACATTTGTGCTGTATGAATTTTTTTTTATTCGTTCATGGGATGTGGGCGTCACTGGCGAGGCTGGCATTTATTGCCCATCCCTAATTGCCCTTGAGAAGGTAGTGGTGAGCCGCCTTCTTGAACTGCTGCAGTCCATGTGGTGAAAGTTCTCCCACAGTGCTGTTAGGTAGGGAGTTCCAGGATTTTGATCCAGCGACGATGAAGGAATGGTGATATATTTCCAAGACGGGATGGTGTGTGACTTGGAGAGGAACATGCAGGTGGTGTTGTACCCATGTACCTGCTGCTCTTGTCCTTCTAGGTGGTAGAGGTTGCGGGTTTGGGAGGTGCTGTCAAAGAAGCCTTGGCGAGTTGCTGCAGTGCATCCTGTGGATGGTACACACTGCAGCCACTGTGCGCTAGTGGTGAAGGGAGTGAATGTTTAAAGTGGTGGATGGGGTGCCAATCAAGCGGGCTGCTTTGTCCTGGATGGTGTCGAGCTTCTTGAGTGTTGTTGGAGCTGCACTCATCCAGGCAAGTGGAGAGTAGTCCATCACACTCCTGACTTGTGCCTTGTAGATGGTGGAAAGGCATTGGGGAGTCAGGAGGTGAGTCACTCGCTGCAGAATACCCAGCCTCTGACCTGCTCTTGTAGCCACAGTATTTATATGGCTGGTCCAGTTAAGTTTCTGGTCAATGGTGACCCCCAGGATGTTTATGGTGGGGGATTCGGCGATGGTAATGCCGTTGAATGTCAAGGGGAGGTGGTTAGACTCTCTCTTTTTGGAGATGGTCATTGCCTGGCACTTGTCTGGCGTGAATGTTACTTGCCACTTATGAGCCCAGGCCTGGATGTTGTCCCGGTCTTGCTGCATGCGGGCTCGGACTGCTTCATTATTTGAGAGGTTGCGAATGGAACTGAACACCGTGCAATCATCAGCGAACATCCCCATTTCTGATCTTATGATGGAGGGAAGGTCATTGCTGAAGCAGCTGAAGATGGTTGGGCCTAGGACACTGCCCTGAGGAACTCCTGCAGCAATGTCCTGGGGCTGAGATGATTGGCCTCCAACAACCACTACCATCTTCCTTTGTGCTAGGTATGACTCCAGCCACTGGAGAGTTTTCCCCCTGATTCCCATTGACTTCAATTTTACTAGGGCTCCTTGGTGCCACACTCGGTCAAATGCTGCCTTGATGTCAAGGGCAGTCACTCTCACCTCATCTCTGGAATTCAGCTCTTTTGTCCACGTTTGGACCAAGGCTGTAATGAGGTCTGGAGCCGAGTGGTCCTGGCGGAACCCAAACTGAGCATCGGTGAGCAGATTATTGGTGAGTAAGTGTCGCTTGATAGCGCTGTCGATGACACCTTCCATCACTTTGCTGATGATTGAGAGTAGACTGATGGGGTGATAATTGGCCGGATTGGATTTGTCCTGTTTTTGTGGACAGGACATACCTGGGCAATTTTCCACATTGTCGGGTAGATGCCAGTGTTGTAGCTGTACTGGAACAGTTTGGCTAGAGGTGCAGCTAGTTCTGGAGCACAAGTCTTCAGCACTACAGCCGGGATGTTGTCGGAGCCCATAGCCTTTGCTGTATCCAGTGCACTCTGCCATTTCTTGATATCACGTGGAGTGAATTGAATTGGCTGAAGACTGGCTTCTGTGATGGTGGGGATATTTTGTTAACCCGGAGGATTAGGAAGAACTGTTCTTAGCCCCATACCTAGATATTTTACTACTGCACCTTGGGAAATATGCAAATTAACATTCATTTCAACTTTTTAGTCTAGGTTTTCCACTGATTTGTCTGCGTGATTTTGGGTTGCTGATATGGCAGGTGGGGGACAGAAATGGGTCAGGAATCTGTGATACGGGATAATGGTCCATTTTAGCACCCACAAAATTTTCTGGCATCATTCCTGGTGGACAGTGGAAGCATCCACCCATATTTGGGTAGGTGCACGTAACTGATTCAATAATGAAGTGGTGACATTATACCAAAAGCAAAATACTGCAGATGCTGGAAATCTGAAATAAAAACAGAAAATGCTGGAGAAGCTCAACAGGTGAGGCAACATCTGTGGAGAAAGGAACAGAGTTAACGTTTCAGGTCGATGACCTTTTGTCAGACAGTTCTGACGAAATTATACATTCAGTTTCCATCATTACTACCTAATTTACGGGGAGAGTTAATCACTTCAGTACAAACACCTTGGATTGCTAGGTGTTATTCTGAAGGTGGAAGTAATTTTAAAGACAAACTCAATCCGTTCAAGAGCCAGACTGCACACAATGTCAGTATTATGTTTGGACCGGAACTGAGCATCAAACATCATGGGGGTGAAATTGGGCCATTTCGCAAACTTTTTTAGGCGCTTTGTGGACACCTAAGTCCCGAAAATGGCGTTCGAGATGAGCGCGCACACTTCTGATGGGAAGTGCGCAGGACGCCATCTTGGTAAAGGGGTTTGCGCACGAGCACCTAATGACCGTCGGCAGCATGTAGAGTAGGGAGATGATGAAGTGAATCAGAGCGCAACGCTGATTTGAAGCAACTGGTGAAAATTTGGAACACCACACTCCCGCCAACCATGCACAGCTGAACAGGACTTAAACAGCATGAAAGACCCCACCCCCACCAGCGCTATTTAAAGGGATCATGAAGTTCTTACAGGTTAGTTGCTGGATTATTTATTCTGGTTGCTGGTACAATTGTATGTGTATTTGGACATTTCCTATACTTGGCAAAAGTTTCAATATTCTATCGAGAGTGGTCAGGCTTACCTTGCAGCACGTCTAGTGGCATTTAAAATATAATGTTGAGGTGATAACGGAGATCTGACTCAAAAAATGTCAGGATTGGGTACTAAATATTCCTGGATACAAGGTGTTCAAGAAAGATAGGGAAGGAAAGAAAGGAGGTGGGATGGCAGTATTGATTAAGGAGAATATTGCAGTGCTGGAGAGAGAGGATGTCCTGGAGGGGTCATGGAAAGAATCTATTTGGTTACAGTTAAGAAACAATAGAGGCGCCATCACACTACTGGATGTATTCTATAGGCCACCAACTAGTGGGAAGGATATAGAGGAACAAATTTGCAGGGAAATTACAGAGAAGTGCAAAAGCCATAGAGTAGTGGTAAATGGGGAATTTAGCTATCCTACTATAGACTGGGATAGTAATAATATAAGGAGCAAAGAGGGGGAGGAATTTTTGAAGTGTGTTCAGGAGAACTTTCTTGACCAGTATGTTTCCAGCCCAACGAGGAAGGTGGCATTGTTGCTTTGGTTCTGGGGAATGAGGTGGGCCAAGTGGAGCAAGTGTCAGTGGGGGAACATTGAGGGAACAGCAATATATTATCATAAAGTTTATAATAGCTATGGAAAAGGACATGGACCACTCTAAAGTAAAAATACTCAATTGGAGGAGGGCCAATTTCAGTGGAATGAAAACAGATCTAGCCCGGGTAAATTGGAATCAAAGATTGGCAGGCAAAACTGTAATTGAACAGTGGGTGGCCTTTAAGGAGGAGATGGTTCGGGTACAGTCTAGGTACATTCCCATGAGGGAGAAAGGTAGGGCAACTAAAGCCAGAACTACGTGGATGACAAAAGAGATAGAAAGTAAGATGAAGCAGAAAAAAGGGGCGAATGGCAGGTGTCAGGTTGATAATACAAGTGAGAACCAGGCTGAATATAGAAAGTTCAGAGAGGAAGTGAAAAAAAAAATAAGAGGGGCAAAGAGAGAGTATGAGAATAGACTGGCAGCCAACATAAAAGGGAATCCAAAAGTCATCTACAGGCATGTAAACAGTAAATGGGTAGTAAGAAGAGAGATGGGGCTGATTAGGGACCAAAAAGGAGATCTACTCATGGAGCCAAGGTACTAAATGAGTACTTTGCATCTGTCTTTACCAAGGAAAAAGATGCTGCCAGAGTCTCAGTAAAGGAAGATGAAGTTGAGATACTGGACAGGCTAAAAATCGATAAAGAAAAGGTACTAGAAAGGCTAGCTGCACTTAAAGTAGATCAGTCACCCGGTCCGGATGGGATGCATCCTAGGTTGCTGAGGGAAGTAAGGGTGGAAATCGTGGAGGTACTGGCCATAATCTTCGAAACATCGTTAGATACGGAGGTGGTGGCAGAGGACTGGAGAATTGCATATGTTACACCCTTGTTCAAAAAAGGGTGTAATGATAAACCCAGCAATCTTCAGGCCAGTCAGTTTAACCTCAGTGGTGGGGAAACTTTTAGAATTGATAATCCAGGACAGAATTAGCAGTCACTTGGATAGCTGTGGATAGATTTGGGAAAGCCAGCATGGATTTGTTAAAGGCAAATCGTGTTTGACTAACTTGATAGAGTTTTTTGACGAGGTAACAGAGTGGGTCGATGAGGGCAATGCAGTTGATGTGGTGTATATGGACTTTCAAAAGGCATTTGATAAAATGCCGCATAATAGGCTTGTCACAAGATTGAATCCCATGCAATAAAAGGGGCGGTAGCAGCATGGATACAGAATTGACTAAGTAGCAGGAAACAGAGAGCAGTGGTGAACGTTTGTTTTTCGGACTGGAGGGAGGTATACAGTGGTGTTCCCCAGGACCACTGCTTTTCTTGATATATATTAATGATTTGGACTTGGGTGTACAGGGCACAATTTCCAAATTTTCAGATGACACAAAACTTGGAAGAGTAGTGAACAGTGAGGAGGATAGTGATAGACTTCAAGAGAATATAGACAGGCTGGTGGCATGGGCGAACACTTGGCAGATGAAATTTAACCCAGAAAAATACAAAGTGATACATTTCAGTAGGAAGAATGAGGAGAGGGAATATAAACTAAAGGGCTCAATTCTAAAAGGGGTACAGGAACAGAGAGATCTGGGGGTATATGTACACAAATTGTTGAAGGTGGCAGGGCAGGTTGAGAAAGTGGTTAAAAAAGCATACGGGATCCTGGGCTTTATCAGTGAAGGCATAGAGTACAAACCTAAGGAAGTCATGATGAATGTTTATAAAACACTGGTTCGGCCACATCTGCAGTATTGTGTCCAATTCTGGCACTGCACTTTAGGAAAGATGTGAAGGTCTTGGAGAGGGTGCAGAAGAGATTTACTAGAATGATTCCAGGGATGAGGGACTTTAGTTATATGGACAGACTGGAGAAGCTGGGGGTTGTTCTCCTTGGAACAGAGAAGGCTGAGAGGAGATTTGATAGAGGTATTCAAAATCATGAAGGGTCTAGACAGAGTAGATAAAGAGAAACTGTTCCCATTGGCAGAAGGTTCAAGGACCAGAGGACATAGATTTAAGGTGATTGGCAAAAGAACCAAAGGTGATATGAGGAAAAACTTTGTCACACAGCGAGTGGTTAGGATCCGGAATGCACTGCCTGAGGGGGTGGTGGAGGCAGTTTAAATCATTGCCTTCAAAAGGGAACTGGATAAGTACTTGAAAGAAAAGAAATTGCAGGGCTACGGGGATAGGGCGGGAGAGTGGGACTAGCTGGATTGCTCTTGTATAGAGTCAACAAGGACTCGATGGGCCGAATGGCTTCCTTTCGTGTTGTATCATTTCTATGATTCTATGAATGTGCTGAAAAAAGTTGCCTCCACATGGGCTTCCTCTGGAAATTGAACATGACTGGGAGAATGAAGAGAGGCCACACAAAGCAAGACAAGCTTCTGGAAGAGGGAGGAGGAGGAAGAGGAGGAGGAACAAGGCACTCAGCTGGGGGCCATATCTGCAGAGAGTCTTCAGGGACAAATTCTCTTACCTCAATTTCAGTGACGACCTGTGCATCAGACATCTGCGGTTTATTAAAGAGGTTGTGACTAAAATTTTCAACTGCTGCAGCCACAACTGCAGCCTCAAAGCAGGGTAAGGACATCATTGACTGTGGCTGTCAAGGTGACCATGGCTCTTAATTTTTACAGCTTTTTAAAAATTCGTTCATGAGATGTGGGCATCGCTGGCGAGGCTGGCAATTATAATGGCTCCTTTCAGGCTGCTGCTGGAGATATAAGCAACATCTCGCAGTTTGCTGTGTACTGCTGTAAAAGGGAGGTCACTGAGGCTCTGCATGCAATGAGAAACCGATTCTTCTCATTCCCTCTTGCCGGAGACAAGCAAGAGGAGTGAGCATGAGGTTTTGCTCGCATTGCAGGCTTCCCCATGGTGCAGGGTGCCATTGACTACACGCATATTGATCTGCGTGCTCCTCATTTGTACTCGGCCATATTCATAAACAGAAAAGGATTAAACTCCATCAATGTGCAGCTGGTGTGCGACTACACGCAGTGCATCATGCAGGTGAATGCCCATTATGGTGGCAGGAGTCATGATTTCATTCTGCGGCAGTTCTCTGTTCCACTTATATTTCAACCAGCATGGCAAGTCACAGGCTGGCAACTGGGCGACAAGGGTTATCCCCTCATGAGATGGCTCATGACTCCGGTCAGGAACACACGCACACGTACACAGCATGGTTAATTAACCCTTCCACTACCTGGACCGCTCTGGAGGAGTCCTGCAGTACTCAGCTGAATGGGTATGGAGATTTGTGTTAGTATACTGCATGCTGCACAACCTGGCCATTATGAGGGAACAGCCCTTGCCACTGCCTATCAGGTGAGAACCTGAACAAGAGGAGGAAAAGATGGAGGAGGAAGTGGAGGAGGAGGAAATGGAGGAAGAGAAAGGGAGGCTATAAGGTAGACAGGCCCTGTCTGCCAGGGCTCTGCGTGATCAGATTATTAAAGAGCGATACCAGTAACCTCAACAACACCTCCCCATTCACCTACAGTCCCACACTCCTTACCTTTCCTCTCTCATATGACCATCAAATTGTCCTCCTTATGATTTCACATTGCTTCCTCCCTCAGCTCATCGCAAAAATAAAAAATATCACCAAGTGCAAATTCAAATGCATATTTATAAATGAACACATGAAATTTTGCAAAGAAAATGAGACTATTCATCCTTGTGCATTCCCTTAGTGCCTGTCGTTCGTGTGCCTTTACCTTTCCTAGTGCTTCTACGAGGTGCATTCCCAGTGGAGCATGGGTGGTGGAAGGCTGCTGACCTTCAATTGAGGAGACTGCAGATGGTCTTGGAGGATGACCTCGAGCAGCTCTGGGCCTGGAGACCCCAGCTTCAGACTGCATCATCTCAGCCTGGGCTGCAGCAGTCTGGGCTGGCTGGCTGTCAGGTAACAGCAAGGGCACTGGTGGAGTGGCAGGGGTGGGAGCAGGAATGCTGTCATCCTGAGAGAGGACAGCAGGTCTGACTGCCATGAAGCCACTGCCACTCTCCTGGGGTGGGGGGGAGGTGCCTCAGCAATCCTGGTGATCTGTTGGAGAACTGTGATGCCCTGGAAGCCTCTTTCAACAGTGGTACCCACAACCACAATAGTAGCAGTCTGAGCTTCCAAGGCAGCAGTCAGACCGTTGATGGCAGATGTTTGTGCTACAATGCATGCTGTGCACCGGTCATCAGACGCTGCATCATGATAGGTTCCACAGGTGTGCTGATGGAGGTGACCACCCGTTCCATGTGGGAAAGGGTGGGCTCTAAGCTCTGCACAAAGCCCAGTGCCAAGTTGAAGCTGGACTCCTCCATGCTCCTTGACATTGTGCGCAGGCTTTCCAGTGAACCAAGCATTTGTTGGTGTACGCCCATCAGCCGTCTTCTGCAGCCTGGCCCATCGAAGTCATTATCTGACTCCTCTGCAGCAGAACTAGTGAGCGACCTCGCCCTCCGATGAACTGACACCTGTGGTATCCTTACCCCCCGCCCCGGCTCCTGCGCACTTGTGCCCAGTATCTCACCACTTGCAGATCCCTCCTCCATCCTAGCCTCTAAAGTAGGCACAGTCTCAGTCTCTGAGCTGGTGGCTGCGAGTGTAAGATCGAGTGACAGTGTCTCTTCATCATCACTCTCTTCTTCCTCTGCCTCCTCTGATGGTGCAGCTTCCAGTCCTTGGGTATCTGAAATGGCAAAGGTACACGGGTTGAATTGAGGCGAGGGGGGGTGGAAAAAGTAATGCGTGCGTGCTTACACTGCCTGCAGCACGTGAGTCAGAAAAGATTGTGGGATGAGGGAGAAGTGAGAAGCGAGAAGGGGGATTGGGTATGCAAAGACCCTCATCATCGATCCCTCCAGCGCCGCCAGTGGCCACGGCCTCAGCGATGGCCCTTCCAATGATGGCCAGAACTGTCTCCTCCGTGGGAGTTAAGACGTGTAGACGTTTTTGTTCTCCTCCAGTACTTTCTTGACGCCTGTTGTTATGCACCACTTTCTTCTGTGAGAAAGCGGGAAGTGTGTCATTGAGTGTCCTGCAAGATTTTTGGGTGATGAGGCTGTCATAGTTGAATACCTGCCAGTGTGCGTGACCTGTGAGTTGTGGGTGTGCGGCTTGCAACAGCGGTAATGTGTGAGGGTGAGGTGAAGCATCAGATTTGAATAGTTGAGTACTGATTGATAGAGATTATTGGTAGATGGGTGATGGGGTTGCCATGCATTGAGCAGTGGATGACGGTAGTGGTGCAGTTGGTAGGAGATGCCACTTGAAACTTGAACTCACTCATCTTGACAGCTTGTGTTAAATCATTGAACTTCTTCCTGCACTACATCCATGTTCTTGGCGCTATGTTCCTGGCATTTACCTCGTCCGCTACTTCCTCCCACTGCCTCTTGAACATATGTCTGGAGGGCCTCTTGCTCCACCACCCCCACGGTTACAGGATGCCGCTCCTTCTCTCCACCTCTTGCACCAAGGCCTCTAGTGCATCATCAGAGAACCTTGGTGCATGCTATCTCCCAGGTGCAGCCATTCTTCGAAGTATTACAGCACTGAATCACCACAAATGACTCCCACCATTTCTTGCAGCCACAGTGCACCATCCCTTTAAGAGGTGCAGGCTGCTTTTAAGAAGCATGAGCCACTCATGATATCGGCGCCCCATGCTGATGCGTGCAGTTAATAAACAGCACTGGTAGCACTGGCTGCAGGCAGCAGTCATTTAAAACAGCAGGCAGAACGAATGTTATGTGCTGCCTGGATCGCAACCAATTGGCGCGGGATAATTACGTACTGCAATCCCACCGCCCGTTTTTGGGGGTTATCCAATTTAACCCCCATATGCCATCACCACCAAGACCTCTTACTTCCAGCCCTGCAATACTGACTGCCTTCATCTGTCCTTTACCCAGCTGCCATCTAAACCGTTATCTTGACTTCTCCAATATCGTCCTTGACGGCCTCCCAATCTCTTCTCACCATTAACTCCAAATTGTTCAAATCTCTATCGCTGGCCTCTTGGGTTGCACTAAGCTCCACTCATCCATTTTCCCAATCCTTGCTGACCTATGTCACTGTCCTCCAATGGATCAAATTCAAAATCCTCATCTCCAAATCCCTCCATCATACCTCTTCAACCTTCCCCGGCCTCACAACCCTTCCTGTGACCTCCAGTCCACTGACTTTGACCTCCTGTGAAACCCACTTGCCTTCTCAGCATCTTTAGTCCTTCTGTTTGAAATGCCCTGCCCAACTTTCTACTTTCATTCCCACCCTTAAACGCCCTTTCAAAACATATCTCTTCCACCGAGGCCTCCGTCACCTCTCCAAATGCTTCTCCTAAGGCTTGGGCCTTCCCCTTTTCTCATCTGTGAAGTGCTTTGAAATGTTTTTCTACCTTAAAACTACTACATAAATGCAAGTTTTTGTTGTTGCTAGTTATTGTACTCCTTGAGGAATTCTAACAGTGGAAATGTGAATTCTTGATAAGACAGTCTTTGTTTGAAAATCCTACCAAATTTTCTTCAAGTTAATAATGTACCTTTAAGCCATGAAAGGAACAGGATCTATTTGACTCTATAGGAACCGTGGTCACCTGTGACTTCAGGTAACTTTCAAGTCAAAGATGAAGTATAGAATGTTTGAGAGAGGTGTTACATTTTCAGACGCAGAACAGAGACCAACTCCAGAAACAGTAAAGTCAAATCCAAAGGCAGAGGGGTACAAAGCAATATAGAACTGCCTCACTGCTGTGAAAAGAGGCCTCACTGTGCACAGTTGAGGTATGAGGTTTTGTTGCTGGCACAAGTGAAAGGGCTGCACTGGGAACTCATTACCTGAAAGTTATTTCCCAGCATTTTCAGACATGCTGAGCTTTGCCAGCTTAGCTTTTTGAAGAACTACCTCTGAAGTTGTGAAATGCTCTGGGCGTATCAGACCAATTTTTGTCTTGTTTTGATGCTAAGAAAACAATAAAGAAAGATGTAATTACTTGTCCCCTGTGAAATGCAAAAGCCTAGAAGCACTTTATTAAACTGTGAGGGAACAATTTTATACAACAAACAAAATATGGTAATTTATTCAAAACATCTGTCCCATCGACACTGACTGCACAAGGACAACACATTTTTCTTCAATGCTGCAAAAATAGCCTCATAAATTTCAACTATCTCCAGATATTTTCATCTTGTAAAATATAATAATCTCAACAATATCATAAAATGTTACTACATAATTTGGTGTTCAGGACATTACTCTATCTTAGCTCTAGGGCAATAAACACCACCATACAACACCACCACCACACTCATAACTAATGTTGCAACATTATAAAGAACTTACCTCTAGGTATCTCAAGTTTGTCAAAAGTTAATATTAATATTGTGTGTAATTTGCAGGTTAAGTGGCCTCTTACTTCAACTAATTTTTTCCCAGGACCTCAAAACTGTGGAACTCCTTACTTCCCTCGGACTTCCGTTCCTCCTACAATCTGTTGGCTTTTAAAACCTATGCCCGACTTTTTGATATGCCGTTTCTTCTGTTTTCTTAATATGGTGTTGTCTCTATAGATGTTGGCTCCTTACCTTTCTCAATCTTTAGATTGCTAAATTTTAAAAACGTGTTATTGAACAATTCATGCGTTCAAAAATACCTCGGCCTTAAGAAACAATAGAAGTGCCATTACAGTACTGGGTGTAATCTATATGCCATCAACTAGTGGGAAGGAGATAGAGGAGCAAATTTGTAGGGAAATTACAGAGGTACAAAAGCCATAGAGTAGTGATAACGGGGGACTTCAACTATCCTAATATAGACTGGGATAGTAATAACATAAGGAGCAAAGAGGGGGAGGAATTTTTGAAATGTGTTCAGTAGAACTTTCTTGACCAGTACGTTTCCAGCCCAACAAGGAAGGAGACATTGCTGGACTTGGTTCTAGAGAATGAGGCAGGCCAAATGGAGCAAGTGTCAGTGGGGGAGGATTTAGGGAACAGCGATCATAGTATCATAAGATTTATAATAGTTATGGAAAAGGAGACAGACCACTTTAAAGTAAAAATAGTAAATTGGAGGAGGGCCAATTTCAGTGGGATGAGAACAGATCTGGCCCGGGTAAATTGGAATCAAAGATTGGGAGGCAAAACTGTAATTGAACAGTCGGTGGCCTTTAAGGAGGAGATGGTTCGGCTACGGTCTAGGCACATTCCTATGAGGGAGAAAGGTAGGGCAACTAAAGCCAGAGCTCCCTGGATGACAAAAGAGATAGTGAGTATGATGAAATGGAAAAAAGGGTGAATGACAGATGTCAGGTTGATAACACAAGGGAGAACCAGGCAGAATATAAAACATTCAGAGGGGAAGTGGAAAAGGAAATAAGAGGGGCAAAGAGAGACTATGAGAACAGACTGGTGGCCAACATAAATGGAAATCCAAAAATCTTCTATAGGTATGTAAACAGTAAACGGGTAGTAAGGGGAGGGTTGGGGCTGACTAGGGACCGAAAAGGAGATCTACTCATGGAGGCAGAGGGCATGGCCCAGGTACTAAATGAATACTTTGCATCTGTCTTTACCAAGGAAGAAGATGCTCCCAGAGTCTCAGTAAAGGAAGATGTAGTTGAGACATTGGATGGGCTAAAAATTGATGAAGAGGAGGAACTAGAAAGGCTAGCTGTAGTTAAAGTAGATAATTCACCCGGTCCGGATGGGATGCATCCTAGGTTGCTGAGGGAAGTAAGGGTGGAAATTGCGGAGGTACTGGCCATAATCTTCTAAACATCCTTAGATGCGGGGGTGGTGCCGGAGGTCTGGAGAATTGCAAATGTTACACCCTTATTCAAAAAAGGATGTAAGGATAAACCCAGCAATTATAGGCCAGTTTAACCTCGGTGGTGTGGAAACTTTTAGAAACAATAATCCAGGACAGAATTAGCAGTCACTTGGACAAGTGTGGATTGATTAGAGAAAGCCACACGGATTTGCTAAAGGCAAATCGTGTTTAACTAACCTGATAAAGTTTTTTTGATGAGGTAACAGAGAGGGTAGATGAGGGCAATGCAGTTGATGTGGTGTATATGGACTTTCAAATGGCGTTTAATAAATTGCCGCATGGTGGGCTTGTCATCAAGATTGCGGCCCATGGAATAAATGGTGCGATAGCAACATGGATACAGAATTGGCGAAGTAACAGGAAACAGAGAGTAGTGGTGAACGGTTGTTTTTCGGACTGGAGGTTGATGTACAGTGGTGTTCCCCAGGGGTCGGTGCTGGACCCACTGCTTTTTTTGATATATATTAATGACTTGGATTTGGGTGTACAGGGGAAAATTTCAAAATTTGCAGATAACTTGGAAGGGTAGTGAACAGTGAGGAGAATAGTAATAGACTTCAAGAGAATACAGACAGGCTGGTGTCATGGGCAGACACGTGGCAGATGAAATTTAATGGAGAAAAATGCGAGGTGATACATTTCGGTAGGAAGAACTAGGAAAGACAATATAAACTAGAGGGCACAACTCCAAAAGGGGTACAGCAACAGAGAGATCTGGGGGTATATGTGCACAAATTGTTGAAGATGGCAGGACAGGTTGAGAAAGTGGTTAAAAAAGCATACTGGAACTTGGGCTTTATAAATATTGGCATAGCGTACAAAAGTAAGGAAGTCATGATGAACCTTTATAAAACACTGGTTCGGCCACAACTGGAATATTGTGTCCAGTGCTGAGCACCGCACTTCAGGAAAGATGTGAAGGCCTTAGCGAGGGTGTAGAAGAGATTTACCAGAATGATTCCAGGGATGAGGGACTTTAGTTATGTGCATAGTCTGGAGAAGTTGGGATTGTTCTCCTTAGAGCAGAGAAGGTTGAGAGGAGATTTGATAGAGGTATTCAAAATCATGAAGGGTCTAGACAGAGTTTTTTTTATTCGTTCATGGGATGTGGGCGTCGCTGGCGAGGCCAGCATTTATTGTCCATCCCTAATTGCCCTTGAGAAAGTGGTGGTGAGCCGCCTTCTTGAACTGCTGCTGTCCGTGTGGTGAAGGTTCTCCCACAGTGCTTTTAGGAAGGGAGTTCCAGGATTTTGACCCAGCGACAATGAAGGAACGGCGATATATTTCCAAGTCGGGATGGCGTGTGACTTGGAGGGGAATGTGCAGGTGGTGTTGTTCCCTGTGCCTGCTGCTCTTGTCCTTCTAGGTGGTAGAGGTTGCGAGTTTGGGAGGTGCTGTCGAAGAAGCCTTGGCGAGTTGCTGCAGTGCACCTTGTAGATGGTACACACTGCAGCCACAGTGCGCTGGTGGTGAAGGGAGTGAATGTTTAAGGTGCTGGATGGTGTGCCAATCAAGTGGGCTGCTTTGTCCTGGATGGTGTTGAGTTGCTGCAGTGCATCCTGTGAATGGTACACACTGCAGCCACAGTGCACCAGTGGTGAAGGGAGTGAATGTTTAGGGTGGTGGATGGGGTGCCAATCAAGCGGGCTGCTTTGTCTTGGATGGTGTCGAGCTTCTTGAGTGTTGTTGGAGCTGCACTCATCCAAGCAAGTGGAGAGTATTCCATCACACTCCTGACTTGTGCCTTGTAGATGGCGGAAAGGCTTTGGGAAGTCAGGAGGTGAGTCACTCGCTGCAGAATACCCAGCTTCTGACTTGCTCTTGTAGCCACAGTATTTATGTGGCTGGTCCAGTTAAGTTTCTGGTCAATGGTGACCTCCAGGATGTTGATGGTGGGGGATTCGGTGATGGTAATGCCGTTGAATGTCAAGGGGAGGTGGTTAGACTCTCTCTTGTTGGAGATGGTCATTGCCTGGCACTTGTCTGGCGCAAATGTTACTTGCCACTTATGAGCCCAGGCCTGGATGTTGTCCAGGTCTTGCTGCATGCGGGCTCAGACTGCTTTATTATTTGAAGGGTTGCGAATGGAACTGAACACCGTGCAATCATCAGCAAACATTCCCATTTCTGACCTTATGATGGAGGGAAGGTCATTGATGAAGCAGCTGAAGATGGTTGGGCCTAGGACACTGTCCTGAGGAACTCCTGCAGCAATGTCCTGGGGCTGAGTTGATTGGCCTCCAACAACCACTGCCATCTTCCTTTGTGCCAGGTATGACTCCAGCCACTGGAGAGTTTTCCCCCTGATTTCCATTGACTTCAATTTTACTAGGGCGCCTTGGTGCCACGCTCGGTCAAATGTTGCCTTGATGTCAAGGGCAGTCACTCTTACCTCACCTCTGGAATTCAGCTCTTTTCTCCATGTTTGGACCAAGGCTGTAATCAGGTCTGGAGCCGAGTGGTCCTGGCGGAACCCAAACTGAGCATCAGTGAGCAGGTTATTGGTGAGTAAGTGCCGCTTGATAGCACTGTCGACGACACCTTCCATCACTTTGCTAATGATGTGGAGATGCCGGTGATGGACTGGGGTGGACAAATGTAAGGAATCTTACAACACCAGGTTATAGTCCAACAAATTTATTTTAAAATCACAAGCTAATGATTGAGAGTAGACTGATGGGGCGATAATTGGCCAGATTGGATTTGTCCTGCTTTTTGTGGACAGGACATACCTGGGCAATTTTCCACATTTTCGGGTAGATGCCAGTGTTGTTGCTGTACTGGAACAGCTTGGCTAGAGGCGCAGCTAGTTCTGGAGCACAAGTCTTCAGCACTACAGCCGGGATGTTGTCGGGGCCCATAGCCTTTGCTGTATCCAGTGCACTCAGCCGTTTCTTGATATCACGTGGAGTGAATCGAATTGGCTGAAGACTGGCTTCCGTGATGGTGGGGATATCGGGACGAGGCTAAGATAGATCATCCAGTCGGCCCTTCTGGTTGAAGATGGTTGCAAACGCTTCAGCCTTGTCTTTTGCACTCATGTGCTGGACTCCGCCATCATTGAGGATGGGGATGTTTGCAGAGCCTCCTCTTCCAGTATGTTGTTTAATTGTCCACCACCATTCGTGACTGGATGTGGCAGGACTGCAGAGCTTTGATCTGATCCGTTGGTTGTGGAATCGCTTAGCTCTGTTGATAGCATGTTGCTTCCGCTGTTTAGCATGCATGTAGCTAGAGAGAAACTGTTCCCATTGGCGCAAGGGTCAAGAACCAGAGGACATAGATTTAAAGTGATTTGCAAAAGAACCAAAGGTGACATGAGGAAAAACTTTTCACACAGCAATTGGTTAGGATCTGGAATGCACTGCCCGAGTGAGTGGTGGAGGCAGATTCAATCATGGCCTTTAAAAGGGAACTGGATAAGTACTTGAAAGAAAAAAATTGCAGGGGAAAGGGCGGGGGAGTGGGACTAGTTGGATTGCTCGTGCATAGAGCCAGCATGGAATCGATGGGCCAAATGGCCTCCTTCCTTGCTGTAACCTTTCTATGATTCTACCTACCTTCAGTGCTGCTATTTGTCTCATAATGTCCTGACCTTGATTTAAATGTACATGTAGATCTATTTTCTTGTGATTCTGTGGCCCATTTCATAAAATAACTTATCTTTAATGTTCTGTGAGAATGGGGAGAGTTCAAAGGAAATCATGGTTGTTTTGTATTGTTCAGATGGTACTTTTGACTGATGCTTTGATGAAAAGCAGGCGAACAAAAAAAAGTACTATGGATAGGATCGTAAGAGTTAATGTAATTAGATTTTAAATCAGAACATTGCACACAGGCTGATTTCTTAATACCATAGTGTTGCCAGAGGCCTTTAACTCCTCTCTAATCTATTGATCAAGAATGTCAAAGTATAAAGTCTGTGGCTGTACATATGCAATGTGCAGATTACTAAGTGAATTTTAATCCTGTCCTTTCTGAAGAACTAGTAGTCAAATTTTAAGCCTCTAACAGTGTAGATAAAATTATTGATCATTTATTTAGTAGGCTATGTCCACCTTTTAAACAGTTTTAAACTTTATTCCACTGCTATTGATTTATTATAAAGAGTTTAGAGATTGAAGGAAAGGACACTTCAGGTCTGATTTGTTTTGCAATTGTATCATGTAGTGAGATCCATAATGACCCCGTATGTTCAGATAATGGCACCAATGGGCAACATGTAGATGGGTGGGGGGGTGCGGGCATGGCAACAGTGAATAGAAGCCGTTGCTGGATATGCTCTGGCTACAATTTGATAGGTAAGAAAGTGCAATCAAGCAGGGGCAATCCTACTGAGCTGGACAACCTTGAGTGGCTGTATTCCTCAAGCAACATTTCTATGGTCTGAGCCACCTGGGAATCATGGTCTTCCATACATGATTTAGTTAATTACAAATTGATCTTTATAACTTTTAATCCCGTTATTAACTTGATATTCAGCAGTACTTGTTAGAAGAGGGTAATCAATATATCATTAACTATTTCAATGGAAACCTGTTCTGCATAACTATGTTGGGGTGGAGAATATCTTTTAATCTTTAGCCTTACTTAAGGTTTGTTAATTTTGTCATCAATTTAAATTATGTTGCCTACTTATATTGACAGTATTCTTAGAAAATGTAGCCTTTTGGATTTGTAGAGCTTTATAATTCTTTGATCTTTTACCCAATGGTTTGAACCTGATTAGACATAGTAGCCTCAAAATTTGATCGCACCACACCTGTTTTACAGGCATAAAGTGGGCGCCTAATGATACAATATATCAGGCAGTGTACGCATGCTCATTCTGTGTCAGAAGTGCATCGCCCACCATATTGGATCGGGCTGCTCCGTAAGTGTCCTGGGTGTACATCGGAATCAATTAAAAGCCTTATTATCAGATTTAAATAAGGGTCCTATGCTCGTTGTGGAACCCTCTGGTGTGCCCTGACCACTGCCTACCCATTTTCTGGTGCAATTGAATTTCTAGGCCAATGTTTATTCTTGAAGTAGAACTTGTGTCAAAGCAATTCCATTGAAATAACTTTTAAGAAAGAAAGGGCATCAAATTCCAGTCTTAAGAATGCTCAGTCACTCATGAGATCTGGTATCAGTGTCTTTGTTGTACTACAATGGCATTGATCTTTCAAACTACTCACTCAGTAATAGGGCAAAGTGGGGCTTTAAAAGTGGTTTGCGTTCGTATAATTTACTTATGTTTTCTGACTCTGATATTGATATCTGTATCAGTACAATAGCAGATACCAGACTATCAGGAAATATCACTATTGCTGAAACACTTCTGGCTGACATGATAGGAAGAATGGCATAAATATTAGATGTGTCTCATACTAGACATAGAGAGATAGTAATCTACAGGAAAAGCAAGTGAGAGAAACAAGCAGTCCAGTATCCATGTCTGCAGGACTCAGTTTAAAAACTAGCGCTGCTATCAGTCAGCTCCTAACTGCCTTCGATTTTTTTTAAATGTACTTAGTCTGGCCTTAATTTTTACAATCTATCAAGAATAATGTATCAGTGTCACCTTGAACATGTGGAAAAGGACACCACAGTGCACAAAAAAGCTCAGAGTTTTAAAAAATTTCAGCTGCAGTACTAATGAGACAGCTGATGAAGTAGATTTAAATGTTTTAAGCCTAGGAGAAAAATGTTCTGTAATCCAAAAAAAAAGAGATTTTGAAAAGGGCTCCCGTAAAGCAAATGATTGAGTTGATTTATTTTTTTGTTCCTTACGACAGGCTCCTTATTGATTTTTGGTAAGAGAATGTATTGAGGATAATACAAAGAAGGAAGCGCACTGCAGATCTTAAAGTGAAATATGCGCCTCATTTGTGGTGTCCAAGAAATGTTTTGTTTAGATCAATAAGTTGTGCTGTTCATCTAATACGGGTTTACTAATGGCAGAATCCTGCCACACCAATTTAATTATTTTAATATTAAAAGTTTTTTTAGGGCAGAAAAGGGCATTTGGACCTTCAGTGAAATATAAGATGGATGAAAAAAAGATTTTGTTTAACATGCATTTCTGACCCCAAATGACATAAAAATGCACAGCTGGAGACCTACACCACTGAACACTTGACTACATGGAACACATTTTTTTCTATTGTTTATCCCCATTGGTCTCCTTGGCTGATGTTCCTCCCACCACAGAGAAGCTGGCTGGCTGGCTGGTTTGTCTCCAACCCACTGATAATGGCATTCCTTTCTTGCAGCCAAGTGGTGTCAGAGTGGACTGGTAAGGACTTCTCTGCTGATTTTTCCTCCGCCATGCAGGAAATGTTTTGCCTTCACAGTTTGGGACAAATCAGAATCTGAATGGAATGGGCAATTCAAGCAACTCCTATTGCAAAATGTTTTCTTTTCCCAAGAGATCAGGTAAACTAGGGGGGGAAAGTGGAGGGTATAATGGAGGGTATAATGTGTATAACTATTTTTTATTTTTGAAGGCTATTTTATTTTACAGGCTTCAAAAGCAAAGCATAACAAATCATACAAGGTCAAGGCAGGATCTGGTACTGGATTTTTTTATTTATTCATTCTTGGGATGTGGGTGTCATTGGAAAGGCTAGCATTTATTGCCCACCTCTAGTTGCCCTGAGAAAGTGGTGGTGGGCCTTCTTGATACACTGAGTGACTTGCTCGGCCACTTCAGAGGGCCGTTAAAAGTCAACCATGTTGGTGTGGGACTGGAGTCACTTATAGGCCAGACCAGGTAAGGAAAGCAGCTTTCCTTCCCTAAAGGATAATAATGAACCAGTTGGGTTTTTACAACAATCCGACAGCTTCATGCTCACTTTTACTGATACCATCTTTCTATTTCCATTTTTTAAAAAACTGAATTCAAATTCTCAAACTGCCATTGTGGGATTTGAACTCACATTTTCTGGATTGTTAGTCAAGGTCTCCGGATAATTAGTCCAGTAACATAACCACTACATGACCATACCCCTAAATGTAATAATGAATACATTTGAGAAATACTGCAGTCTTATACATAATGTGGTCTATGAAATTTTAATGGGAATAGCAAATGAATAAAACGATCAAACAGTATGTAACTACCTTAAGAACTTACAGTAAGACCTGTGAATTCAAAGAGAACTAATAAAGCACAGAATAAATTGTGGAATACCAGATAATGTTCCTAAAGAAATATTGCTGAGGAGCCAGACCTGATGTTGGACAAAGTAGTACAGATAAGTAAAACAGCAGAACAATAAAAGAGCAGGACAAAGAATTCAGGCAGTAGTTGGTAGTACAGTTGGTAGTGCTCTTGCCTCTGAGTCAGAGGCTATGGGCTAAAGACCGACTTCGAGACTTTTTTTATTCTCGGGATATGGACGTTGCTAGCAATTCCGGCATTTTATTGCCCATTTCTAGTTTCCCTTGAGAAGGTGCTGGTGGGCCTTTTCCTTGAACAGCTGCAGTCCTTGTGGTGAAGGTACTTCCACAATACTGTTAGGTAGGGAGGATTTTAACCCAGAGATGCTGAAGGAATGGGGATATGTGTCCAAGTCAGGATGGTGTGTGACTTGGAGGGGATCTTGGAGGTGGTGGTGTTCCCATGCACCTGCTGCCCTTGTCCGTCTGGGTGCTGGATGTTGCAGGTTTGGGAGGTGCTGCTGAAGAAGCCTTGATAACTTGCTGCAGAACATACTGTAGATGGTACACATTGCAGCCATGGTGCACCGGTGGTGGAAGGAATGGATATTTAAGCTGGTGGATGGAGTGTCGATCAAGTGGACTGCTTTGTTCTGGATGGTGCTTCTTGAATGTTATTGCAGCTGCATCTATACAGGCAAGTGGAGAGTATTCCATCACAATCCTGACTTGTACCTTGTAGGTGTTAGAGAAGCTTTGGGGAGTCAGGTGGTTAGCCACACCTTGGAATACCCAGCTTCTCATCTGTTCTAGTAGCTACAGTATTTATGTGGCTGATCCAGTTGAGTTTCTGGTCATTGGTGACCCCCAGGATGTTGATGGTACAGGATTTGATGATGGTAATGCCGTTGAATATCAAGGGAAGGTGATTAGGCTCTGTCTTATTGGAGGTGGTCATTGTCTGGCAGTTGTGTGGCGCGAATGTTACTTGCTATTTAACAGCTCAAGCCTGGATGTTGTCCAGGTCTTGTTGCATGCAGGCACGGACTGCTTCGTTATCTGAGAAATTTTGAATGGAGCTGAACAATGTGCAATCAGCGAACAGCACCACTTCTGACTTTATGATGGAGGGAAGGTCATTGATGAATCAGCTGAAGATAGTTGGGCCTAGAACACAGCCCTGAGAAACTCCTGCAGCGATGTCCCAGGACTGAGATGATTGGCTTCCAACAATGACAACCGTCTTCCTTTGTACTAGGTATGACTTCAGCCACTGGAGAGCTTTGCCCCTGATCCCTATTGACTTCAGGTTTACTCGGGCTCTTTAATGCCACACTCGATCAAATGCTGCCTTGATGTCAAGCTCAGTCACTCTCACCTCCCCTCTGGAATTCAGCTCGTGTCCATGTATGGAACAAGGCAGTAATGAGGTCTGGTGCCGAGTGGCCTTGGAGGAACCCAAACTAAGCATTGGTCAGCAGTTTATTAGGGAGTAAGTGCCGCTTGATAGCACTTCGTCGACGACACCTTCCATCACTTTGCTGTTGATTGAAAGTAGGCTGATAGGCCGGTAATTGGCCGCGTTGGATTTGTCCTCCTAGTAGTGGACTGGAGATACCTGGGCAATTTTCCACATTGTCGGATAGATGCCAGGGTTCTAGCTGTACTGGAACAACTTGACTACAGGTGCGGCTAGTTCTGGAGCACAAGTCGTCAGCACTACAGCCAAGGTGAGTGGAGTGAATCGTTTGGCTGTAAATTTTTTTTTATTCGTTCATGGGATGTGGGCGTCGCTGGCAAGGCCAGCATTTATTGCCCATCCCTAATTGCCCTTGAGAGGGTGGTGGTGAGCCGCCTTCTTGAACCGCTGCAGTCCGGATGGTGTGTGACTTGGAGGAGAACGTGCAGGTGGTGTTGTTCCCATGTGCCTGCTGCCTTTGTCCTTCTAGGTGGTAGAGGTCGCGGGTTTGGGAGGTGCTGTCGAAGAAGTCTTGGCGAGTTGCTGCAGTGCATCCTGTGGATGGTACACACTGCAGCCACAGTGCGCCGGTGGTGAAGGGAGTGAATGTTTAGGGTGGTGGATGGGGTGCCAATCAAGCGGGCTGCTTTATCTTGGATGGTGTCGAGCTTCTTGAGTGTTGTTGGAGCTGCACTCATCCAGGCAAGTGGAGAGTATTCCATCACACTCCTGACTTGTGCCTTGTAGATGGTGGAAAGGCTTTGGGGAGTCAGGAGGTGAGTCACTCGCCGCAGAATACCCAGCCTCTGACCTGCTCTTGTAGCCACAGTATTTATGTGGTTGGTCCAGTTAAGTTTCTGGTCAATGGTGACCCCCAGGATGTTGATGGTGGGGGATTCAGTGATGGTAATGCAGTTGAATGTCAAGGGGAGGTGGTTAGACTCTCTCTTGTTGGAGATGATCATTGCCTGGCACTTATCTGGCGCGAATGTTACTTGCCACTTATCAGCTCAATCCTGGATGTTGTCCAGATCTTGCTGCATGCGGGCACGGACTGCTTCATTATCTGAGGGGCCGCGAATGCAACTGAACTGTGCAATCATCAGCGAACATCCCCATTTCTGACCTTATGATGGAGGGAAGGTCATTGATAAAGCAGCTGAAGATGGTTGGGCCTAGGACACTGCTCCGAGGAACTCCTGCAGCAATGTCCTGGGGCTGAGATGATTGGCCTCCAACAACCACTACCATCTTCCTTTGTGCTAAGTGTGACTCCAGCCACTGGAGAGTTTTCCCCCTGATTCCCATTGACTTCAATTTTATTAGGACTCCTTGGTGCCACACTCGGTCAAATGCTCAAAATTGGCATCTGTGATGGGGGGTGCGCAGGAGAAGGCCGAGAAGGATCATCCATTATTGTCTGTGCCTTTGCTAACCTCAATGCTTCCTTCAAGTGTTGTTCAATATGGAGGAATACTGACTCATCATCTGAGGGACGGCAGTAAGTGATAATCAACAGGAGGTTTCCTTGGCCATGTTTGACCTGAAGTCATGAGACTTCATGGGATGTGGAGTCAATGTTGAAGACACCCAACATGTATACCACTGTGCCCCCACCTCTTGTGTGTCTGCCTTGCTGTTGGGACAGGACATACCCAGGGATTGTGATAGAGGAGTCTGGGACTTTGGCTGATTGGTATCATTCTGTGAGTGTGTCACGCTGTTGCTTGACTAGTCTGTGGGACAGCTCTCCCAACTTTGGCACCAGTTCCCCGATGTTAGCGAAGAGGACTTTGCAAGGCCGATTGGACTGGGTCTGCCTTTGTCGTGTCCTAATTCAATGCTTCGGTTGCAGCTGAGTAGTCCGTCTGATTTTATTCTTATTATACTAGAGTAACCTATAGGTCAGACTGGGTAACGATGGCAGGTTCCCAATCAAAGTATTGATTGTAAAGCACTTTGGGATGTATGGTATGGTGCTATATAAATTAAAGTTCTTTCTGAGTTCAGAATAGGATTAAGAAACAAGCAAATGAGATATCTTGAAGAGGTTCACTGCCAAAGACTCAAACAGCTATATTATTATATATAGCTTAATATGGTTATAAGAAATATAATACACGAAAACTGTTAAATGTTTACAGATTATTCTAGTTAGTTAGAACCCTGTGTTCCCTCAATCAATTAACAGATAAGGCTTTCTGAGTGCAATTGTTTGTGTTGTCTAGAAAGTTCCTATCCCAGGTTATATAAAACCAAGGAGGGGCAACCACTTGTAAAGTAGCAGTTGAATAAGTTGAATTATTTTTTTAATCTATGCAATGGAAACGTGTTTCTTCTTCTGTGAATCTCCAGAAAATTTTTATGAGATTTTTATGTCTGATTTAAAATGGTTTTGTTGCAGGTGGGACCACAAAATGGGGCAAAGAGATTCCTCCCCCCTCTCACATGGCGAGGTTCCAATGACAGGGGGCTATTATCATTGGCAGCCCATCCAGAATAAAAATAAGGCTGATCCTTGAAAATGTCCCAAATAGGTGCTGGGTCATAGTGCTGGGTGGCAGTCTTACACCTCCACACTTCCAGAGGGAAAATTGCTGCATTGGAATATTCAAGCCTACATGGGTTAAGAAGATCAAATGTTATCCAGTAATCTATTTTTCTCGTAGTTCATTATGAGAAATGATGCCTGCTGCATTTTAGATGCCTGATACAGAACAAACAAATTGCAGTGATTGAAAATGCATTTTGCCTGAGAAAGATCATTGAGTATTAAGTAAATCTGTTCAAAACATGCTCTCTCGTTGTTAGTTAAAATGAATGATCTGCTTATAAGCTTTCATGATTAGAATAACCACATTTTCATGCACAATTGAAACAGGCAACAGAATTTTATTTATTTATTGTCATTCTTCATTGCCTTCCTCACTTGACACCTTTAATCTCCAGCTGGGAGTGAAGGTTTCAGCTTCTGTTTGGCTCTGGTGCCTAAGCTGATACCATATTAATGGAAATCAGTTTGCAGACATAGGCCCCAAATTTCCTTAGGCCTGGGTGGACTGCTGCTGTAATAGGGGTGGGTGAGGACAAGTGGGTGTGGCACCTGGCAATGGCAGGTCTCTGCCCTAAAGAAACTGCCAACAGGATTTCCTGTTGGAGCAGCTGGGAGTTGAATCTTCTCCCTTGCTGGCTGACATTGAAAGGAGTGAGGACTGGTGGTATTGCTTCACCCACTGAAATTCCAGGTTGATGGCATGGGACACTCAGGAGAAGACAATCAGTCCCGACGTCACCGGCCTTTCAGAAGAGGAGTCAATAATATTTATTTTATTATTACACTTCTACTTGACAAGATAGCCGCATTTCCCTGACCTGCCCCCTCCCAACCTAGGGGTGTCCAAGATGCTCTGATACTGACCTGGGTGCCTGCCAGTATTATGCAAATTGACTCTGGGAACTCCAATGTGGTCAGGTACCTGGGTTACCGGTAGGGCAGAACTCCTGCTCTGCCATAGTTACGACGATGGAGTGGGATCATGGGTTTTGGGCCTAGAGTCAAATTGAGCTGTATTTCTTTCTATGTAAGCACAGTTCTGCCATTAATCTGGCTGACACATATGTGATTGGAAGGAATATCAAGTTCCTTTAGACACCACAGGCAACCAGAAAAATATAAAGTCAATTAAGGTCTGGTAACTGCCACTTTAATTATCTCTGCTTTCTGCGTGTGCTGTTAAAGCTGAAGTATTTTTTCAGGTGGGATTGATATTTTTCATTTTCAAGGTGAACGGTGTTAGTGCTGTAGAGCTAAGCAGCTTCCTCTTTGGCACTCAGGTACAAACAACATAAGCCAAAAGCAATACAAAGCTCTTTTTAATTTTTCCTAAAAATGCCCCCAAAAATCTGCTGGTCAGCGATCCCAAGATTTACACCAGGAGCGCACCATCCAAGCACTTCTGAGACTAACTCTGGCAGATTTTCCAGGGTCAGGGAGGGATTGGTTCACTAATTAGCATGCCGAAGTTACAGTGGGAGTACGCTAAAACAGCTGTGGATTTTCACCACCAAGGTGCTTTAATCCTACCTCAGGAAGTGAGCCTCCTACTGTACCAGTGTGAATTGTTCCCGTTCCCTTTGCCTTATCAATTATCTTGAGTGGCAATAAACGATTAATTCAATGTTGTGGAATTGTGTCCATCAAAAGCTACCTTCAAGCTATCCAAACTCATTAAATTTAGGACATTAAAACAACCATCAGAGCAAGGAGACTTTCATCCCAGGAGCTGGACTGGATTGAAATCTAGAGATCAAAGGATGGTGCTCTAATCCTATCTGCCCCTCAGTTCTCATGACACTCTACTAGAAAATGATCTACTCAAACATATGTTTATGCTAAACCCCGTTTGGAACATTCGGCCACTCCTACTTCTTTGCATATAATTTGTTATGTAGGTGTTTGCCTACGTAACAACAATGACCACACTTTAAAAGGTAACCCATTGGCTGTGAAGTGCTTTAAGATGTCCTGAGGATGTGATAGGTGCTGTATAAATTTAAGTTCTTTATTTTCTTTATGGTTTATTTAAGGGAGACTCTTACATACCTAAAATGTCTTCTTTTCATTCTTAACTTTTAGTAAATAGAAAACTCTGCGGCATTATACTGTATTTTATTAATTCTATTTAGAATGTTGCTATAATCTCCCCAGTCACTTACGTTTCTCTCACATTATGCTAATTTTCATTCATGTCCTTTTTACCAGGAAAAAGAAACATTTGGGATTCTTGCTTCCCACCTGCAATGTCACAGATTCACTGACACTGAATATTCTTTCCATTAGTGCTGTTTATACTCTGGAGCTGCTCATTACTGTCAGAAGGTGGGGAGAAGGAAAGAAAGTGAGGGAACGACAATTTGTATTTATATAGTGGCTTTAAAGCTCCTTGATGGCAAGGGGAAAGGGAAATGGATGGCAAGCTATGGTAGGAGAGTTAGAAGTGGTGACCAAAAACTTGGGTCAAAAAGATGGCTTTTAAAAAAGCTTTTACAGGTAGAGAGAGAAATGAAGAGGTAGAAGGGTTAAGGAAGGGACTTCTACAGACTGAGACTGAGTTAGCTGTCCCCACTGGTGGAGGAAAGGAAGGGAGTGAATGCACAAAAGGCTAGAGTTAGAGGACTAAAGGGTGGAGGAGCAAGTTGCAGATGTGGGGGGGGGCATAAGACCATGGAGGCATTTGACGAAAGGAAAGAAGATTTTAAATTTAATGCATTGGGAGATGAGGGGGCATAGTGGGTCAGTGGTGAATAGAGAGCATTATTGCGTGAGACAGGATATGGGCGACTGAGTTTTGGATAAGTTGGAGTTTATGGAGGGTCAAAGACAGGATGCTGGCAAGGAGGACATTGCAGGAATCAAATCAGAAGTAACAAAAATGCAAAATAAGTTTAAAACAATTACTTCTGGATGCATCTACTGCAATAGCACTGCAGCATCTGCTGTCAAAAAGATCGGCACAAAACCACTAAGTTATATAGTTTTGATTAATGAATAAATTTACTGGTGCTCAGCGTTGCTGATCAGTCCAGTAGCCTGTCACTACTGAAAATTCTCAATGGCAGCAACTTGCCTGCTTCAACCACCCCCTCCCAATCATAAAGGAGTTTAATTGCTGCATGAAGAAAAGAGTCCAAATACAAATAACTGAGAGGCAGATCAAACAGTACATTGACACTGTATTAAAAAAGGCAGTCCTGACAGCAGCTGAGGTACAAACACAAGAGATCAAACAGTAGTAAGAAATAATTTAATGGATTTTCTTCAGCTGACAGATCACACTACTATTTAGTTTGCAGTGATAACGATCATTACTGGAACAAAGATGGCTTAACACCATTATACCTCCTCAGCCTGTGAATTCCAGGCAGCCCTGACTTTCAATCTATTTCATTTGAGATTGTTGACCTCAAATTAAGCTTTTGGCCACCATCCATAGTCAGCCTCAGATTACCTTTGTGGCTTCAGACTCTTCTGAAGTCTTTACGTCTTCCACCATTTTCTTATCTTCTGGATTCTCGCCCAGTAGCATACCCTTTAGCCTCCAGTGTTCTTAGCTCCATTCTTCATCTACCCAACAGGCTATATCTGACTCTCCCAGCATGCTTTACCATTATCATCCTTTACAAACTTTAAGTCATTCACAATGCCGCTGTCCATGTCCTTACCTGCTCAAGATCCTGCACCTCCATTATTCAGGTCCTTACCAGGCTCCACTGGCTCTCCATGCTTCTACAAATCAATTTCAAGATTTTTATCCTCACCTTCAGATGCTTCCATGTCTTCACCCCACCCAACCTCAGTGATGTTATTCCTTTGTCCCTTCTTGCATCCTTCGTATCTTTCCACTGACAATGGGTTTCTCCTTGTTCCCCATTCTTTTCACTCCATCATTGTTACCACCCATCCAGCCCCCATGTTCGTGCCCTCTGCAGATGCTTCCCTAAAGCCCTCCATCTTGTCTCCTCCCTTTATGCTTCAAAAAGCTTACCAAAAAGTGTTATTTTCAATCAGCCCAATCTTTTGCTCGATTTTATTCATACTTTTTCCTTTCACTCAGGAGCAGAAATGAGTTATGGCCAATTTTGTAGGCGTATTATCAATATCACGCAGACAGCGCAGTCCTGAATCGGGTAGTCCAAGGCTCATCCTAAATTAGGCCTCGGGCTTTATTTCAATACATTAGGCAAGCTGCTCGTATCTGTTGTGCTTCACCGGCAGTGGCCTTCAAGTAAGTCCAGGGGGAGGGAAGGACAATGGTTAGTGGGTCAGCAGCGACCCTCAGGAGAGCTCTGGAGCTGGGAGGAGCACTCCTGCTCCTCTTGGCTCCATCAAACTTTAAACAAAAAATCGTACTTACATTTTTGCTGGGAGTCATTGCTTAGCCACATCGACCACTGAAGAATCCTAAACAGAGCATGGCCTAGAGCCTGCTCTGCTCAGTGCCATCCAATTCAGGAGAAGAGTTCTAAAACATAGTGTTAGGCCCCTCATTTAAATATTAAGAGGCCAAACTCCTTTTTTAGGTGGCTGCCGGGGGTGCCTGAGAAATCCCAATTTAGGGTTGGATGTACGTCAGGTACGATCAGGCTTGCCCAGACTCTGTGGTATGCCCTCACGCTCTATGCAATCGAATTCAGCTGTTATCCTTTCCTTCAGAGCATAGGGCTTAAACATTTTCCACTTTGCCTCCTCCTGTACATAAGAACAGAAGAACATAAGAAATAGGAGCAGGAGTAGGCCATCCGGCCCTCCTTGCATCCTTCGTTACTTTGCACTGAGACTGGTTTTCCGAGTCTGCTCCGCCATTCAACAAGATCATTGCTGATCTTCTACCTCAACGCCATTTTCCTGAACTATCCCCATATCCTTTGATGCCTTTAATATCTAGAAATCTATCGATCTTTATTTTGAATGTACTCAATGACTGATCCTCCACAGCCCTCTGGGGTAGAGAATTCCAAAGATTCACCACCCTCTGAGTGAAAAAATTTCTCCTGATCTCAGTCCTAAATGGCCTACCCCTTATTCTGAGACTGTGACCCCTGGTTCTAGACTCCCCAGCCAGGGGAAACATCCTCCTTGCATCTACCCTGTCGAGCCTTGTAAGAATTTTGTATGTTTCAATGAGATCACCTCTCATTCTTCTGAACTCTAGAGAATACAGGCCTAGTCTACTCAATCTCTCCTCATACGACAATCCCGCCATCCCAGGTATCAGTCTGGTGAACCTTTGTTGCACTCCCTCTATGGCAAGTATATTCTTTCTTAGGGAAGGAGACCAAAATTGTACACAATACTCCAGGTGCGGTCTCACCAAGGCCCTATATAATTGCAGTAAGATGTCTTTACTCCTGTACTCAAATCCTCTTGTAATAAAGGTCAACATACCATTTGTCTTCCTAATTGCTTGCTGCACCTGCATGTTTGCTTTCAGTGACTCACGTACAAGGACACCCAGGTCCCTTTGAACATCGACATTTCCCAATCTATTACCATTTAAAAAATACTCTGCATTTCTGTTTTTCCTACCAAAGTGGATAACTTCACATTATTCCACATTATATTCCATCTGCCATGTTCTTGCCCACTCACTTAGCCTGTCTATATCCCTTTGAAGCCTCTTTGCATCCTCCTCACAACTCACATTCCCACCAAGTTTTGTGTCATCAGCAAATTTGGAAATATTACATGTGGTCCCCTCATCAAAATCATTGATATAGATTGTGAATAGCTGGGGTCCAAGCACAGATCCCTGAGGTACCCCACTAGTCACAGTTTGCCAACCTGAAAAAGACCCGTTTATTCCTACTCTCTGTTTTTTGCCTGTTAACCAATTCTCAATCCATGCCAGTATATTACCCCCAATTCCATGTACTCTAACTTTGTTCACCAACCTCCTGTGTGGGACCTTATCGAAAGCCTTCTGAAAATCCAAATACACCACATCCACTGGTTCCCCGTTACCTAGATGCTCTTTACTGTACTAAGTTTTGGACACAATAAGGACTTGTACTCTTTCACAGTCTTTGAATGGGGTTCTTCTTAATATTGGCCCAATTTAACTTCAGGTTATGAAACCAATCTCGGCCCATCAATGAGGGACCCTTGCCCTTAACTAAAATTACTGACAATCGTTTCATCTGATTTTCATATCTTACTTGGACTTTTATTTTCCCAAAGACTCTCAATGGGTGTACAGAACAAAATGTTTTTTGTTTGTAGTGCAATTTTTCTAAACTTTTCCTCATATACTTTTGTTGACATAATAGTTGTGACAGCCTCAGTGTCCAATTCGAATTCCCATTTAATACCTTCTATCCAGATAGGCACCATAATTTAGTGTTACCTCTTTCCTGTTATGGAATATTCAGGAAAACATGTCTCTTCTCCATCTGTCTCACCTTGTGGTACGGTTTCTTCCTCAGGTTCCTTGCCAGAATCGATATAATGGACACTAGATTTTTGTCTTTTTTTCTGTTGATTCCTCAGTGTGGTATTATATGACTTGGACATTCATCCTTTTACCTGCCTTCAATCCAGCAGCACCTACTGGCTTCTGACAACACTTAGATAAATGGCCCTATACCGTGCAGTTATGACAGTTATGCTTTCTCTCCTGTCCTTGCCTGCTCCCTGTTATTGCTTGTAAGCTTGTCCTGCAAGAAAGAAGGAAGTGTTAGTGGCAGCCTAGTGAGATGCTTTGATCATGTACAAGCCAAGGTGAATATTGGTGCTGGTGTGTGAAGGGTGGCAGAGAATGAGGAAGTGAAGGAGGTAATAGTGAGGAGAGTAGGAGGTGCAGGGTGCTGCAGTAGGAGCAGAAGGAGGTGGAGTAAAGTGTGCTGCAGTGAATGGAGGAGAATGCTGGTAATTGGTAGAGGGAAGGGTTATGGGTGCTTGGGCGATAACTAGTGCAAGTCATTAAATTCCTTCCGGCATTGCAACCAGACCTGTGGGACGAAGCTCTGGTGCTGACCCCTCTACTGCCTCTGCCCACTGCTGCCAAGCAGCTTCTCTGGAGACTTTCCTGCCACCTGGTGGGAAGAGAATGTCCATCCTCCTGCCGACCTCCTCCATGAATACCTTTAAAATAGTGTCTGAGAACTGGTTTGCACACAGCAAGGCCCTACAAACAGCAATGTGATAATGACCAGGTAACTTGTTTTTTTTTAGTGATGTTGCTTTAGGGATAAGTATTGGCCAGGACACTGAGGAAAACTCCACTGCTCTTCTTCGAATATTGCCATGTGATCTTTTGCATCCACCTGAGAGAGCAGATGGGGCCTCGTTTTAAAGTCTCATCTGAAAGACGGCAGTTCCGACAGTGCAGCACTCCCTCAGTACTGCACTGGAGTGTCAGCCTAGATTTTGTGCACAAGTCTCTGGAGTGGGGCTTGAACTCACAATGTTCTGACTTAGAGAAAAGAGGAAATTGAAGGACCAGTTACTCTGGCTGGCTAAAAATCAACACTGGCAGGGGCTTGGAAATTAGGTGTCCTTCCTGCCCTGCTTACCAGGGACGGTGCATGGAAGAACATAAGAACATAAGAAATAAGAGCAGAAGTAGTCTCTTGCAGCTTTTCTTTTGCCTGTCATTGTGAGAAGCCTTCAGTGACAGTTGCAGCCAAAGTGCAGAGGTGCAGACAGCCTTTAAATAGCGTCACGGTCGCCTGATATTCCAAAATTGGGCCCAGACAAATTTCTACTTCATACATTGCAAATATGTCTGTGGGATTGAAGAATTCAATCCATGTATATTAAATATATCCAGACCATAGACTTTAAAGTACAGGGTTACACAGAATGGTACAAAATACTCCAAAACAGCTCTTAAAGTTTATTGCTGGCATTTACAAGAGAAGATGTCCAGTTGCCATGGTTACCAATGCATCACTGGGAGCTGCTCAGAGATTTGGTTACATCACAGTGGTTTGAAAACTACCTCCATGAGAATAATTTAGAAGTTGTCACATTATCATCTCTTCATCACCGGCAGACAATGGCAAGACATAACACATCTCCATGCAAGGTAGGAGGAACAAACTACATCATTAAAATTAATATTGTTGGCATTTTGTGTGGCTCACTGCTTTCTTTTCTATAACTTGCAAGCTACATCACTAAATACTGAATAAAATCTTTCAACAGCTCTGATGTCAATGTTTTGTGCTAAGGAGTGGTAGGATGCAAACTCACTAAGCCCCCAGTTACCCACATACCTTGTTCCTGATTTCAACCGATTCGTCATGAGGATGCACTTTTTTTTATTTGTTCATGAGATGTGGGCGTCGCTGGCAAGGCCAGCAATTATTGTCCATCCCTAATTGCCCTTGAGAAGGTGGTGGTGAGCCGCCTTCTTGAACCGCTGCAGTCCGTGGGGTGAAGGTTCTCCCACAGTGCTGTTAGGTAAGGAGTTCCAGGATTTTGACCCAGCGATGATGAAGGAACGGCGATATATTTCCAAGTCAGGATGGTGTGTAACTTGGAGGGTAATGTGCAGTTGGTGTTGTTCCCATGTACCTGCTGCTCTTTTCCTTCTAGGTGGTAGAGGTTGCAGGTTTGGGAGGTGCTGTCGAAGAAGCCTTGGCGAGTTGCTGCAGTGCATCCTGTGGATGGTACACACTGCAGCCACAGTGCGCCGGTGGTGAAGGGAGTGAATGTTTAGAGTGGTGGATGGGGTGCGAAACAAGCGGGCTGCTTTGTCCTGGATGGTGTCGAGCTTCTTGAGTGTTGTTGGAGCTGCAATCATCCAGGCAAGTGGAGAGTATTCCATCACACTCCTGACTTGTGCCTTGTAGATAGTAGAAAGGCTTTGGGGAGTCACTCACCGCAGAATACCCAACCTCTGACCTGCTCTTGTAGCCACAGTATTTATATGGCTGGTCCAGTTAAGTTTCTGGTCAATTGTGACCCCCAGGATGTTGATGGTGGGGGATTCTGCGATGGTAATGCCATTGAATGTCATGGGGAAGTGGTTAGACTCTCTCTTGTTGGAGATGGTCATTGCCTGGCACTTGTCTGGCACGAATGTTACTTGCCACTTATGAGCCCAAGCCTGGATGTTGTTCAGGTCTTGCTGCATGCGGGCACAGACTGCTTCATTATCTGAGGGGTTGCGAATGGAATTCAACACTATGCAATCATCAGCGAACATCCCCATTTCTGACCTTATGATGGAGGGAAGGTCGTTGATGAAGCAGCTGAAGATGGTTGGGCCTAGGACACTGCCCTGAGAAACTCCTGCAGCAATGTCCTGGGGCTGAGATGATTGGCCTCCAACAACCACTGCCATCTTCCTTTCTGCAAGGTATGACTCCAGCCACTGGAGAGTTTTCCCCCTGATTCCCATTGACTTCAATTTTACTAGGGCTCCTTGGTGCCACACTCAGTCAAATGCTGCCTTGATGTCAAGGACAGTCACTCTCACCTCATCTCTGGAATTCAGCTCTTCTTTCCATGTTTGGACCAAGGCTGTAATGAGGTCTGGAGCCGAGTGGTGCTGGCGGAACTCAAACTGAGCATCGGTGAGCAGGTTATTGGTGAGTAAGTGCCGCTTGATAGCACTGTCGATGACACCTTCCATCACTTTGCTGATGATTGAGAGTGGACTGATGGGGTGGTAATTGGCCGGATTGTATTTGTCCTGCTTTTTGTGGACAGGACATATCTGGGCAATTTTCCATATTGTCGGATAGATGCCAGTGTTGTAGCTGTACTGGAACAGTTTGGCTAGAGGCGCAGCTAGTTCTGGAGCACAAGTTCTGGAGGATGACAGCATCCCTGTCCCACCCCTGCCACTCTGCCAGTGCCGTTGCTGTTGCCTGTCAGCTAGCCAGCCCATGCCGTGTAGAGTATTGAAACTTTATTATAGGAACATAGGAAGATAGGAACTGGAGTAGGCCATTTAGCCCCTTGAGTCTGTTCTGCCATTCAATGAGATCATGGTTGATCTGTGACCTAACGTCATATACCCACCTTAGCCCCATATCCTTTAATACCTTTGGTTAACAAAAATTTATCAATCTCAGATTTAAAATTAACAATTGAGCTCGCATCAACTGCCATTTGCGGAAGAGTGTTCCAAACTTCTACCACCCTTTGCGTGTAGAAGTGTTTCCTAACTTCACTCCTGAAAGTCCTGGTTCTAATTTTTCGACTATGTCCCCTAGTGCTAGTTTTCAAGTATACGAGACCTCCAAAAAAAGTTACCTCAGCACTCAGAAGTAATAATCCAGCAACTAATCTGTAACTCCTGCATGATCCCTTTAAATAGCGCTGTGGGGGGATCTCCATGCCGTTTAAGAAGTGTTCAGCTGTGTGAAGTTAAGACCTCGAGGTTGGCTGGAGCATTGAGTTCCCAAATCACACCTGTCCCTGTAAATCAGCGTTGCACACCGATCTATGGCATAATCTCCCTACTTTACATGCTGCCAGCGTTCGATAGGTGCACGTGCGCAAACGCCTTTACTAACACCGCATCCTGCGCACGTCACGCCGGAAGTGTGCGAGCGCATCTTGAATGCCATTTTCGGTGCTTAGGAGTCCATGTAGCACTTAGACAAATTGGGTGCTACGTGGCTCAATTTAGCCCCCATGGTCCTTACATCAGCATCCAGTCCCCAGATAATATTTTGATGTTAGGATAACCAAGGTCATAAGGATGCGTTTATGTGGATCTCTGAATGCGTCTTTTTAATTACCTCTGCAGAATTTGCCAAGCCTGACCAAAATTTTTACAAGATCCAGTACCATCGACAGGACCTCGTATGCAGTGGACAGCTTGTCAGAAAATCACGGGTATACAGCCAACGATTTTCCATCCACTGAAACAAGAAATCAATAGATTGCAAATCGTGGGCTGTACTCTTGTGGTTTTCTGATAAGCTGCCTGCTGCATGTGTGGCTGCACCATGACCAGGGGGTAGGGTTGCCAACCCTCCAGGATTGTCCTAGAGTCTCCAATAATTAAAAATTAATCTCCTGTACACTGCTTACAGCAACCATGGAGAAAAGTTATTAGGGCACTAAAAAAATGAACGCTTTCATTTATTAGTTATAAAAACATCAGAGACGGGGGAAAAAGGCTGTTTGACCGACAGTCAAGAATCATCCAATCGGGTATTGGAGAGATTGTTCACTTTCCAATTGGTGTGTGAAGACAATGTGCCATGAGGTGGTTGAGTCGGGCGACCAATGGTGAGAGTGCGGGGCTAGGTGTTTGGAGGCGGGAGGGTCATGTGGCGATATCTCCAGGAATACGTCCAACCAGTGTTGGCAACCCTAGCAAGGAGGTATCGGAAAATATTCCTCAGTGGTAATTTTGACTTTGTGCAATAGTGTAAAATGGATGATAGTGAATTGACAGCCTGTTTTACATCTCTTTCGATTTTTATTTCCAAATTGGGAAAGATATAAAACTGGCTGCCGATTCACTATCACCCGTTTTACACTATCGCATAAAGCCCAAGTTACCCCTCCTTGTCTTTGTGAAATGTGTTTTTTTTTGTTCGGGGAGGGTTAAAAGCCAAAAGATTAGAATTGTGTCATTTTCATTAAGACATTATTTCTATAAGTTGAACATGATTTACATTGTTATATTGCCAAACACTTTTTTCATGAAGGCAGATTCCCTTTAAAATAAAAAAAAAACAAAGAAACTGTATTGACTGGGATGGGAGCAGATCTCAGTCTTGTTTCAAACTGCACAATCTCTGTATATTTTATATGTATGAAATTTAGATAGGCCAACGTGTGTTTAAAAAAAACTGCACTCTGAAAAGAATTCTTGGACCCCAGATTTCTGGGCTACGGGAGGGTGTGGTCTGACATTGGTGGTGGTTCTTGTGAGGGGGAGAAGGGGGGCTTGGGAATTAGTGTAGGACTGATACTCCAGATTTGCACCCTATATAAAGTGTGTCCCAAATTGGCCCAGAGGTGAGGGTGGGAGGGAGAGACACCCACTCAAGAAGCAGTATAAGCATGTAATAGAGGGATTTAGGTCAAGACAATGTCACTGGTACTAAATTCTGTCATTTCCACCCTCCTAAGAAGTGCCTGCAGAAAGCAACTTTGCCTGGCAGGGCCAGGCGACGGAGAAATCAGTGGAGTCTTAAAGGGACATTGCAGCTGCTTTGTGGAAGAAAAGAGTTCTTGCCTATAAGTTTGCTTTCCCTGCATTATTCTAGAAAATTATTTTTGGCCGTTTCATCTGAAGTCTTCAGTTTCAAATCCAGGTCCTCCAGAAGAGAATGATCATCTAAGATAATTTGGCATATAATCGGTGAGGGGAGCAAAATGGGGTTCCTAATGGGGATGCCATTAATTCTAATATATAAGCTGAAATAGAAGAAGAGGGAGAGCAGCACGACTGCATAAGAAGTCTGTCAAATAAGGCTGCATCAGTGAAGATCCAGACCCTCTCACAGTTTCCCTGCCAACAGGTATATAGTTCTAGGAAATCCTTTCTGAATCTCTCTCTGGAGTTGCCATCGGAGGCTGCACTTCAGTCCTTATCACTGTTCTCACTGTTGCAACGAAAACTGCAGACCAAGTGTACACATGGGATCGTACTTACCATAGCGGCGAAGGTAACCACTGAACTAAATTTTTTATACCACTGGTTCATTCCAAAATGTGATGGGTGAGTTCTATGATATCAGTTAGTTTGTAGCTCATACCAGCATTAAGGAAGTCATGAATCCTCTGTCTGCCAGGGCTTATAACTTCATTGGGTTAGATACTGGTCAGAAGCAACTGAACAAAGATGCTGTCCAGTCCTACAGTGATTTCCCAGGTTCATTGGTACCATAGACTGCAAGTATGTGGCTCTATATACCCCATATGAGAACATTCATCATTACGTTAACAGAAAGGGTTTTCGCTCCATCATTGTGCAACCAGTCTGTGATTCTAGACACTAGTTCCTTCATGTCAATGCCAAGTATCCAGGCAGCTGCCATGATGCATTTATATTCCAGCAGTCTAGCCATCTGCCAGGTTTCAGAATGAAGCACAAATGCCAGGATGGCTCCTTGGAGACAAAGGACACCCCTTCCTTCCATGTTAATGATATTACTGTCTAGGGCCACCAATACAGCTGAGCAGGTATACGACACTCGTATGAGAATGAGTGTTCATATTGAGCAAGCAATAGAAATGTTAAAGGAAAGGTTCAGATGCCTGGATAGATCGTGGGTGGGGGCCGGGGGGGTGGGGGGCGGGGGGGCACTTCAGTATGCTCCAGCGATGGTGTCTAAAGAAAGAAAGAACAAACTTGCATTTATATGGCTGACACCTAAATGGTGGACTGTGGTGTTGTATATAACTTTGCTATCCAAAAAAGCACTGAGGAGGATTTGCCAGAGGAGGAGGAGGGAGAAGCAGATGGTGTCACAATGGAGACTGAAGGTCACTCAGATGAGGAGGCAGCAGCAGAACCAATGGCTACAGCAACAAGAGAGATGCTGTTAAGAATATCCACCTTCAGTGAGGCCTAAATCACTGTGTGTTAACCTCCTTCTCTTTATAGAGAAACTCTGTTCTGCCCACTCTTCCTTTACATGAAGTTCCTCTTTTCCACATTCAATACAACCTATTTGGAAAGCACAAAACCAACATATTAATGACAGTTCAAAGTGTCACTTTCTTGTTTAATATCTTCAAAAATGCATAAAATCACCACATCAACCAAAAATGACAAAAAAAAGTTATGAACAAAGATTTTGCACCGTGCACAACCCTTGCAACTTTTCTACTTTTCCTGATGTCTATTCTAATATTATGTACTAGTGCCACCTGAAGATCAGAGATCTAAAATGTCAGCTTCTCAGAAGTATCATGAAATTGTTGGGTTGAAAGTGGCTCTTCACTCATAACCACTGAGGCCTGAAATGGATCTGCAACATGATGAGATGTACACATTGGCTTCTCCGCAGCCTGGTTTTGCTCTGCTCTTTCCACTTGTGAAGGCATTTGAGTGGATTGTCTGGAGATCTCTGAGATGCTGATGTTGGATTGAAAGTAGCCTCCAGCTCCTCTATCTAATCTGGGAACAGTTCAGTTGTGTTCAGCCATGGCTCAGTGGTAGCACTCTTGCTTCTGTGGCATAAAATCTGGCCTGATACTCCAGTGCAGTATTGAGGGAGTAGTTGCAATGTCAGTGGTGCTATCCTTCAGATGAGACAGTAAACCAAGGCCCTGTCTGCCCTTTCAGGTGGATGTAAAAGATCCCATGGCACTATTTCAAAGAAGAGCAGGAGAGTGACCCATATTTATCCCTCAACCAACATTATTAAAACAGATTATCTGGTCATTATCACATTGCTATTCATGAGACCTTGTGCACAAATTGGCTGCCGCATTTCCTCTGTTACAACAGTGACCATACCTCAAAAGTACTTCATTGGCAGTGCTTTTGGACATCCTGAAGTCATGAAAGGCACTATATAAATACAAGTTCTTTTATTCTTTTCTTTCAACAGAATACTGCAGGCTCATGATCTGCAAAAGAGCAAATAGAAGCAACAATTTCCCTCAAACCTGGAGAGAGTGGACTGGTTATTTTCAAAACCTCCAGTGATGCTTTTCTGGATTTTATGGAGATCGGTAGCTTCACTCTCTCCATACAATCTCCCAAGGTCTGAAGGCCAGCAGTCAATGCTTCCATTCAATATAATTGTTGGTGGTGGTAAGGGAGGGGTGGGGGAGGGGAGCACTTGAAGATGTTCCTGAAGAACTACTCTGTCCACTATCGCATTGAAGAAAGTTCTTTCTTGCAGAGGATGGCGTTGGACTCCGCTGCCATGGCACCCACCAGCCTCACCTCTGCTGAGAGACTGTGCAATGCTTCCACACAAGTATGTTGTTCTGTAAGCATTCTTAGTTTCATGAAAGGACCTATGAGATCATTATCTGCTCGTTCTACTGCTGGGGAATGATGGCATGGAAATTGAATTGTGCCCAACTGAGGCAGGACCACAGCAAATTGGTCTGCTGTTCACAATAAGATATTACCAGCGAGCTGCAGGTGCCAGTTGGGGAAGGGCGAGTGTTGGCCAGCTGTGGCCCACAGGGCCCACGGTTTTAATGTGGAACCAGGAGGATCACTCCTGCTCCTTTAGACTCCACAATAAGCTAAGTAAAAAACTTGAAACTTATTTTTTTGGTGACAGTCTCCAGTGGTCCCTGTAAGGGCCATTGGCTTGGCTGCTGAGTGCCTGAAAAAACTGACCGCAGCATGTATGGCGCAAGCTGTGGTCGGTCGCAGACCAATTTCACAAAGGGGCCTGAAAGAGGAGTTAGGTTCCCGATATGTAAATGCAATGGGCCAAACGGCAGTTTCAGATGTGTACCTTGGACGCTTACTGTGCAGCCCAATCCGATATGGTGGGTGGCATGGACGCCCACTATATTGGACCCTTAGGCACCCATTTTACACCTGTTAAACAGGGGCAGCATGATTGAATTTCTAGGCCGACATTTCTGAAGTCTGCATCCAGCAACATCGTGCTCCATTTCCAAACATTCCTCCTCTGGCTTCCCAATGCTCAGTGACTCACCCAGTGACAGTTCCTTATCTGCACTATCTTGGTGATCCCCAGTGACTATCTTGACTGGTGAGTGGAAGAGAGAGTGAAAGTGACAGCATGGGTGGGTTTCTGCAATAGCGCCAGATGTTGATGAGACTGGTATCTCTTCTTCAGCTGCTTCTTGGCTTGATGGTTCTCGGGTACAAAGGAAATTCAAAGACGAGCACAGTTCAGCTGTCACTGGATGATATATTCATCAGCTCATGCTGCTGTTTCAAAGTAATAGTTTTTAAAAAAAAATTCTGGTCTATTTCCATTGTAGCAGCTGTATGCATTTGATCATCACAAACTGATTGTGCTCACAGGAACTCCAACTTCCCCATCTGCCTTAGCTTAGGAAAAGTTACTCTCCAGGATTTTCATGGCCTCCTCATCCTGTTGGGTTAAATGCCAGATGTCAGGATTTTCTTCACCCATAGCCTATCGTTCTCTAGAATTGTGGACTAACTTCTCCTGCAAAGAGAATGCATACATTTGATAAGGCAGCATCAATAATTTTATCTCAACTGAGTGCTAGCTCAAAGTGTGGAGTGAAATAGAAGGAGCTGTACTGATATTTGGACATGACGGCTAAGCTTCAAAGGGCTAACTTACATGGCAAGATGTGGGGATTGGTAAAAGGGGCAATCTACATGAGAGACACACTGGTGCATGGAGCTGTATATATTCTGGGAAACCCCATAGTGCAAACAGTAGGATTTCAGATGGGGTTAGCATCTATCACAATGGTCGGCCAGAAGTCCTATTATGTTGCACTTCTGGTGGCAGAGTGGCAGACAAGGAATTTCAGAGCCTTTTATTTTTGTGTGAAGAAAATGACACAAATACACAAAAGCTGTCAGGAGATAGCTATTAGTTTTAAGGGGAGGCAGCTGCCAATGATAATGTTCTGCTGTGACCAGAATCCAATAAGATCAAGTTAGTTTGCCTGGTGACTTAGACTGCTGAATTAATAATATATGCTAGTTTGTCACTCTGGCCCTTATTGAGGCCAATTCCACCCCCTCCCCCCAGGCTAGGATGCAAGCAAATCCTAGTACACCTAAAGTGTGCCCCACCTGTATTTCTGGGTTCAAGTCTTTTTAATAGTACCAACATACCCTAGCACAGGAGCTCCCCTTGAAGGAGCTTGTGCCTGGAAAAATGGGCGGTGTAAGAAGTGTCATTGGCTTCTGGGCCTTCTGTCCAAAACAGCGATCACAAGGCCTCCAGCCTTCAGTGGAACCCCTGGAGAAATGGTATAAATGGCTAAAAATGGCCATTTTTGCCTTTTCTTCAGGGTTTATGCCAATCGTCTGCGGAAGTTATGGTGGGAGATTGAGAGAACCCACACGGAAAATCCAGGCTTCAAAATGATGCTTTGATCAGAAGAGGAACAAGAGCCTATTGTGGAGAAGTATAACTGTGGCTGACTTTCCCTATTCTGTAGTTCCCTTGCTACAACTGTTAATTTGCACATTGCGGTGGTGAGATGTAATTCTCTTGGGGAGAGGCCTGGTCTCCGTGTCACATTTTTCAAATAATCAGTTAAAAGATTCAGAAAAAGACGCTAAGGCCCCAAAATTCCCAGGGCCCTCGTCGCTCTCATAAGTGTGACAGAGCAGGACCTGCACTTACCCTAGCCACCTGCAAGGGCATATCAGTAATGGCCACCCTGACTCGACCTACCCTTGTAAAGTGGAGCCGTGCCATGCTGCTCCACCTGAGGTCCCTTCGAGGCCCAACTGGACTGAAGAAAGCCATTCTGTCGCTAGACCATGCAATTTAGGATTAATTAACATATTGTAGTGAAGGTTTGGGGTCATTACAAGGCCCAGGGTACCAGCCTGATGAGAACTATATCTCCCAGCTGCCCAATATCATCAAGTATCTCTCAAAGCTTCACTACTTTGAATGTCTGTACACTTGTGAAGAAGGCCCTTGCCATCCATCAGCTTATTTTGGATGATTGCATTGACATTGTGGCCTTGACGGAAACCTGGCTGACAGGTGATGATACCTTCCCCCTTAATGAAGCCCTTCCGCCTCGCTATATCTTCCACTACTTGCCCCGCCCAGACCGCCCTGGCGGCAGTGTGGCCCTTATCACCAAATCACACTTTGGTCTGTCCCCCTACTCCTCTGACACCTTCTCTTCCTTTGAGAATCTCACTTTGTTCCATCCCTCTCACCTCTCCTTTAAAATCCTCGTTGTCTACCATCCACCCAGGTACCACGCCAAATTTATCATCAAGATATCTTCACTGCTTTCCTCCTTCAGCCTCTGCACCGAGCGACTTCTCATCCTCTGTGATTTCAACATCCATCTCAACTCATCTCCTCTGAGGTCACTGCCCTCCTATCCTCCCTTAATCTCTCCCTCCATATAAATTCCCCTAATCATATTCATGGTCACCCCCTCGACCTTGCCATCTCACGTGGCATCTCTACTCCCATTGTATCAATCATGGATAAGGCCATCTCTGATCACTTCCTTGTATCCCTCTCTGCCCACACCCCCTTCCCCCTCCCAATTCCACTTCCTTCTGTGTTCACCCCTGGAAAAAATGTCCCCCAAGTCATTTACAAAGGCACTTTTAAATTCCCAACTGTCTAGCCTTTGGCCCTCCATTCTCCATGACATTCCTGCAGCTACTGATCTGTTCAATCACACCCTCACCTCCACCTTTGATGCCCATGTCCCCATTAAAACCATTACTCTCTCTCACCTTGGTGTTCCCCCTGGGATAGCCCTCATCTTTGCTCCCTTAAGTGGTAGGGACGTAGATTTGAACGTTTATGGTGGACACCTGGTTTAGCCATTCATCACCACATTTGGCTGGACCACATAGAGCACTATCGGGTCCTGCTGTCCTCTGCCAAAACTGTTCACTATTCCAGGATCACCCTGAAATACAAAGATATCCCCCAGCTTCTATTTTCCACTACAAACTGTCTTCTTAAACCTCTCTCCTCTGCCTCCTCCACCCTCACCTCCAACAACAAGTGTGAGGAGCTCATGGACTTCTTTGTCTCTAAGATTGAGACTATCCGTTCAGCAGCCTCTGCTGCTTCCCTCCCTTCCCCATGCCCGTCAAGCCAAACTTCCCTTAAGGATCCCCCCTGCCCTAGCCCTGAAATTGCATCTTTCTCTGGTTTCTCTCCGATCTCCCCTCATGCCCTCTCCGAGCTCATCTTGACCATGAAACCCACCTCCTGCTCCCTCGACCCTATTCCCACCAAACTGCTGACCACCCAACTTCCTTTCCTGACCCCCATGTTAGCTGATATTGTTAACTGTTCCCTCTCGTCAGTTACTGTCCCCATCCCCTTCAAATCTGTCATCATCACGCCCCTCCTCAAAAAACTTACCCTTGACCCCTCTGTCTTTGCAAACTACCGCCCCATCTCCAACCTCCCTTTCGTCTCCAAAGTCCTTGAACATTTTATCGCCTCCAAAATCCCGCAATCTTTCCCACAACTCCATATTTGAATCTCTCCAATCAGGTTTCCACCCCTGCCACAGTACTGAAACAGCCCTTATCAAAGTCACAAATGAATCCGATGTGACTGTGACCATGGTAAACTATCCCACCTCATCCTTCTCGACCTGTCAGCAACCTTTGGCACGATTGACCACACCATTCTCCTCCAGCACCCCTCTTCCGTTGTCCAGCTGCGCTCGCCTGGTTCCATTCTTATCCATCCAGTTGTAGTCAGAGAATCACTTGCAATGGCTTCTCTTTCCGCTCCCACACCGTTACCTCTGAAGTCCCCCAGGAATCAATCCTTGGCCCCCTCCTATTTCTCCTCTACACGCTGCCTCTCGGCGACATCATCCGAAAACACAACGTCAGATTCCACACGTACGCTGACGATACCCAGCTCTACCTTACCACCACCACTCTCGACCACTTCACTGTCTCTCATTTGTCACACTGCTTGTCAGACATCCAGTACTGGATGAGCAAACATCTCCTCCAACTAAATATTGGGAAGACCAAAGCAATTGTCTTTGGTCCCCGCCACAAACTCCATCCCTCTTCCTGGCCACTGTCTGAGGCTGAACCAGGCCGTTCCAACCTTGGCTTCCCATTTGACCTTGAGATGAGCTTCCGACCACATATCGTCTCCACCACCAAGACTGCCTACTTCCACCTCTGTAACATCGCCCCTGTGCACCCCTTCCTCAGCTCATCTGCTGCTGAAACCCTCACGCATGTCTTTGGTTACCTCTAGATTCAATTATTCTAATGCTCTCCTGGCTGGCCTCCCGTCTCCCACCCTCCATAAACTTGAGCTCATCCAAAACTCTGCTACCCATAGCCTAATTCGCACCAAGTCCCGTTCTCCCATCTCTGTGCTCGCTGACCTACATTGACTCCCACCTCAATTTTAAAATTCTCATCCTTGTTTTCAAATCCCTCCACGGCCTCGCCCCTCCCTATCTCTGTAACCTCCTCCAGCCCTACAACCCTCCGAGATCTCTGCGCTTCTCCAATTCTTGCCTCTTTCGCATCCCCAATTTTAATCGCTCCACCATTGGCGACCGTGCCTTCAGCTGCCTCGGCCCACAGCTCTGGAATTCCCTCCCTAAACCTCTCTGCCTCTCTACCCCTCTCTCCTCCTTTAAGACCCTCCTTAAAACCTATCTCTTTGACCAAGCTTTTGGTCACCTCTCCTGATATCTCGTTATGTTTCTCGCTGTCAAATTTTGTTTGATAACGCTCCTGTGATGCGCCTTGGGACATTTTTCTACGTTAAAGGCACTATATAAACACAGTTTGTTGTTTTTGTTGTTGTATAATTCAGTCTGTTTTCCCACAGGTCACTGGCCATGCAGAACCAATGCAGCCAGTATTAGGGCAGGAATGGGCTCACATGTCCACCCTCCCATCAGCCCCTTCAGAAGCCTGCACATGTGGATGAAAGGAAGCAGGGCCAAGATGCCCATGCACCAGCAGAAGAAGAGGTGCAGCCAGCAGCAGGTCCATCTAAGGAACTTAGCTGCCATGAGGTGAGGATCATCTCAATTGCAAGAGGCTTATACTGACACATGGTAGCCAGCCATCATGTGCACTCCTGCCACTCAGATAACACCTATGAGGAATGTTAGATTAGGTTTAAAAGTTCAAACATCACACACAGGCACCAAGGCCAATTCCTCCTCATAACGCCTGGGAATTGAATGTTCCCAAGGCACTAAATTGAGGAATATTGGTACTGGTGTGTTTAACACCATTGCAAAAAGAGTAGGTATTTACTCAACAAGAATGTTTGAATTAGTTATTTAAACATGAGATAAAATTTACAAAAGAGTTCCTGACGTAGGACGACATATTAAGAATTCGGGTGAGCATCCCTCACGATATTGGACGCACCGATTTTAATAGATGGAAAATTGTGGAGGATCAGCGCCTGAATTCCCAATATGATCCATGCCAGGAGAGTGATTTTGTAAATTTACCCTAACGTGTAATGAATATCCTGATGTGAACTGTTTTGAGCCTTTTGACTATTTCAAGGTTTATGTCACAAGAGGGCATGATTGAGGTATCGTGTGACTCCAAGGCCCTTTGTGTGGATATCCACGTGAACACAGTAAGATATTTCTTTGTGTTATAATGAAAAAAAAATCACTTTTTTAAAAAAGAGAGGAAAAGCAATAAGATGACTGAAATAGCACAGAAGATTGATTGTGACCTGACAGCAGTTTCAATGCACTCAAGCCATAACAAGAAACATATACGGTTTAATGAAATTGCGATTGTTATTATCCAATTATACTTTTATCTAAATATTGAATTTGTGAAGTACCCTTAATAGTTGCTAGACCATTAGTCTCTCTACTGGGAGATTCAAGAATTCCCAGTGAACAGACATTCCTGTTCTTAGGTGGATTGTTTGTGGATCATTGGATTTTACAGCACAGAAGCAGGCAATTTGGCTCATTAAGATCCGGACTGGTGTTTTTCTCCATGTGAGCCACTTAGTCTAATCTCATTCTCCTGCTCAATCTTCACATGTGCTGTGGATTTGAGAAAACTTTCAAAATCTTTTAAGCGCAGCTCCTGGTAGATCACATAAGGGCAGCTTTCATACGGCTATCCCAGGGCCTGACCTTTCTACCCTTTCAACCAAGCAGTAAAGGATGGGAGGAGCAGGGCTAATTTGGAGAGAGAAAATAGAGCCTATAGGCCAAAAATCTGCAGGTCGTCATCCTGACAGCTGCCAGTGGCCTTCAGCGCGACCGCAGCAGAGTTTGCGGAGTCAATGGGAGGGCACGTTATTACAAGTTGCAAGCGTAACTTCAGGTGCATGTTCTGTGACCGTCTGCCATGTTGGCCAGCAACACCAATGCCCCCCTGCCTGAGTGGCGAGTCGCCCAGTTCTCCCCGACCCTGGTCTTGGTCCACTTGGCCCTTTGGTAAGGGGGCTGGTCTGTCAAGAAATTTAAAATAAAATCCTCTTCTTCAGGGAGAGGCTGATTGCCTGGTCTCAACCTCACTAGTGGGACCCATATCCACCCTTGTGGAGGCCGATGTGCCTTGTCTTACTGGGTATACCATTTTCCATAGATGCGCCAGGGGTAATTTCCATCTCACTATCGCCCTGTAATTCAACGTGAATGGGCTGATAGCAAGACGATTCTTTAAAAAATACCGAACTGCTGACTTGTTGCCCGCGGCTCTCCCAATGTCACATTTTGTGCTATTTTTGAGAAAATATTCTCTAGTGTGATTGAAATTGATAGATTTGCTCCTGATCAAATGTGCAGGCCTGCAGTTGAACTATTTTACGGAGTCCATACTTAACCTAATATTTATCCTATTTAATGTGAATAAAAAAGCAAATCCACTGTATCTTTAATTTGCTTCATTTGTCTTTTGAAGGTAGGTCTGAGTCAACTAAAGGAAAGAAACCCAAAATCTGATCTATTAAAAGTTATAGATATATTCTAATGGCAATCCAATGCCAACTAAAATGATTAATGGAAATTTACCTTATCTTAGTGTATTCAAGGGAAAACACTTGCCTGTAATTATTGTTCAGTAGACTTTAAAATTATGAACTCTTCAATATGGATGCCATTATGCTTAAATTGCACTGAAGATCCAAGCCATAGATGGATGCTGTGACATCCACCATTGACAAAAACCTAAAGGATCATTAATAATGGAATAAAACTGCACATGAGCTGCACAGTAATAAAAAACATGGGAGTGATTCAAGGCTGTAATCTCATCCCACCTTTTAACTACAGCATGATGATGTTATGGTCAAGATTTCCTCTTGCATGATCAATTTCTCAATGCACTAATGAGTTCTGTCTATTTGAACAGGGAATTATAGCACTGTTGTAAAGTGTAGGGGATGCAGCAGATAGACCTGACATGTGTTTAAGTAATCGAAACCAGGGTATATTAGCTATTGGTCAGAACTCCTGCTGAAGGCTCCATATATTGGACCAAGATGCGTAAAGCAGGGCCTCTGACCAAGAGAATTGAAATTATAAAAAGTATTTTGAAATATGAAGCCAGTAAAAGTCCACAGGCAAGTGATTCAGCCATTCATGCTGTGACCATGCCTGCCGGTAAGCTCCACCACTAACCCTAGCAAATGCTCAGATTCAGAGCGAGGTTCCCTAATTAGCCTGCACCAGTAGGGGCATTTCTGGATTCAGTTTTGTCTCAGTAGTGGCACTACTGCCTCTGAGTCGGGAAGATTATGGGTTCAAACCCGACTCCAGACAGTCCTGTTGTGAGAAGATTAGAGTTCTGGTCTCTGAATACTGGGTTGACATCCAGCAGGGTACTTGTGTCTGATGGGAGTGGTATGGCCTCCCCTGCCCACCCCCCACCCGCCACTGTATCTAGGAGGCCCTCCTGAAAAGGGGCTGTGAGTCAGGCTAATGACCTGCCCACATAAAAAGGGTCTTTGTTATGGAAACAACCCAGAGTGTGATTTGCTGGATCAAAGTGGTCAAAGTTACTTCCCTAAACCCCTCTATCCTCCTTTAAAACCCACCTCAGACCAAGCTTTTGGTCACGTCTCCTAATATCTTCTTCTTTAACTTGGTGTCCTTTTTTTTTATTACACCTCTGTGAAGCAGTTTGGGACATTTTTCTACATTAAAGGCCCTATATAAATGCAAGTTGTTGTTGTGGTTATTTCCTAGATACCTTCCCCAGGTTATGCTGCAGGGCACCCATGGAATGATTCAAACATCAGAAGTTTTGCTTTAGTGTGTCAATGATTCCTGGGATGAGAGGGTTGTTCTATGAGGAAAGATTGAGTAGAATGGGCCTATATTCTCTGGAGTTTAGAAGAATGAGAGGTGATCTCATTTAAACTTCCGGTGCAATGCACCTGCTGTGAGGCACTCCTGAAGCACTACGTCCAGGACAATCGGTTGTCTCATCTGGTTTTAATATAAATTGGGTCTTTTCAGTTAGCATGGGGTCAGGGGGTATTTAATAGTATTGTGAGTGTGAGAGAGTATTCGAGAGAGGAGAGAGGAGAATTTATTGTGTTTCTGCCTGTGCTTCTGTCTCCATCTTTTATTTAAACCTTGGTCTAACAAAGCCACGCTGCCAAGAATGTTACATACGCTGTAGTGTCCAATAATACAATCTTGTCATTCAACTCATTTACAATGTCAGAAGATAAGTCAGTTTTTCTGTTGTAATTTTGTTGATCTCTGTAGTATTGACAATAGTTCTAAATTGCAGGGGACTGCAGTGGTCTGCTTCTATTTCTTATCATTGCACACTGACACCTAGGCAGTGAAGTATTGATTACGTTCTGCTTCTAGAAAGCTGTAGTCTTATCTCCTTTCCTGGCCAGTGGATAAACGTCATATCTCAACTTCATTCAGTCATACAAAGGAAACTGAAATACATCCCAGCAGAGTGATAAACAAGAGCTGTCAGGGACTGTGAATCAACATAGAGGGCACTGTAATGTGAGGGAAGGTGGCAGGATTTCAGTTTTGATATCAGGGTACAAATTCAACTAAATGGGAATTCTCTACCTATTTTATGGGAACAACCTCTGAAATAAAATTTAATACCGCGTGTGTGTCTGTTGAACATCAATCGCAGTAAAGGAGCAAAAGATTTAAAATGTAGCTGGGTATGTGCATGGATGATTAGAAAGATATGAAACCAACAATCATTACTAAAGCTATTTGCAAGACATCACTAGTAAAGCTGTAAGAAATAAAGCAAACTAAAATCCAGTGGCCCCAAATTTCTACAGGCCTTCCAGTTAGGGTTGCCAACTCAGGTTGGGTATATTCCTGGAGGTTCCATCACATAGTATCACAGAATCATAGAAAGGTTACAGCATGGAAGGAGGCCATTCGGCTCATCAAGTCCGCACCGGCTCTGTGCAAGAGCAATCCAGCTATTCCCATTCCCCTGCCCTATCCCCGTAGCCCTGCAAATATTTTCCTTTCAAGTACTTATCCAGTTCCCTTTAGAAGGCCATGATTGAATCTGCCTCCACCACCCCCTCGGGCAGTGCATTCCAGATCCTAACCACTCGCTGTGAAAAAAAGTTTTTCCTCATGTTACCTTTGGTTTTTTTGCCAACCTCCTTAAATTTATGTCCTCTGGTTCTTGACCCTTTTGCCAATTGGAACAGTTTCTCTCTATCTACTCTGTCTAGACCCTTCATGATTTTGAATACCTCTATCAAATCTCCTCGCAACCGTTTCTGTTCCAAGGATAACTAAAGTCCCTCATCCCTGGAATCATTCTAGTAAATCTCTTCTGCACCCTCTCTAAGGTCTTCACATCTTTCCTAAAGTGCGGTGCCCAGAACTGGAAACAATACTCCAGTGTTTTATAAAGGTTCATCATGACTTTCATACTTTTGTACTCTATGCCTCTATTTATAAAGCCCAGGATCCCATATGCTTTTTTAACCACTTTCTCAACCTGCCCTGCCACCTTCAACAATTTGTGCACATATACCTCAGGTCTCTCTGTTCCTGTGCCCCTTTTAGAGTTGTGCCCTCTAGTTTATATTGCCTCTCCTCGTTCTTCCTACCTAAATGTATCACTTCGCATTTTTCTGCGTTAAATTTCATCTGCCACGTGTCCACCCATGCCACCAGGCTATCAAAATCCTCTTGAGGTCTATCACTATCCTCCTCACTGTTTACTACCCTTCTAAGTTTTGTGTCATCTGCAAATTTTGAAATTTTGCCCGGTACACCCAAGCCCAAGTCATTAATATATTTCAAGAAAAAAGCAGTGGTCCCAGCACTGACCCCGGGGAACACCACTGTACACCTCCCTCCAGTCCAACAAACAACTGTTCACCACTACTCTCTGTTTCCTGTCCCTTAGCCAATTCTGTAGCCATGTTGCTACTGCACCATTTATTCCATGGGCCGCAATCTTGATGCCTACCGTGCGGCACTTTATCAAATGCGTTTTGGAAGTCCATATACACCACATCAACTGCAGTGCCCTCATCTACCCTCTCTGTAATTTCATCAAAAAAACTTTATCAGGTTAGTTAAACATGATTTGCCTTTAGCAAATCGGTGCTGGCTTTTCCTATTCAATCCACCCACGTCCAAGTGACTATTAATTCTGTCCCGGATTATTTTTTCTAAAAGTTTCCCCACTAATGAGGTTAAATTGACTGACCTATAGTTGCTGGGTTTATCCATTAAACCCTTTTTTGAACAAGGGTGTAACATTTGCAATTCTCCAGTCCTCTGGCACCACTACCGTATCTAAGGATTTTTGGAAGATTATGGCCAGTACCTCTGCAATTTCCACCCTTACTTCCCACAGCAACCTTTTTTTAAATTTGTTCTTGGGATGTAGGGGTCGCTGGCAAGGCCAGCATTTATTGCCCATCCCTAATTGCCCTTGAGAAGGTGGTGGTGAGCCGCCTTCTTGAACCGCTGCAGTCCGTGTGGTGAAGGTTCTCTCACAATGCTGTTAGGTAGGGAGTTGCAGCATTTTGACTTAGGATGCATCCCATCTGGACCGGGTGACTTATCCACTTTAAGTACAGCTAGCCTTTCAAGTACCTCTTTATCAATTTTTAGCCCATCCAGTATCACAACTATATCATCCTTCACTGAGACTCTGGCAGCATCTTCTTCCTTGGTAAAGACAGATGCAAAGTATTCATTTAGTACCTCAACCGTCCCCTCTCCCAATGAGTACATCTCTTTTAAGGTCCATAATCGGCCCCACCCCTCCTCTTACTACCCGTTCACTGTTCACAAGTCTGTAAAAGACTTTTGGATTCCCTTTTATGTTGTCCGCCAATCTATTCTCATACTTTCTCTTTGCCCCTCTTATTTCCTTTTTCACTTCCCCTCTGAACTTTCTATATTCTGCCTGGTTCTCACTTGTGTTACCAATCTGATATCTGTCAGACGCCTCTTTTTTCCATTTCATCTTACTCACTATCTCTTTTGTCATCCAGGGAGCTCTGGTTTTAGTTGGCCTACATTTCTGCCTCATAGGAATGTGCCTAGACCGTACCCGAACCATCTCCTCCTTAAAGGCCACCCACTGTTCATTTACAGTTTTGCCTGCCAATCTTTGATTCCAATTTACCCGGGCTAGATTTATTCTCATCCCATTGAAATTGGCCCTCCTCCAATTGAGCGCTTTTGCTTTAGGGTGGTCTGTGTCCCTTTCTATAACTATTCTAAACCTTATGATACTATGATCGCTGCTCCCTAAATGCTCCCCCACTGACACTTGCTCCACTTGGCCCACCTCATTCCTTAGAAGCAAGTCTAGCAATGTGTCCTTCCTCGTTGGGCCGGAAACGTACTGGTTAAGAAAGTTATCCTGAACACATTTCAAAAATTGCTCCCCCTCTGTGCCCCTTATATTATTATTGTTATCCCAGTCTATATTAGGATAGTTCAAGTCCCCAGTTATCAATACTCTATGGCTTTTGCACCTCTCTGTAACTTCCCTGCCAATTTGCTCCTTTATATCCTTCCCACTAGTTGGTGGCCTAAAGAATACACCCAGTAGTGTAATGGCATCTCTTTTATTTCTTAACTTTAACCAAATAGATTCTGTCCTTGACCCTCCAGGACATCCTCTCTCTCCAGTACTGCAATATTCTCTTTAATCAATACTGCCACCCACCCCCCATTCCGTTCTTTCCTTCCCTATCTTTCCTGAATACCTTGTATCCAGGAATATTTACTTCCCAATCCTGCCCTTTTTGAGCCAGGTCTCCATTATCGCCACATCGTATTCCCATGTGGCTATATGTGCCTGCAGCTCAACAACCTTGTTTACCACACTTTATGTGTTTACACACATGCACTGTAAACTAGCCTTAGACTTTCTTGTACAATGTCTTAGTCTGATCCCACTTAATACTGTACTATTATTTGCTCTAGTGCTATCTTTCTCCCTGATCCTTTGTGCCCCTTGTTTCTCCTTTCCAATGCTACATCCTAGTGCCCACCCACCTGACAAATTAGTTTAACCCCCCCGCCCCCTCCGCCCACAGCACTAGTGAACCTCCCCACGAGGACATTAGTCCCAGCTCTGTTGAGGTGCAACCCGTCCGGCCTGTATAGGCCCCATCTTCCCCAGAACTGGTCCCAATGCCCCAGGAATCTAAAGCCCTCCCTCCTGCACCATCTCTCCAGCCACACATTCATCTGCTTTATCCTCCCTCCTATTTCTATACTCACTGGCGCGCGGCACCAGGAGTAATCCGGAGATTACTACCTTTGAGGTATTACTTCTTAATCTCTTTCCTAATTCCTTAAAATCTGCCTGCAGGATCTCATCCCTCTTTCTACCTATGTCGTTGGTACCGATATGGACCACGACCTCTAACTGTTCACCCCCCGCCCCCCCATAATGTTCTGCAGCCGCTCAGTGACAACCTTGACCCTGGCACCAGGGAGGCAACATACCATCCTGGAATCACATGACCTCCCACCCCTCCCCCACACTGCCGCCATTGCTCAATCCTCCAGGCGCATTGCCTTCTTACCCCAATTAGAAAGGGAACAGATTCTTTGTTACCCAGTAGGATTAATCTTGACTGTTAGTGAAACAACCTTTTTTCCCTCATCGCCAATATTTTTATAACTAATAAATGAAAGTGTTCAAAGAAAATGAAAAAAAAAACACAATTTTGTTGAATGTCCCTATAATTTTTCTCTTGGGTTGCTTGCAGCAGTGACCTGGAAATTAATCTTCAATTCCTGGAGACTCCAGGAAAATCCTGGAGGGTTGGCAACCCTACTTTCAGTGCACTCCCACCCTAAGTTAGATGGGAATGCAGCAGAAGGCTTGGAACCTAAATATGCTTGGTCCCAGCCTACGTTGCCACTTTCTGCAGGACCTTGTTTGGGCTGGACCTCCATCCACCCCAAACAAGGTCGCCCGTGTCAGAGGTCACGTGGCCAGGGGGAGGGGACTCTTAGATCAGGACCTTCCTCTGCCCCAGGCCTGGGATCTGCCAGCAAGTCTGCATGCCAGGTGAAAGCAAGTTTGCTGCTGTGTGAATTGTTGGAGGACAGCTTTAGACAATAACGGGTAGATTTTCCTATTATTGCATCTATTCATTTAAATGGACAGGAATCTTAGACAACCTCCATCATGGGCATGCGATCCTCCCCGTCCAATTTTCCTCTATGCACACTGTGCACAGGCAATCCTCTATGCCAAGCACAATAACCGGTCAATCTGCCCTTATGTCAGTAAGATCATCATATATAAAAATTAGGAAGATAGGAGTAAGAAGGAAAAGCAAATGGAATTTTTTTTTACACAACTTGTAACAGATCTGTACAATAATTTACAGGGAAGGTTGTTGAAGTGGACAACATAAATGGATTCAAGATGCCTTTCTGGGGAAAGAAAGGGTTAAGGTATATTTGGCTAAATTCATCGATCCTGTGCTACCAACAAAGAGAAGGAGGTTTGGTCAGAGAAACAATCTGGGATGTAGTCTATTTCCAGCCTGCATTTCTTTCAAGCACAGCTCTTGTCTAGCAGCATGGGATTGGTGAATGGTGAGAAGGTGGGTTGGTGGGATTCAGATAAGAACATGAGAACATAAGAAATAGGAGCAGGAGTAGGCCATACGGCCCCTCGAACCTGCTCCGCCATTCAATAATATCATGGCTGATATTTGGCCTCAACTCCACTTTTCCACCGTATCCCCATATCCCTTGATTCCCTTAGTGTCCAAATATCCATCGATCTCAGTCTTGAATATACTCAGCGACTGAGCATCCACAGCCCTCTGGGGTATAGAATTCTAAAGATTTACAAACCTCTGAGTGAAGACAATTTCTTCATCTCGGTCCTCAATGGTCGATCCTTTATCTTTAGACTGTGACATCTAGTTCTAGACTCTCCAGTCAGGGGAAACAGCCTCTCAGCATCTAATCCATTAAGCCTTCTAAGAATTTTATACATTTCAATGAGATCACCTCTCATTCGTCTAAACTCCAGAGAGTATAGGCCCATTCTACTCAGTCTCTCCTCATAGGACAACCCTCTCATCCCAGGAATCAATCTAATGAAACTTCGTTGCATCCCCTCCAAAGCAAGTATATCCTTCCTTAGGTAAGGAGACCAGAACTGTACACAGTACTCCAGATGTGGACTCACCAGAGCCCTGTATAATTGCAGCATGACCTCCTTACTTTTATACTCCAACCCCCTTGCAATAAAGGCTAACATATCATTTGCCTTCCTAATTGCTTCCTGTACCTGCATGTTAACTTTCTGTGATTCATGTACAAGGACACCCAAATCCCTTTGACTACCAACATTTCTTAGTCTCTCACCTTTTAAAAAGTATTCTGCTTCTCTATTCGTCCTACTAAAGTAGATCATTTCATATTTCCCCACATTATGCTCCATCTGCCACCTTCTCGCCCACTCACTTAATCTGTCTATATCCCTTTGCAGCCTCTTTGCGTCCTCCTCACAGCTTACTTTCCCACCTAGCTTTGTATCATCAGCAAACTTGCATACATTATACTCAGTCCCCTCATCTAAGTCATTGATATAGATTGTAAATAGCTGAAGCCCTAGCACTGATCCTTGCGGCACTCCACTAGTTACAACCTGCCAACCTGAAAATGACCCGTTTATATCTACTCTCTGTTTTCTGTCCATTAACCAATTCTCAATCCACACTAAATATATTACCTCCAATCCCATGAGCTTTTTTTAAATTTAAGATCCTAGTTTCGGTCTTAACTAGACCTGTCGGAAATGAATGGATTTGCTGGCTTTTTCATGCTCCTAAAAACATGTTTTTATTTCTATATTTGGTTCTTGCAGAAGAAATTCTACTTCCTTTTGCCCATTATTTGGGCAAAAAATTAAGGTTCGTAGGAAAATTTTGGGCTGCGATCTCTTGCACCCGATCTTCCCCGGAAGTGCACAGACTGCCATGTTGGAAGCCAGTAACTTCTAATTGTCCAGGGAGCCTGCCTGAAACAGGTGTGAGGTGCTTTGAATATGCAAACTGGACACCTAACACCGGTTTTAGGGCCCTGATGTAAAACTGGTGAGTGAATAGGTGGAGCACGTACCATGTGTGCCCAGCCCAGTGGTTCCAAGTCTTCAGCGGCCTAACCAGCAGTCCTTAAAGGGACTGTTGGAGGCCGCCCGTGCAAAGGTGCGAAAACTTCTTAATAGTTTCATTTCCATGGAGCCAAGAGGAGCAATAGTGGACCTCTGCCAGCGCAGGCTTGTGCACCTCCGCTTACTCCTTCCCCCCAAATTCAAAATTAAAGCACTATTTGGAAATAAAAAGTCAATGACTAAGGAACAATGCAAGCTCTCTAATATTTAAGGTGGGTGGCTCTTTTTCGGCTGGCACGAACACGATGGGCTGAATGGCCTCCTTCTGTGTCGTAACTTTCCATGATTCTATGATTCCATGATTTATATCCTTGCTTTTAATTTTCTGGTTCAGTCTTTTAATTTGGTCTGTGTTGCATTTAAAATCAAGGTGGAAAAATCAATTTCCATTTCTGACTTAAATTACTGCACGCAAATTAAAAGGCAAAGTCAAGAAATTAATGACATTTGGGAATTACAATTACTCTGTTTATTGTTTGCCAGTCCTTGATTTTATAGAATTTTACAGCACAGAAGGAGGCCATTCGGCTCATCGTGTCTTTGTCTATACAATATTTTCTTTTCATAAGTTGTTTATAAATGTGTTGAAATGCAGAAATAAATAGACTATATCATGCAACAGTGAATGGTGATTCACAAGACATGAACTAATTTGCAGCCAGTATAGGACAATGAGAAACAAAGTGATGCACAATGTACTTCAAAACAGGATGGTAGTGGAACCGAAATGGCATGATTGGCTGAAGCACTCTCAGAGAGAGGAGACTTTAATTCCATTAGTATTTAAGTGCCTTTAGCGGTGACAGGAAAACTGCTTCAATGAAACACTTAACAATATAAGGGCTGACATTCCTAGATTTCCCAAAAATGGGCAAAATGTGCCTGTTTTTTGTTGAAGAATGACAAAGAAATTGCCGGAATGCAGTTTTTATTTTAAATGTGCAAATCCCGAGAATGCGGTTTTGTTGCTGAAAATGAAAAAATAGTAACCAATCGTGATGCGCATGTAACAATGCTCCTTTAATGCTTCCGAGTAGCTTTTCAGCCACTTAACCAATATAAATGTCAAATGTTTGTTAATGCAGCTTTCCGGTGTGCTATTTTTGTGGTAAATGGCTCCACAAAATGTTTTAAAATCCTGATTGACCCCAGAGGCCATGCACATGGTCAAGCTGTGGTGGCAGCTCCTGCTCTAGAATGGTTTCAAGTACAGTAAGTCACTGCTTTGATTAGATATTTGAGAGGCAGCCAAACCCTTGATATAACGAGGGACATTATACCTGAGTACAATTGATCAATTCTCTGCCAGTGTTGTGCTGTCCCCCCTGTTGCAGGTCTGACTACACTCTCGCCTTCATATTTTGTGCAGGCTTTCCTCTTCTGACAAAGCAACATAATAAATGTGCTGCCGTGTTTTGTCTAGGGAGGTTCATCATCTACTTTGCCATACAGTTCAGCATTTCCCATAAAGACCTGGACCACCACCGATAAAAGAAAGACTTGCATTTATATAGCGTTTTCATGACCTTAGGACACCCCAAAGCGTTTTACAGCCAATTAAGTACTTTTTGAAGTGTAGTCACTGTTGTAATGTAGAAAAGATGCAATTAATTTGTGCACAGCAAGGTCCCACAAACAGTAATGAGATAATGATCAGATAATCTATTTTAGAGATGTTGGTTGAGAAATAAATATTGGCCAGAATAGCGTCCCAGGATCTTTTACATAAAATTACATATTACACAGAATTTACAGCACAGAAACAGGCCATTCAGCCCAACTGGTCTATGCCGGTGTTTATGCTCCACATGAGCCTCCTCCCACCCTACTTCATCTAACCCTATCAATATATCCTTCTATTCCTTTCCCCCTCATGTACTTATCTAGCTTCGCCTTAAATGCATCTATGCTATTCACCTTAACTACTCCATGTGGTAGCAAATTTCACATTTTAACCATTCTCTGTTAGATATTGTCTACATTAAGCTAGTGTATGTGCAGCAAATGGCAGGGAGAAATCTGTTATATCCAGATCAACTGTTAATATCGAGAACACACTCAGTATATTCGACTGTCAGGAAAGTTGGGGGAGATTAATGCTTTGAGGGTCCCCTGCTCAATAGAGTTTAACTTCATCTGCAAAAGACAATACAGAAAGGGAATCATCCCCTTTTACATCAGTCATTTCCTCCTTACTCTAAATGCCAAAGTGCTATAATTCAAATGTACTGTAATACAGTGTCCTTAAAGATTACATGATCCATTATGGGTGTCATGTTACAGGCTCCATGCTTAAAGGAAAAGGAAAGTGGAACATTGTCCTAAAGTTTATACCATAATCATATTAAATATCATTTGTACTGACAATGATTGGAGAGCAGAGATCCATCAGCACTCCCCTTTAAGTAAATGGCAGTGACAGAAAATAAGAATGATGTAGAATAAAAATATTATTGTTTGAAATAAAAGTTTATTAAAATAAAACTGCCACCAAAAGAAAATTAATCATCAAATCTTGCTGCACAGAAGGGAGCTATTTGCCCCTTCGTGCCGGTGCGGCTCTTTGAAAGAGCTATCTAATTAGTCCCGCTGCACTGCTCTTTCCCCATAGCCTTGAAAATGTTACCTTTCAAGTATATATCCAATTCCCTTTTGAAAGTTATTATTGAATCTGCTTCCACCACCCTTACAGGCAGTGCACTCCAGATCATAACAACTCGCTGAATAAAAAAAATGTCTCCTTATCTCCCCTTTGGTTCTTTTGCCAATTATCTTAAAAAAATGGTTTTACTAGTTGATCTCCTGTGGTATTGCCAGGAGTAAAATGCTCATTATTTAATAACTGTACATAAACCTAGCTTTGATAAATTAAATAGAATTATATAGAACTAAAGAAATCCCATCAAAGTGAAATAAAAATGAAATCAGCAATTTTAATAGATCTGTAAACATACAAGCTGAGCATGTTTATAACAGTATCCTTATCATTGTACCATAATACACTTGTCTTCTTGGTACAGAGTTTTAGACGATGACAGCTAAATTGCATCTTGAAATATTTGTGCCAGTGATAATGAGCAAGCCATTATTCAGGGAAAGTTTATATAAGGTTCAGTAATAATTAATGCAGCCCAGAAATTGCGGTTGGGGTGATATTAGTAGGCAAATGCTTCCGGTGTTCATATGCTATTTTAACAGTTGCGTTAATCCATTTAAAATAAACAAGTTAATGCCTCTGTTCAGAAAATACACAGACAGAGGAATGTCTTAAAAGTGTGTTAAGCAGTCATCCGTTAATTCCACCAACAGTATTTTCTAGGCGCAAGTCTAAATGATGTGTCCAATATGATAATATTACAACAATGCCCAGTTCACTTCTTTCCTGTGTTTTTAGGAAGTCTGGACATGAAGGGAAAGATTTCCCTCTGAGCCCCCATGGTGATGCAACTTTGGAAGGGTAGAACCCCTGCCTGCTTCCCTACACCTCGAAACCTGGCTGATTTCTTGGAGTCAGCGTGATTAACATTATGCTGGTGGGCTCCTGGCAGCGCTGCCCGGTTAATCACCTCAGGTTGGGGGGAGAGACGTGGCTGCAGTGCACAGCGGCACTGGAAACAATCCCAAAAATGTTACTTAAACAATGAAATCTCGTCTTGCCCAGTGCAATCGTCTACTCTGTGATTCATTACAATAAGCAAGGTGGTCTTTTAAAGTTTAAATTCCCCTCTCTGCCATCTTAGCACCATTGGATTCAAGAAATGCATTGTGTTCCTAATGCCCAGCATTGCTATGCCACAACTGACAGGAAATTTATCATATGATGTATTCCCATTACGTATTATTACAGTATGCCTGCCCATATTTGGGTGGGTGTATTGTATGACCGATGTGAGTTCCAGCAGGAAATATGGCAGTGGCTTTGGATGCCTGGAAGCCGGCAGAACATCTGCCCCGCTGATTTTTCTGCCCCCTTCAACTGGCTGCAGTTATTTTGCGGTGCCAGTTAAGTGCAGATGAAAATCTCATGCAAATGCAATAAATCAAAGATTATGATCTTGAAAGCAACTGATGATGACAAAATAATATGCTCTGAATCCTTTTTTTAATTCTTTCATGGGATGTGGGCGTCGCTGGCAAGGCCGGCATTTATTGCCTATCACTAATTGCCCTTGAGAAGGTGGTGGTGAGCTGCCTTCTTGAACCGCTGCAGTCCGTGTGGTGAAGGTTCTCCCACAGTGCTGTTAGAAAGGAAGTTCCAGGATTTTGACCCAGTGACAATGAAGGAATGGCGATAAATTTCCAAGACGGGATGGTGTGTGACTTGGAGGGGAACGTGCAGGTGGTGTTGTTCCCATGTGCCTGCTGCCCTTGTCCTTCTAGGTGGTAGAGGTCGCGGGTTTGGGAGGTGTTGTCGAAGAAGCCTTGGCGAGTTGCTGCTGTGCATCCTGTGGATGGTGCACACTGCAGCCACAGTGCGCCGGTGGTGAAGGGAGTGAATGTTTAGGGTGGTGGATGGGGTGCCAATCAAGCGGGCTGCTTTGTCCTGGATGGTGTTGAGCTTCTTGAGTGTTGTTGGAGCTGCACTCATCCAGGCAAGTGGAGAGTATTCCATCATACTCCTGACTTGTGCCTTGTAGATGGTGGAAAGGCTTTGGGGAGTCAGGAGGTGAGTCACTCACCACAGAATACCCAGCCTCTGACCTGCTCTTGTAGCCACAGTATTTATGTGGCTGGTCCAGTTAAGTTTCTGGTCAATGGTGACCCCCAGGATGTTGATGGTGGGGGATTCGGCAATGGTAATACCATTGAATGTCAAGGGGAGGTGGTTAGACTCTCTCTTGTTGGAAATGGTCATTGCCTGGCACTTGTCTGGTGCGAATGTTACTTGTCACTTATCAGTCTAAGCCTGGATGTTGTCCAGGTCTTGCTGCATGCGGGCTTCTGTGATGGTGGGGATATCGGGAGGAGGCCGAGATGGATCATCCACTCAGCACTTCTGGCTGAAGATGGTTGCAAACGCTTCAGCCTTGTCTTTTGCACTCATGTGCTGGACTCCACCATCATTGAGGATGGGGATGTTTGCAGAGCCTCCTCCTCCCGTTAGTTGTTTAATTGTCCACCACCATTCATGACTGGATGTGGCAGGACTGCAGAGCTTTGATCTGATCCGTTGGTTTTGGAATCACTTAGTTCTGTCTATAGCATGTTGCTTCTGCTGTTTAGCATGCATGTAGTCCTGAGTTGTAGCTTCACCAGTTTGGCACCTCATTTTTAGGTACGTCTGGTGCTGCTCCTGGCATGCTCTTCTACACTCCTCATTGAACCAGGCTTGATCCCCTGGCTTGTTGGTAATGGTAGAGTGAGGAATATGCCGGACCATGAGGTTACAGATTGTGCTGGATGCCCAGTTTTGAGCTGCTGGATCTGTTCTGAATCTATCCCATTTAGCACGGTGATAGTGCCACACAACACGTTGGATGGTGTCCTCAGTGTGAAGACAGGGCTTCATCTCCACGAGGACTGTGAGGTGGTCACTCCTACTGATACTGTCATGGACAGATGCTTCTGCGACAGGTAGATTGTTGAGGACGAGGTCAAGTAGGTTTTTCCCTCGTGTTGGTTTGCTCACCACCTGCTGCAGGCCCAGTCTGGCAGCTATGTCCTTCACTCTACACTCTGTGTCCACACTCTTCAGAAAATGACAGCTTCACATATTTTATGAGCAATTTGAAATTTTGTAGTACAAATTTATTGAGGTTTAGAGTCTCATGTTGGGACATGGCCAGAAACCCTTGGTCCTTCCGGAGTACTACCCCCACTACTCCAGCAGAAATGTGCCAGACGGACCAGAAATTAGGACAGGACCCAGAAACATCGGGTCCTGGCCTAAGGTAGGGGATTCTGTGAGGACATTTAAGTGATGGAGCCTCTTCCCTCCCCTTACAAGGCCAGCGGACTTGGAGAGGTGGGGCCACAGGTGGAGATTCCCAATTCGAGGAGTTTTCATGCCTGGGCCTTCAGGGGTGCTGGTGACCCAGCCATACCAGGTTGCCAACTGGCATAAGTCCCGGTGGTCCAGACAGGGATGGTGACCTGGACCCCTGAAGAAAACTAAGTAAGAATTTTTTTTATTTCCACGGAACTGCCTTACAAAAGTGCTCATAAGAGATACAATATTCCATTCAGTGGCACTCTGCTCCCAGACGGTGCATAGTACATCATATTTTGCAGTCTCTGGTATCAGGAGGGCACCCACGACATGCCTTTAGGGCATGGGCATCCCCCAGTACAGTGTAAAATAGCAGAAAGTCCTCCGGGGTGTGTGGTGGAGGTTCCCCCCATGAAGTTTTCAGCCATTGAATGTTACAAAAGTGTACATTGTTTTCTAATGTGAATTTAGCAATAATGTACAATATGCTGAAGCAATGTGCGATGATGTTACAATAGTATTCCAGAGGTGAGGTGAGAGTGACTGCCCTTCACATTAAGGCACAATTTGACCGAGTGTGGCATCGAGGAGCCCTTGTAAAATTGAAATCAATGGGAATCAGGGGAAAAACTCTCCAGTAGCTGGAGTCATTCCTAGCACAAAGGCAGATGGTTGTGGTTGTTGGAGGCCATTCATCTCAGCCCCAGGACATCGCTGGCAGGAGTTCCTCAGGGCAGTGTCCTAGGCCCAACCACCTTCAGCTGTTTCATCAATGATCTTCCTTTGCTGATGCTTGCACAGTGTTGACTTCCATTTGCAAACCCTCAGATAATGAAGCAGTCTGTACCTGCATGGAACAAGACCTGAACAACATCCAGGCTAAGCGCAAGGCAATGACTATTTCCAACAAGAGAGAGACTAACCACCTACCCTTGACATTCAATGGCATTACCATCGCCGAATCCTCCACCATCAACATCCTGGGGTCACCATTGACCAGAAACTTAACTGGACCAGCCACATAAATACTGTGGCTACACGAGCAGGTCAGAGGCTGGGTATTCTGCGGCGAGTGACTCACCTCCTGACTCCCCAAAGCCTTTCCACCATCTACAAGGC